>NC_060126.1:516976857-517288203 GCF_021461395.2 Schistocerca americana
TAACATATGATTAATGCAAAAAAAAAGAAATACCTGTTCTAAGTTTTGCATCTACATTAAATTTTGCTAAATACGTACATCTGAGACTGATACTGTAATCGGTCAATTGACACTGGACTTGTTCCACAGACCTCAAGCATTTCTGAGGCAAGAGACGCTTGGAATGTGTGTATGATAGGAAGCATACATATACAGTATGTAACTACCTCTGTAAAATGCTATTGCGCAACACAGATCAAGGTGAAGCAATGTATAACCTGGATAGTTATCAAGCTACCAGCTAGTAAAGCTTCACGCCCATGACCAAAACGCAGTTTACTGCTTAATTAAACCCAAAAGAGACAATTACCGCAAGGAAACTTCGTGGAATTATAGAACCTGGGAGAAAAACATAACGCAAACTGAAGAAAGCGACGCTGCAAAAGTTAAGTACGATCCATACTTATAAAAGGTGGTTCAGCTGCCTCTTCCAATCGGTTTGATGCAACACGCAACGCCTTCAAAAACCACGCACAGTCCTACATCAAAAATGAACAATACGTTTTTGTAGGCAACTGAATGAAGTTAAATTTTTTGCTGTGATACGTTTCCACTGGGAGCCAAAGTTTTCGTCCTATTCAAGAACAACGCATCTGGCTGCCTCGAATGCACAACATCTGGCCCACTAGGAAATGTCCCATTTCCGTGTATTAACCGGTAGTGTTTACGATAAATCCCAGTTCAAAATGGTTCAAATGGCTCTGAGCACTATAGGACTTAACTACTGTGGTCATCAGTCCCCTAGAACTTAGAACCACTTAAACTAACTAACCTAAGGACATCACACACATCCATGCCCGAGGCAGGATTCCAACCTGCGACCGTAGCGGTCACGCGGTTCCAGACTGTAGCGCCTATAACCGCACGGCCACTCCAGCCGGCCGATAAATCCCAGTTAACGCTAGTATGTTCTGCTGATCGACGCCAGGCAAGTATAAATATGTGTTGTAATTTTGTATTACAGATGTTACATGCTAAAAATTTTATGTTTGTTATGTAGTTCATGCTCTACGATCGAGTCCACGCAAGACTTTCCACTGCCGTTCTGACGACGCAACATGGAGTGTACCGGGCGCTATTGGAATCCATCCGACAGACATCAGGCGACAGACGATCTGGAAGACATTGTCGAGACTCATTTTGATTATTAAAATGTTTTGATAGACAAATGAAATGATGAAACTGTAACCACTGTTATATCTGGTATCTAACGGTGGGAAATTAAAAAGTAACGTTCTACCATATACGTGTGTGTTGGTGATTTATTTCACGTGAGAATTCCTCAGACGAGTTATTGTGATATTTTGGACAGGAGACATACAACATACGAGGATATCAATTTTGACCATTACTAGTTGCAGAAAGAATCGATAAGCATCCTTCATGGACATTCTCATAGCTCATGTAATGTGTTAAAGAAGCTGAATGTAAGTTTAATGACATTAAATCTTGTTACCCATTGTGTGTGCCCAAAAGTGAAAATAAGATCTTTGACGGTTAACACTGACAAGTCGTGATCAATTAGGGATTTGATCAACTGTCGTGTTTCAGTTAACCATCATAAATAGTGTTTTGCTATTTAAATGGGACCAAATAACTATTTTACGGAAGTTAAGAATTCAGAGCGTGTGTATTATGACGAGTGACCTGAATTAACTTGAAACAGAGTACTTTGTACACTGAAGCGCAAAAAAAGAAAAAAAAAGAAAAAGATATAGGCAAGCGTATTCAAATACAGAGATATTTGAACAAGCACATTACGGCGCTGCGGTCCGTAATGTCCATATAAGACAACAAGTGTTGGGCGCAATTGTTAGATCGGTTATTGCTGCTAAAATGGCAGGTTATCAAGATTTAAGTGAGTTTGAACGTGGTGATCCAGTCTGCGCACGAGCGATGGGACACAGCATGTCCGAGGCAGCGATGACGTGGGGATTTTCCAGTACGACCATTTCACGAATGTACCGTGAATATCAGGAACCCGGTAAGACATTAAATATCTGACATCACTGCGGCCGGAAGAAGATACTGCAAGAAAGGGACCACAGACGACTGAATAGAATCGTTCAACGTGACAGAAGTGCAACTCTTCCAAAAATTGCTGCAGATTTCAAAGCTGGGCCATCAACAAGTGTCAGCTTGCGAACCATTCAACGAAGCGTCATCGATACGGGCCTTCGGAGACGAATGCCCACTCGTGTACCCTTGATGACTGCACGACACACAGCTTTACGCCTCGCCTTAACCCGTCTACACCGACATTGGACTGTAAATGACTGGAAACATGTTGTCTGGTCGGACGAGTCTCGTTTCAAATTATATCGAGTGGATGGACGCTTGCGGACATGGAGACAACCTCAAGAATATATGTTCCCTGAATGTCAGCAGGGGACTGTTCAAATTGGTGGAGGCTCTGTAATGTTGAGCGGCATGTGCAGTTGGAGTGATACGGGACCCCTGATACGTCTAGATACGACTCTGACAGGTGGCACGTACGTATCCTGTCTGACCTCCTGCATTCATTCATGTCCACTGTGCATTCGACGGACTTGGGCAATTCCAGTAGGACAATGCGACACCCCACACGTCCATAATTGCTATAGAGTACCTCCAGGAACACTCTTATGAGTTTAAACAATTCCGCTGGCCACCAAACTCTCCAGACATGAACATTACTGAGCGTATCTGGGATGCCTTGCAACGTGCTGTTCAGAAGAGATCTCCACCCCCCCGCACACTTATGGATTTATGGACAGGCCTGCAGGATTTATTGTGTCAGTTCCCTCCAGCATTACTTCAGACATTAGTCGAGTCCAGGCCGAGTCGTGTTGCGGAACTTCTGCGTGCTCGCGGGGGCCCTACACGATATTAGGCTGGTGTACCAGCTTGTTTGGGTCTCCACTGTATGTGGGGCCCATATAGGCGAAATATGTCATGTAGAATAAGAAGGACGGCTGGGACTGTTAAAAATCTTTGTTGAAAGACACGACCGGTTTCGCAAACTATATTTGTGTGGTCAGGTGTTCGTAGTCAGTCCATACAAACGATCTGTTTAAAAGAAAGGAAGGAACATTGAGTTTGACGTCCCGTCGACATGGAGGTCATTAGAGAGGGAGGCAAGCTCGGATTATATCAAGGATGGGGAAGGAAATCTGCCGCGGCCTTTCAAAGTGCCCATCCTGGCATTTGCCTGAAGCAATATAGGGAAATCACGGAAAATCTCGTTCTGGATGGATGGACGCGGGTCTGGACCATCGTCCTCCCGAATGTGAGTCCATTGTGCTAACCATTGCGCCACCTCGCTCGGTGATCTGTTTAAACGTCGGAAAACACACATTTCCCAAAATTACCATCAAGGTATATAAAATGTGCGAACGTCGATAAGCAGAAAACAGGGGCTAAGGCCATCCACAAATCTGCAATGTAGACAGGCTGGGGAGGAAAGCGTTGCTGGCAGGGCTGAGTCCCAAGACGCCTTCACTGCTGCGCCACAAATCACAACACTCCGCTCCCTGTGCACTCTCTCTGGCCACACTCGGGTTGCCGGGAACAAATTCAGAGACGGCGGAACCGCACCAGTAGCGACTGCTTCGCTGCATCCGCAGCGCATGTGCCGTGGGCGCTCATGGACTGTTGGCTGCTCGTGTGGCGGGCCACAGTCGTGACGCCACACAATTACATCACCGTTCACACGTCAGTGGTCGAGTAACTAGGCCACGTTTCTCGCGTTTGAGTAAGTTATTGAGCCAAACATCTTCATCTTGGTCTCGGCACCAAACATAAATTAGCCGATTAATATTATACACTCCTGGAAATTGAAATAAGAACACCGTGAATTCATTGTCCCAGGAAGGGGAAACTTTATTGACACATTCCTGGGGTCAGATACATCACATGATCACACTGACAGAACCACAGGCACATAGACACAGGCAACAGAGCATGCACAATGTCGGCACTAGTACAGTGTATATCCACCTTTCGCAGCAATGCAGGCTGCTATTCTCCCATGGAGACGATCGTAGAGATGCTGGATGTAGTCCTGTGGAACGGCTTGCCATGCCATTTCCACCTGGCGCCTCAGTTGGACCAGCGTTCGTGCTGGACGTGCAGACCGCGTGAGACGACGCTTCATCCAGTCCCAAACATGCTCAATGGGGGACAGATCCGGAGATCTTGCTGGCCAGGGTAGTTGACTTACACCTTCTAGAGCACGTTGGGTGGCACGGGATACATGCGGACGTGCATTGTCCTGTTGGAACAGCAAGTTCCCTTGCCGGTCTAGGAATGGTAGAACGATGGGTTCGATGACGGTTTGGATGTACCGTGCACTATTCAGTGTCCCCTCGACGATCACCAGTGGTGTACGGCCAGTGTAGGAGATCGCTCCCCACACCATGATGCCGGGTGTTGGCCCTGTGTGCCTCGGTCGTATGCAGTCCTGATTGTGGCGCTCACCTGCACGGCGCCAAACACGCATACGACCATCATTGGCACCAAGGCAGAAGCGACTCTCCTCGCTGAAGACGACACGTCTCCATTCGTCCCTCCATTCACGCCTGTCGCGACACCACTGGAGGCGGGCTGCACGATGTTGGGGCGTGAGCGGAAGACGGCCTAACGGTGTGCGGGACCGTAGCCCAGCTTCATGGAGACGGTTGCGAATGGTCCTCGCCGATACCCCAGGAGCAACAGTGTCCCTAATTGGCTGGGAAGTGGCGGTGCGGTCCCCTACGGCATTGCGTAGGATCCTACGGTCTTGGCGTGCATCCGTGCGTCGCTGCGGTCCGGTCCCAGGTCGACGGGCACGTGCACCTTCCGCCGACCATTGGCGACAACATGGATGTACTGTGGAGACCTCACGCCCCACGTGTTGAGCAATTTGGCGGTACGTCCACCCGGCCTCCCGCATGCCCACTATACGCCCTCGCTCAAAGTCCGTCAACTGCACATACGGTTCACGTCCACGCTGTCGCGGCATGCTACCAGTGTTAAAGACTGCGATGGAGCTCCGTATGCCACGGCAAACTGGCTGACACTGACGGCGGCGGTGCACAAATGCTGCGCAGCTAGCGCCATTCGACGGCCAACACCGCGGTTCCTGGTGTGTCCGCTGTGCCGTGCGTGTGATCATTGCTTGTACAGCCCTCTCGCAGTGTCTGGAGCAAGTATGGTGGGTCTGACACACCGGTGTCAATGTGTTCTTTTTTCCATTTCCAGGAGTGTAGCAAGCTTAATCCCTTTCGTACTGAGCCGTGCGGCTGGTATCGATTGATCGATCGCGTCGGCACGGTGTGATCTTTGGCGTCGGCCGTTTGACGAGGCTTTTGGCTGCGATGGGCGTGTGGCGCTGGAGAGGGACAGCCGGAGAGCCGCGCGGCGCTGGAGAATCGGAGGCGGGCGTGGTTGAGCAGGCCGGGGTACGACGCAGAGGTTGTGGTGTGCGTGCGACGCGTTTGCAAGACCGCACCTGGCTTGTAGTGTGGGAACTGGACTCTGCCACATTACCCGAAGCGAGTGGTGCGGCCCTGATGTGGATCTGTAAACGATTTCATAAAAGATTTGGTGAGAATTGCTCGTCATGTTTTTGGTGCGCGTATTATACTGATCCTTGCTTCTCAAGTATCGGCACCAAGACCGGAAACAGTTGTCTTGCCAACCAAAAGGTCCCCTCTATTTAGTGCTGTTTAAGTAAACACGTGTTATTGTGTTTGGTGAAAGGTCTATCTGGATTTTGTGATGTGATACAGTCCGAGCAAGCGAGGTGTAAAAATCGATACTATCGCTGTTCGGAGTGACGGACGCCATAAGACAGTATGGTGGAACTGTAGTATTTTTCCTGGTACATTGAGCCGTGTGGACGTTGTTATAGTTGGTTAAAAGCACGGGCTTAACATTGAATCTGTACGTTCTGTGTTATCTAACTGCATTACTTCTTCACTCGTAAACAGTGAAATGGTAGCCTTACTTGACTGTTCAAGTCTATCAGTATCCTGTTAAGGGGTAATTTAAATAAGCTCCCCAGTTTCAGCGAGCATACTGTATGTTAACCTACCAGTGTAGTTTAAATTTCTAAGCTGACCTGGTATTATGCTATTGGCCCTCGCCCTTTAAGGTTACGTCAAGGGCATTAGTTATTGATTCACCCTTGACTATTTTATTTCAATGTTCGTGAAATAGGCTGTTATTTTATGCATCGTAGTTATTTTGCGTTTGAGGAATTAATGTTTGCCGTGCTGTGGGTTCTGGGCCCAGCCGCCTCTAGGCTGGCTCCAGTGGGCCCCCCTTCTGCTACTTGAATTAGCCCGTGCCTATGTGACGTCACCTGTTTTGAAAACGTGTCACGAAGGGACGTATCTGTTTGTATTTTATTTTTGGTTAAAAAAAACTTTTGTGATATCCATTATTGGTTAAAGTTTATCTCATTATTGTCGTCTTCTTTTGGGAGCTTTACTGTGTACAGAATTTAATTAACTTACAAGTCACTTAATTCTTGGTTAAAGATTAATGTTGTTGTTTGAACAGGGCGGTTGCCCGTGCTTGTAAGGATTTTTTGCTAACTTACCTTATCACGAAAATTTTAAACATAAAATTTTATTTTGCCACAGAAAAGCTTAATAAAAGTGTTGTTGCTATAAACTGGGAATCTTGCTTATGTGGCCCGGCCCTGCCGCTCAACAGCAACTGCCTGATTAGGGTGGACTGACCACCACCCGTACTATTAACCCAGTTCTTCAAACATTCTGCACATGGCATGAACTAAAGAAGCACATACTTAAATTTCAACGCTATTTCTTTCAAATGGCTCTAAGTACTATGGGACTTAACATCTGAGGTCATCAGTCCCATAGACTTAGACCTACTTAAACCTAACGAACCTAACGACATCACACACATCCATGCCCGAGGCAGGATTCGAACCTGCGACCGTAGCAGCAACACGATTCCGGACTGAAAGGCCTGCAACCGCTACGCCACAGCGGTTGGCCGCCTGTTCTTTGCTATTCGCCTTATGTCACCACAAATTCGCACCGTAAATACCGACAGTACCACAAAGTTTACGAAAATATTCGCTTCTGATCGTCTGTTAGAACGTTAGGAGCACCGACAACAACGCTTATGTGCTGGAGGCACGCGGAGTCAAAGACACTCTCGCAACTTGAATCTGGTGGTAGAGTAGGCACACCTTAGGAATAATTTCACGGCATGGGTGAAGAATCGGTTGAACAGGCGAACAGAATTATAAGCCCATATCGCTGACCTCAGTATGTTGCAGAATTTGGAAACATATTCTTTGCTCGCATATTAAGCATTCCAGGGGACCGAAAACCTAGTCAGTAGGAATCAACATAAATTCCGCAAACAAGGAAAGTGTCAAACCGAATATAACTCTTTTCGTCCAGAAGGCAGCAGGCTGATGTCGTGTTCCTTGATTTCCAGTGCGCTTTCAGCACAATTCCGCACTGCTGCCTAATGAGCAAAATGGAAATGGAAATGCCGTGTGGCTAGGGCCTCCAGTCGGGTAGACCGTTCACCTGGTGCAAGTTTTTCGAGTTGACGCCCCTTCGGCGACTTGCACGTCGATGGGGGTGGAATGATGATGACAAGACAACACCCAGTCCCTGAGCGGAGAAAACCTCCGACCCAGCTGGGAACAGAACCCGGGCCGTTGGGCATGACATTGCGTCGCGCTGACCACTCAGCTACCAGGGGCGGACATGAGCAAAATAAAAGCGTACGGCATTTTAGACCAGTGTGTGCTAGGACTGCAAAGTTTATAGCAAAAACAAGACAGCACGTCATTCTTAACTGAGAGAAATTTTGACATACTGGTAAGAGAAATCGAGTGTGATCTAAGAAAGTATTATGGACCATTGCTTTTGACAATGTATGTATAATGACGTCTTGGATGAATGAGTTCGGAAATTCCATGAGGATTGTCGTGGATTATGACCTTGTGTAGGAAGAAGTCGCATCACAAGAAAACTGTAGCGAAATGCTGCGAGAACAGCAACGAACCGGCGCTTGGCGCACGGACTGGCAGTTGACCCTCAACATTGACGAATGTGACATATGACGCATAAACAGGCGGACAGGCTCTTTACTGTACGGTTACACGATTGCAGGGCAGTCTCTAGAAGCAGTCACGTCTGTAAAACATCTAGGAGATGCGTGCGGAGAGATTTAAAATACGTCAAAATAAAAGTAATCACTGGTATGGGAGGAGACACACTGAGATTCACTGGTAGCATCCACCCAAAAATGAGGTAGCCTACAAAACCCTCGTCAGACCAGTACCTGAATATTGCCCGTCAGTCTGGTATCCGTACCAGGCAGGAATCGCAGACAAAATAGAGAAGACCAAGAGAAGAGAACTGTTTTTCGTTACAGGTTTATTTAGTGAGTGCATATGCATCAGGGAGATGCTCAGCCAGCTCCACTGGTCGACGCTATATTGAGTGATTTGCTCTTGCAATTCCGAGGGTGTATGAGTCTGGAAAAGTCAACGAGTATATTGCTTCCTCCTACGTATATCTCGCGAAGAGACCGTGAAGGTAGTATAATCAGAGACATGCAAGGTCACACGCAGGCTTTTCAATCTCCATTCTTCCCGCGACTTCTGCAAGACTGGAAGAGCAAAGAAGGTAAGTGGCGGTGGTACGCGAAGTACACTCCGCCACACACCGTAAGATAGTGAAGATGTACACTATCTCATATAAAGTATCGGCACACCTACTCGTATTTGGGGACATCAGTGTGCGATGCGTCCACCCTTCGACTTCCTAACGATTTGAGGTCTGTTGGGGACACTCTCAGTGGGGGTCTGAAAGTCTGCGGAGGACTGGCGGCTCATTCTTCCTCAAGAACTGAAACCGGAGAAGGTGGTGAGGCCGGACGCCGGGGTCTGGGGCCAAGTCGCAGTTCTGACTCATCGTAAAGTTGTTCCATTGGATTCGGGTCTACAACTACATCTACATCTGTATCTACATTCGCAAACCACAGTGCATAGCAGAGAGTACGTCCCGCTGTATACCAGTTATTAGTATTTCTTTGCTTTCCACTGACATATAGAGCAGCGGAAAAATGATTGTTTGGATGCTTCCATGCATGCTGTAATTATTCTAATCGTATCCTCACGATCTCCATGTGAGCGATACATAAGAGGTTTCAGTATATTTCCAGACTCATCATTTACAGCCGGTTCTTGAAACTTGGTAGACTTTCCCGGAATAGTTTACATCTATCTTCAAGAGGCTGCTAGTTGAGTTTGTTCAGTATCTCTATGACACTTTCCTATGTATCAAACAAATCACTTGTGCTGTCCTTCTGCGTATACGTTGAAACTTCCCCTTTGAACAATTTATACATGACTGTGCTTAACCTGACACACAATATTTTTTAGCGCAACGCAATCTGACTTTCAAAATTCCCTACAAAAGAATGGCCCTGACTAACATTAAACTATACCTTTCACAAATCACTTACCTCACAAAAATCTTCGCTGCTCAAGCTACTGCAATACAGCAAGCGCCACTACTGCCAGCTAAATAAAAGATTCAAACTACTAAAGGCACTAACTACTGATAGGGATAGTTAGCAAATGAAAGATATTAATAGAGAACAAACAATGTATTTACCTTAATATCATCACAAGTCATAATATATATATCAGTTCATGACAAATTGCAAAACTCCGCCATCTCTCTCCCCACATCCACCACTGCTGGCGGCTCACCTCCAACTGCGCAACGCTACGCGCTGTTCACAGCCAGCTGCCTAACACTACAATGGCGAGTATTACAACAATGCAAAGCAGACACAGACTGCCCACAGCACAGCCAGTGATTTTCATACAGAGGTGGCGTTACCAATAAAAAAACCTAAACAGCCTACTTACATAGCGTTACCAATAAAAAAACCTAAACAGCCTACTTACATAGCCCCCATGCTCCCCACAAAAAAATTTTTACAAATTGGATTGGGCAGTGGCCAATACAGATTTGAAAAAAATTTTTCATAATTACAATAACAAAGAAATCAAATGCACACACTTATTGATACAATGTTGGTCAAAAGCTAAAAATTTCTCACAGTCCATAAAGACAGTCCACATTGTTCATCACAGTAAAAATGCAGAGTTTTTCTCAAAGTCTGAGCAGTAAAAGAAAATGCACATAGAAGTAGTGGATTTCCATGCAGTCTTGAAGAAGTAGTGTTGTCCTTCCAACGGAAAGACAGTGCTGACTCGACATGCAGACAGGTAATGGGCCACAACAGAGTAAACCCACAGCAGAGTCAGTCGACGTTTTGAAGAATATTGGTAGTTAGGTCATCACAGAGCAGACCCACTGTAGTCCTGGTAGAGAGTATGGTATTGGTGGGCCACCAGAGGTGCAGACCCACTGCAGACCTTGTAGAAATAATGGCGTTGGTGGGCCATCAAAGATGCAGACCCACTGTAGTCCTTGTAGAAATAATGGCGTTGGTGGGCCACCAAAGATGTAGACCCACTGTAGTCCTTGTAGAGATGGCCAGCAGCCATCTGTTGTGGCTGTGCAGGTGCACAATCACCACTGAAGAGTCTTGCGGATAATACAGAAAGTCCATAAACCACCACTTGTGCACTCACAAAGTTTTCGGAACTGTCCTTAGAACCAACAATGCTGTTATCCAGTCCCTTGCTGAATTATTAACACACGTGCAAACACTAACAGTCCCTACTTCTCACATATTGTCCATATACTATGACCAACAGAAACGTGTGCTGTGAAATGTAACTTACAAGTTAATAATAAGATGAACTGGTGTCAATTACAATTTTATAACATGAGAATACAATTACAAAGGTACAAAATTCATCATTAAAGAACATAATAGTACAGATAACATTTGTAGTAACACAGACTTTACAAAAGAATAGAAATAGACATATACATCAATGTTACAGGAATTATGACATAAGTAAATACATAAAATAATGAGAATAGTTTTCGAAACATTAATTTCACACATGAACATTGAAACAGAACAGAATTGTAAACAACTTTACAAAGAAAATAACATATTATTAATGCAACTTATATTTGAGGATAACAGTATTCCTCCTCATAGTGAATATAGCTTAGTATTAGAAGAGAAAAAAATTCTATGAAACAGTACACAGAGACAGGAAGAAAACAAATACTCAAGGGTACACAAACACATAGTGGGATAACACCAATAGGAAAGGACAGGGTTCGTTTTCAGTGTAACATTTGGTACTGCAGTCCAACCCAAAACTTCATATATCTTTCCTCTTATTTCATCCTTTGTTTCCACCAAAAAAAATTCTATCTAAGCATGCTTTCTGTATTTATATGTTCACACATTTCGTACCTCAACATTTATTTCCAAGAAAATCCTACCTAAACCTGTTTTCTCAATGCATTTGTTCCAATTCATCGCAACTCATTCTCTTAGAGGCTACCCCCTCTTAAGCTAACTTAAATCTACTGAGCTCAGATGCTAAACTAAGGGACGAGGCAATGCAGCAGCACGTAAAACAATTATTATAAACAGCAATGAAAAAAATGGAAAATTGCAAAGCAAGCTACAGTATAAATTAGCAAAAGTCAAATTCAATAACACTATGCCTGGCAAACAGCAGCAACTTATACCTAAACATGACATAGCGCAAGCAGAAAAAATATTACACTAAAATGGCCATGTCTAATACCTATGTCACATCTTAACATTAGAGTGATGCATCACAAAAACTTACGCTAGTAGATAAGTTACCAAATCGTAAAAAAATTATTTATGCAATTCCTGTGAAGGGAAATGTTTTTTTTTTTTGTGCTCCCTCATTTGTTTTGGATAAATCATAAAATTATTTACTGGATCTGTAGGCATAAAATATTTATATTAGTACATATATTAAATTTTATTTTAACCAATGCTGCAGTGCAGCTAGAAACTTGATATTAAACAAAATGTGTAAATAAATACATAAAGCAAGCCATATGGCATTTTTCTTAACTAGCAAGGCAATAGCTGTGAAATGTTTCTCATCGTTTCATTAGGCATTTCAGTAAATATCATAAATTACGAGCTCCACAGTATGCTTTCAACAAGGAGATGTCAGTAGCGCGGACAATGGCCTTCCCTTTCTTTTTTTTTCCTACCTGTGCCGCTGAAAAGGGCTCGCAATAATGGCTTTTTCTCCAGGCGTCTGACACAGCTGGGTGCCCGCGACGCATTACGTGCAGGTGGTCACTTTGGTTTCCAACATCCTGTTTCACAAGTCAAGAGTCCCTACCCACTATTCATTACTCCTTACCTCATTATACATATACATATTCGTCGACACTTCTTCAATATTTCATCGTGAGAAATACGTAGCATAATAAACATTCCTCAACAACATAATACACATCATCGTCGTAATAATATCATAAAACTTCAGTCAAATCTCAAAATCGTCGTAACTTCCTCCAATAATTTCTAAGCCTAAAAAGAATTCTCTGCTCATTTAAATAATGTCATCTACCTCAAACGTACTTTAAAAATCATGAATCCATACCAAATACATCATTCAAAGCTCTCATAGTATCACAATGGTTCCAAAAAAATATGAACAGTTTCACAAAGTACAGACGAAATACAGTTTCATAAGTGTGAAGTTATCCAGCTGTGTAATTACGTAAACATCTGTCACTGATATAGTAAAAACGTTTGTCTGTCTCAGTTAAATGATTAGATAGCTGTGTAATTATGTGTTGGAGAAATATGGTACCGATGTGTAAAGTTGTATAAGCAAATACCATATTAGCTAGGGTTCCTTGTGGTTGCCACACACATGGTACACAAAGTAAGCGTGTACCCCCCTGAGGATTAATGTAATTATACCCTCAGGTGTTACAGATTACAGCAATGGAATGAAATGTATCACGGAAAACTTTCTTTGTAATTCAAAAATCTTTAAAAATAAATGTTTTAAGTATAAAATTAATGACTCAAATACGTGTCCTGTAGCGCAAAATGTGCGTCTTGTTGCAACATAATCTCTGTGGAAGTGTCGTAGTTATCGTCCTCCGAAAGCTAAGTTCTGCAGAAGTCAATGTACTTACCTCATGATAAACAAAAGTGAAATGCTTTGCGTATAGATATTTTAGTTACTACGCTTATTGCCGTGATGAGGAAAGTACTGTACAGTAACGTATTGTTATGCCACGAAAAAGGCTGTCTCATTGTTGCTATACCACAAAAGTTACTACTAAAACATGTTTTTCTTCCTAGAAGAATTCAGAAAACTGTGCAGATATAAAACAGATACACCACAAAAGCAACATTGTAAATTGTCACTCATTAGTAGCGTCGTGATAAAAATCGTGTAGCTGTCACATAAACTAACCTCTGTGTCATCTGGTATCTCTCAGAAAGCACTTTAAATTCAGAATGTATTTTCAAATAAACCAAAATGTTGCATTAAAATCTCATTAGCAGTACTGGTAAATGTTCTAATCGTACAACTAACAAGCAAGAATGTACACACACAATTACACTGTGTCGTCTGTTCGCAATAACAATGCATTCATAATTTCTGTTTAAATAATTTCTCTTGGTTCTTGGCTGGATATTGAACTTCAAACATTGTTGCATGGTAACAGTTTCTAAAGCATACTAGTAACGTGAAGTGAAACGTTTTATGGCAAAGACAAAGTTAAAAGGCAGATTATCTGTCAATAAATGGTTTTACATGAGAAATGTGGTGTAAACCTTTACTCTTCCTAGTACGCAGAGTTTCAACTTCAACGCAATTATCATGCGGTATTCGTCCGTAAAGAATACTGGAATTTTGCTCAAGGTTAGCGTCAATGTTATTTTTCTCTGAGCCAGCCGGTGCAAGCGGCTGCCTGCGGTGTGAGTCATTGTCTGTTTCTTTGTTGGCGCGCGTCGTTACTGGGATTAGGAGGTCTAACTTCCACAAATTCGCCTTGCCGAGAGGGCCCAGCTCTGTTTAAAGCTCGCCAGTTCTGATAGAATTCAGGTCTGTCGTTTTGTCGGTAGTTTACACAGTTTCTTTCGTGTCGGTCACGTGGTGGAGAATTTCTCCCTGAATCGTAACTGCGCGCTGAACTGTTGCGTCTGAAGTTATTCTGTCTCCCTTGATAGTATTTATTTTGGTTCCCATATTGTCTGTTTCTCTTATTGTCTCTGTGATAGTCATTACCACGGAGAGGTGATCTTTCCCTGTAGTTATTACTACTCTGCCAACGGTTGTCATACGGGTGGTGTCTGTTTTGGTCACGATTTGTGTTGTGAGAATAGCCTTGTCGTGTAAAGTTATTACTTCTTTCATCGCGGAATTGCGACGGATGTGACCTGTAATTGCTGTGTTCCTGGTTTCGCGTTCCGCGATTGTCAGTGTCAATTTCTAATTCTTGTAAGAGTCCCTGAAATGCTTCAATGTCGTCTTTGCAACGTCCTGCTAAAATAATGTGTCGTAAATGTTCAGGCAATTTGAGTAAGCAAATGCGGATGAGTTCTGAGGGGCTGTATGGGTTTGAAAGATATTGATTCTTATGCAACATGTCTTCAAAATATTTGACAAGACTGGAAAATTCAGATTGTTCAAAGTGTTTCATCATCACGATGCTATGTTTTACACGGTCTTGTGTAGCTTGAGACCAATATGCTGAGAGGAAGGCATGGTAAAACTCTCCTTCACTGTGGCAATCGTGAATTACCGATCGCATTCTTACAGCTGGTTCATTCTCCAAGTAGCCACACATAAATTCTAATCTGTGTTCTAACGACCAGTTGGGAGGAAAACAATGAGAGAATTGATGGAGCCATGCTTGTGGATGAATGTCGTTGCCAGAATTCTTAAATGTTTTGAATTTACGTGTAGTAATGAACAGCTTATAGTCAAAGTCATCATGTCGGCGAGTCGCATATCGGTCATTGTTACGTCGTGTCGGCGGTTCCATCTCAAAATTCGGTGTACCTTGCCAATTTCTTTCATAACTTCCGAAATGCCCTGTGTTATTATTTTGTGTCTGTTCCGTATTTGTATGTCCCTCTTCCCGTATTGGGGCGCGAGTGTCCTCTGAAATACGTAATTCTTGTACTACTTGTGCCAACTGATCTTGCACTTCCCGGATTTCTCTTTTGTACTGTGTATTGATTTGATTTTGATTTTGTTTGAATTTTCTAATTTGTTCATACTCTTCAGTGTCCATGAAAGCTACAGGTGTTGTGTCATTCAGATCATCATCTACCTTTGTAGATAAGTTAGTGAACTGATCTGAAAGTTCGGCTACTTTATCCGATAGTGAAATCATTTCCTCTCTATGTTTTTCTGAACCAAGTTTCAGAGTGTCCATTTGTGTTGCAATCGTGTCTACTGTGTCTTTTAAGTTTTCTTGAGTTTTTGCAAGTTGCATAACCGTATCGGTAGATGCAACTGAGTCAAATTTTGCTTGCAAGGTCTCATGATTTTCATGAACAATAGTTTGCAGTTCTTTTATAGCTGCTTCGTGATTCTGTAGTGCATTTTCATGACGCGAAAAAATAGGTTGGAAATGCTCACAAATTTGAGTTTTTACGTCATTACAGACTTTTTGACATTTCGATTCAATGTTATGTAACTCAGCAGTTAAATCCTCACGTGTTTGTTCGAGAGTTTGTTCCAATGAGTCTAACTTTTTAAGATTTTGTTCCATTGTGTCTAACTTTTGAAGCTTTTGCTGTGTTTGTCTCTGATTTTGTTCCATTGTGTCTAACTTTTGAAGCTTTTGCTGTGTTTGTCTCTGATTTTGTTCCATTTGTTGTATTAATTGTAATAACAATGCATTAGTGTCTGAAACATGTTCCTCAGTGCTTTTCGGCAGTGAATTTACACCGGAAACATTCACATTTTGACAAGCAGAAAATGTGTCTTGACTTATTTGAGAAAACGGTGAGGATCCAAAACCTGAATCTACAGTATTTGCGAGATCGTGTCGTGTCATTTCGGCTTCCTGAGGCGAGCTGTTGCCGACCGATCGATCGATAATGCTTCCCTCTTCACTAATTGTTTCACTGTCCACGCAATTGTTTGACGCCCGCTCCATTTCCCTGTGCACAGTTACCAAATTACTACTTTGAACATTAGTTAATTCATTACTCTGCGGCGCTGATAAGCTACGCTCGTCGTCACTATTATTTCTCAGTTTAGTTTGGAGCCTAGTGTTACGTTTTTCACACGCCATAATTGTCACAATATTTCACACGATAACACAGAAAAGCACAATTTGAAGTGCAAAAATAGGAGAACACATTAACATAGCACTGAAAATAATATCTAGTTAATTGCAAGCGTAGCTGCGAAATACTTGGTGCAAATCTACATGCATGCCACAACTGTTTTACTGTACAACAATGAAAGGCTACAACTACAAAGGAGATTCTCTCTACAATTACGCGCTAGCAATAAACAAAAGCTACACTAAATACACAAACTACAAGAAAAAATCAGAAGATTCCAGTGAGGTATCCTAGGCTAAGGGTCGACATATGAAACTTCCCCTTTGAACAATTCTACACGAGACTGTGCTTAACCTGACACACAATATTTTTTAGCGCAACGCAATCTGACTTTCAAAATTCCCTACAAAAGAATGGCCCTGACTAACATTAAACTATACCTTTCACAAATCACTTACCTCACAAAAATCTTCGCTGCTCAAGCTACTGCAATACAGCAAGCGCCACTACTGCCAGCTAAATAAAAGATTCAAACTACTAAAGGCACTAACTACTGATAGGGATAGTTAGCAAATGAAAGATATTAATAGAGAACAAACAATGTATTTACCTTAATATCATCACAAGTCATAATATATATATCAGTTCATGACAAATTGCAAAACTCCGCCATCTCTCTCCCCACATCCACCACTGCTGGCGGCTCACCTCCAACTGCGCAACGCTACGCGCTGTTCACAGCCAGCTGCCTAACACTACAATGGCGAGTATTACAACAATGCAAAGCAGACACAGACTGCCCACAGCACAGCCAGTGATTTTCATACAGAGGTGGCGTTACCAATAAAAAAACCTAAACAGCCTACTTACATAGCGTTACCAATAAAAAAACCTAAACAGCCTACTTACAACGTTCAGTATCCCCTGTTAGTCCTATATGGTGCGGGTCCAACACACTTGAGCAATATCCTAAAGCCGGCCGCACGAGTGAGTTGTAAGCGACCTCTTTTGTAGGCTGATTGCACTTGCCCTGTGTTCTGCCAATAAACCGAAGTCTACCGCCTGATTTAGCCACGACTGAACTTACGTGATCATCCCATTTCATATGCCTACAAAGTGTTACATCCAGGTATTTGTATAAGTTGGCCGATTACTTATTGACCATATATTCACAGGATACTATGTTTTTTTCATTTTATAAAGTGTAAAATTTTACCTTTTTGGACATTTAAAGCAAGTTGCCAATCTTTGCACCATTTTGGAAGCCTATCAAGACCTGACTGAATGTTTATGCAGCCTTTTTCAGACAGTACTTCATTATATATAACTGCATCATCTGCGAAAAGCATGATGTTACTACACTACTGGCCATTAAAATTTGCTACACCACGAAGATGACGTGCTACAGACGCGAAATTTAACCGACAGGAAGAAGATCCTGTGATATGCAAACGATTAGCTATTCAGAGCATCCACACAAGGTTGGCGCCGGTGACTAGACCTAACCGTGCGGACATGAGGAAAGTTTCCAACCGATTTCTCATACACAAACAGCAGTTGACCGGCATTGCCCGGTGAAACGTTGTTGTAGTGCCTCGTGTAAGGAGGAGAAATGCCTACCATCACGTTTCCGACTTTGATAAAGGTCGGATTGTAGCCCATCCCAATTGCGGTTTATCGTATTGCGACATTGCTGCTCGCGTTGGTCGAGATCCGATGACTGTTAGCAGAATATGGAACCGGTGAGTTGAGGAGGGTAATACGGAACGCAGAGCTGGATCTCAACGGCCACGTATCACTAGCAGTCGAGATGACAGGCATCTTATTTGCATGGCTGTAACGTATCGTGCAGTCACGTCTCGATCCCTGAGTCAACAGATAGGGACGTTTGCAAGACAACTATCTGCACGATCAGTTCGACGACGTTTGCAGCAGCATGGACTATCAGCTCGGAGACCGTGGCTGCGGTTACCCTTGACGCTGCATCACAGACAGGAGCGCCTGTGGTGGTGTACTCAACGACGAACCTGGGTGCACGAATGGCAAAATGTCATTTTTTCGGACACATCCAGGTGCTGTTTACAGCATCACGATGATCGCATCCGTGTTTGGCGACAACGCGGTGAACGCACATTGGAAGCGTCTATTCTTCATCGCCATACTGGCGTATCACCCGGCGTGATGGTATGGGGTGCCATTGGTTACACGTCTCGGTCACCTCTTGTTCGCATTGACGGCACTTTGATCAGTGGACGTTACATTTCAGATGTGTTACGACCCGTGGCTCTACCCTTCATTCGACCCATGTGAAACACTACATTTCAGCAGGATGATGTACGACCGCATTTTGCAGGTCATGTACGGGCCTTTCTGGATACAGAAAATGTTCGAGTGCTGCCCTGGCCAGCACAATCTCCAGATCTCTCACCAACTGAAAACGTCTGGTCAATGGTGGCCAAGCAACTGGCTCGTTACAATACGCCAGTCACTACTCTTGATGAACTGTGATATCGTGTTGAAGCTGCTTGGGCAGGTGTAGCTGTACACGCCATCCGAGCTCTGTTTGACTCAATGCCCAGGCGTATAAAGGCCGTTATTACGGCCGAATGGTTCAAATGGCTCTGAGCACTATGGGACTCAACTGCTGTGGTCATCAGTTCCCTAGAACTTGGAACTACTTAAACCTAACTAACCTAAGGACATCACATACACCCATGCCCGAGGCAGGATTCGAACCTGTGACCGTAGCAGCAGCGCGGCTCCGGACTGGAGCGCCTAGAACCGCACGACCACCGCGGCCGGCTATTTCGGCCAGAGGTGGTTGTCCTTGGTACTGATTTTTCAGGATCTATGCACCCAAACTGCGTGAAAAGGTAATCACATGTCAGTTCTAGTATAATATATTTGTCCAATGAATACCCGTTTATCATCTGCATTTCTTCTTGGTGTAGCAATTTTAATACCCAGTAGTGTATTAATATTGTCTGCAAGGTCATTAATATACAGTGCAAACAGCAACAGTCCCAACATACTTGCCTGGGGCACAACTGAAGCTGCTTCTACATCTGACGATGACTGTCCATCAAAGATCACACGCTGCGTCCTCCCTCCCAAAAAGCTCTCCCAGTTACAAATGTCAGTTGGTACCCCATACGATCGTACTTTTGACAATAAGCGTAGGTGTCGTACTGAGTCAGATGACCTTCCGAAATCAAGGAATACTGCGTCTACCTGACCCCCTTACATACGACCGTAATTTCTCTGCTCTTTGTGAAAGACCAAAACTAGCTCAAATGGCTCTAAGCACTGTGGGACTTAACATCTGAGATCATCAGTCCCCTAGAACTTAGAACTACTTAAACCTAACTAACGTAAGGACAGCACACACATCCATGCCCGAGGCAGGACTCGAACCTGCGACCACAGCAGCAGCGCGGTTTCGGACTTTGTGAAAGACCATTTGACAATGTTCTACTACGGTAGTCGTTGAAGGCCGGAACTATGGGCAGGCCAGTGCATTTTGGGAATGTTACTGTCCACAAAGCCATTGCTTCACAGACGCCACCTTGCGACAGCGTACATTTTTATGCTGGTACAATCAGTCATAGTCTCCGAACTGTTGCCCTACTGGACACAGTACACGATGCTGTGAAATGCGTCCATATTTTTTCGCATTTAGCCCTTTTTTAAGGGCAATGAGGGGATCACACCGTAACCACAAGAAACACCAGCTTACCTGAGCACCTCATCCTCTGCACTTCACCCTGACCACCTACACACGATTGCAGGTAACACTCTCCGGCATTCGCCGAACCCAAACACTTCCATCGGTTTGCCGCAATGTATAGCACTATTCGTCGTTCCAAATCACTCGTGTCCGGTTTTCCACTATCTAGTGACTTCACCGTTCACACCACCTCAAGCTATGTTTGTCACTGACTGCAAAAATATGTGGCTTATTAGGAGCTGCTGGACCATTGCAGCCTGTTCTGCTTAACTTCCTACGCACAGTCACTGTGGTACTTGCACTGCTGGTAGCGCATTACAACTCGAGAATCTGTTACTCCTTCTCTACTGACGAAACAACATTCCCCGCCTTCTTTTATATGTCTCGCGACATGCAGCTGTCAATTCCGCGTTGCGTAGGGGTGTCCGGATACTTTGCATCGTCAGCTAGTTTATTAAAAAGTAACAACAACAGGAGACACAGTGGGAGGATGGCGGCCCTGTGATTGACTGGTGCCTCTTAAGAAATGCTCACGTATTAGAACCTACGATCTGCCAAGGATTCTCTGTCACTTCCCGGGAAGCTTATTAGGAGCTGCTGGACCATTGCAGCCTGTTCTGCTTAACTTCCTACGCACAGTCACTGTGGTACTTGCACTGCTGGTAGCGCATTACAACTCGAGAATCTGTTACTCCTTCTCTACTGACGAAACAACATTCCCCGCCTTCTTTTATATGTCTCGCGACATGCAGCTGTCAATTCCGCGTTGCGTAGGGGTGTCCGGATACTTTGCATCGTCAGCTAGTTTATTAAAAAGTAACAACAACAGGAGACACAGTGGGAGGATGGCGGCCCTGTGATTGACTGGTGCCTCTTAAGAAATGCTCACGTATTAGAACCTACGATCTGCCAAGGATTCTCTGTCACTTCCCGGGAAGAAGAGCTAAAGGTCACTTCTAGCGGATACTTGAGGCTTCGACTACTCACGTAGACTTTTGGAGAGAAGAAGGTGGAATGGGTTGCTACGTTTCCTCACGCAAAAACATAAGGCACATATATACACTCCTGGAAATTGAAATAAGAACACCGTGAATTCATTGTCCCAGGAAGGGGAAACTTTATTGACACATTCCTGGGGTCAGATACATCACATGATCACACTGACAGAACCACAGGCACATAGACACAGGCAACAGAGCATGCACAATGTCGGCACTAGTACAGTGTATATCCACCTTTCGCAGCAATGCAGGCTGCTATTCTCCCATGGAGACGATCGTAGAGATGCTGGATGTAGTCCTGTGGAACGGCTTGCCATGCCATTTCCACCTGGCGCCTCAGTTGGACCAGCGTTCGTGCTGGACGTGCAGACCGCGTGAGACGACGCTTCATCCAGTCCCAAACATGCTCAATGGGGGACAGATCCGGAGATCTTGCTGGCCAGGGTAGTTGACGTACACCTTCTAGAGCACGTTGGGTGGCACGGGATACATGCGGACGTGCATTGTCCTGTTGGAACAGCAAGTTCCCTTGCCAGTCTAGGAATGGTAGAACGATGGATTCGATGACGGTTTGGATGTACCGTGCACTATTCAGTGTCCCCTCGACGATCACCAATGGTGTACGGCCAGTGTAGGAGATCGCTCCCCACACCATGATGCCGGGTGTTGGCCCTGTGTGCCTCGGTCGTATGCAGTCCTTATTGTGGCGCTCACCTGCACGGCGCCAAACACGCATACGACCATCATTGGCACCAAGGCAGAAGCGACTCTCATCGCTGAAGACGACACGTCTCCATTCGTCCCTCCATTCACGCCTGTCGCGACACCACTGGAGGCGGGCTGCACGATGTTGGGGCGTGAGCGGAAGACGGCCTAACGGTGTGCGGGACCGTAGCCCAGCTTCATGGAGACGGTTGCGAATGGTCCTCGCCGATACCCCAGGAGCAACAGTGTCCCTAATTTGCTGGGAAGTGGCGGTGCGGTCCCCTACGGCACTGCGTAGGATCCTACGGTCTTGGCGTGCATCCGTGCGTCGCTGCGGTCCGGTCCCAGGTCGACGGGCACGTGCACCTTCCGCCGACCACTGGCGACAACATCGATGTACTGTGGAGATCTCACGCCCCACGTGTTGAGCAATTCGGCGGTACGTCCACCCGGCCTCCCGCATGCCCACTATACGCCCTCGCTCAAAGTCCGTCAACTGCACATACGGTTCACATCCACGCTGTCGCGGCACGCTACCAGTGTTAAAGACTGCGATGGAGCTCCGTATGCCACGGCAAACTGGCTGACACTGACGGCGGCGGTGCATAAATGCTGCGCAGCTAGCGCCATTGGACGGCCAACACCGCGGTTCCTGGTGTGTCCGCTGTGCCGTGCGTGTGATCATTGCCCTCTCGCAGTGTCCAGAGCAAGTATGGTGGGTCTGACACACCGGTGTCAATGTGTTCTTTTTTCCATTTCCAGGAGTGTATATGTTTCTCTTACATATGTGAATATAATTATTATGAGTTATGTTTCATAACCAGCACCATAGTGGTCGTGGAGAAGTTTGCAGTGACATGCTGGTGCTTTTCTAAAGGCATTAGTAGTGTGAATGTGAATAACAGTAATGTGTGCAGTCACATGTTCTTTTGGTCCCCGTGTCATAACACGCTTTTCATTACAATTTTCATATTTTCAGCCAACTTCCTCTCGTAGCTTGTCCGCTATGAGTACAGGAGCCGGTCTAGGTATAAGGAGACGAGTAAGACCTTTCACACAACAGGACACGTTCGTTTACAAGTTGTTTCGTTTACACGTTGTTTTGGCCGTCCCGGATATTGTGGTTGCAGTATCGTCTAAAATGCACCAGGTCGACTTACTCCTCAATGCTGCTTCTGGTCCATCGTCCTCAGTGCCTGACGGCCACCACCTGCTGCATCTTCGTCGCACAGGACCCCAACGTGTGCTTCGGACTCCCCACACTGCTGCTGGTGCAATCGTCACCCACTGGTGCAACTCTTCAGGCTTTTCCGGCCGTCTGATGACATCTTGGATTGTCGGGTGTTCTTTTGCATATCCGGCAGAACACTCGATAATCCAAGATGTCATTACTCACTGATGTTTTGACAGATACCACATCTCTGGGGACCACAGAACATTTGGATAGTTGAAGATGTGTTCGATGATCGTGCGATTTGGTCCCCATGTTCGGCCGATTAGTTGGCAGGAGTACAGCGAGTGTGGCAGACTGCGGGTTTGGAGAACCACGTCCCGCCAGTGCGATGGCGGCCAAGCTTCAGAGCGAGGGCTAACGTGTTTACGCGGCGCCGACTGTAAAACTTGTTCACTGCTGTTTAAGTGGTAAACACTTCATAATAACCGCCCAACCTCACGCCCACTACAGCCACACACACACACACACACACACACACACACACACAGTGCGTTGCCATGTGTAAGCTGCGGCTGTGGTAGGACAGTGGCTGTCAAAACAGTGCCACCGGAATGGCGCCTATATACAATCCGCCGAGGCAGTAAAAAAGCAAGAAAAGAAAAAAAAATCGTCCGCGGATCGCTGCCGGCACACATAATAATCCGTCGCGTCCGAATTAGCGCCACGAGGCCGCGAACAAATCAGAGAAGAGGAGGGGGAGGAGGGCCGTTCAGCCGCGGCTGTGACGTCGCCGCCTACCTGTCGCCCGCCAGCATCTGGAAGCAGTCTGGCGACATCTGGCGCCGCGGCGCGCACAGCTGACGGAGCGCCGTCGCCTGCAAAAGTCGCCGCGGCCAACGCCGTCGCTTCATTTCATAATACCGTAGCGGTACGTCGGAGAAGAGACGAGAAATAACTGATAAACCCCCATTTACACCACAACATATATGCATTCGTAATTTGCCAGTATTGCCTACCAACAGCTTGTACCGGGTGGTTCTAATTAAAGTGAAGCTACTTACAGACGTCCAGTGTGGGCTCTAACTGTAGTGCGGCAGCATAACTTGGTACATACGCTAATGCGTTAGTTGTGGAACTACACCATAAAAAAGGATTAGTTCCAATTTTGGCCACCAGGTGCATATAAGGCGCTGCACAGTTTCTCTTCGATGTCTCTGCACTCACATTGAACAAATTGTGTAAGGCTAAGCGGCGGTTATTAGTAAAACAAACTTTATGCCTTTCTCAGTTGTTTGACCATTCCAGCCCTTGTCCCATTTCTAATCCGTTAAATATGGAAATACACTCCTGGAAATGGAAAAAAGAACACATTGACACCGGTGTGTCAGACCCACCATACTTGCTCCGGACACTGCGAGAGGGCTGTACAAGCAATGATCACACGCACGGCACAGCGGACACACCAGGAACCGCGGTGTTGGCCGTCGAATGGCGCTAGCTGCGCAGCATTTGTGCACCGCCGCCGTCAGTGTCAGCCAGTTTGCCGTGGCATACGGAGCTCCATCGCAGTCTTTAACACTGGTAGCATGCCGCGACAGCGTGGACGTGAACCGTATGTGCAGTTGACGGACTTTGAGCGAGGGCGTATAGTGGGCATGCGGGAGGCCGGGTGGACGTACCGCCGAATTGCTCAACACGTGGGGCGTGAGGTCTCCACAGTACATCGATGTTGTCGCCAGTGGTCGGCGGAAGGTGCACGTGCCCGTCGACCTGGGACCGGACCGCAGCGACGCGCGGATGCACGCCAAAACTGTAGGATCCGACGCAGTGCCGTAGGGGACCGCACCGCCACTTCCCCGCAAATTAGGGACACTGTTGCTCCTGGGGTATCGGCGAGGACCATTCGCAACCGTCTCCATGAAGCTGGGCTACGGTCCCGCACACCGTTAGGCCGTCTTCCGCTCACGCCCCGACATCGTGCAGCCCGCCTCCAGTGGTGTCGCGACAGGCGTGAATGGAGGGACGAATGGAGACGTGTCGTCTTCAGCGATGAGAGTCGCTTCTGCCTTGGTGCCAATGATGGTCGTATGCGTGTTTGGCGCCGTGCAGGTGAGCGCCACAATCAGGACTGCATACGACCGAGGCACACAGGGCCAACACCCGGCATCATGGTGTGGGGAGCGATCTCCTACACTGGCCGTACACCACTGGTGATCGTCGAGGGGACACTGAATAGTGCACGGTACATCCAAACCGTCATCGAACCCATCGTTCTACCATTCCTAGACCGGCAAGGGAACTTGCTGTTCCAACAGGACAATGCACGTCCGCATGTATCCCGTGCCACCCAACGTGCTCTAGAAGGTGTAAGTCAACTACCCTGGCCAGCAAGATCTCCGGATCTGTCCCCCATTGAGCATGTTTGGGACTGGATGAAGCGTCGTCTCACGCGGTCTGCACGTTAAGCATGAACGCTGGTCCAACTGAGGCGCCAGGTGGAAATGGCATGGCAAGCCGTTCCACAGGACTACATCCAGCATCTCTACGATCGTCTCCATGGGAGAATAGCAGCCTGCATTGCTGCGAAAGGTGGATATACACTGTACTAGTGCCGACATTGTGCATGCTCTGTTGCCTGTGTCTATGTGCCTGTGGTTCTGTCAGTGTGATCATGTGATGTATCTGACCCCAGGAATGTGTCAATAAAGTTTCCCCTTCCTGGGACAATGAATTCACGGTGTTCTTATTTCAATTTCCAGGAGTGTATTTCTGTACAAACACATGTTTCTTGCACTCACAGCGGCAGGTTTGCACTTGGTGGCCAAAAATGCAACTATTTCTTTTTTTCCAGCGTAAATCTGTTCCGCATTAATGCATTACAATATCTACCAGTTTCGCTGGCATACGATAAAACTAAAATGAACACAAGAGAACACGAGACGGCGAACATAGCACATGGTTTCTTGGTGTTGATAACCACCACTCAGGATACCACATTATTCAGGGTGTTTTTCTGAGAGGTACTGCTATGAATCAAAACCAGAAAAAGATTGTTGGATGCTAGGTCTGTCAGTTAAGCAAAACACCGTTTTTTCTCAGTATTGTTGAATGTGAGATCTGCCAGTTATGCTTAACTGGCGGATCTCACGTTCAACAATTTTAACTGCAAACACGGCCAACACAAGGAGCTGCAGATCAAAATGATGAATACAAGAAAAAGATAGTAAACATGGCCTCTAAAACGCATAACTTAAGAGCTATGACCACTTGTTGATCTCTGCTACTGCGAAATGCATCTCTTCTAATGCAAGCTCTTTGCTATTACCAACAACGTACAGAAAGCAGTAAACAAACGACTAAACAAATTAGAACGCACACTGCATTCTGGATATTTCTCGGAATACTGCATACAGACTCGACAGTAGCTTCCATCTACCAAATCATATGCCTGTCGGACTATATGTCTAAATGTACATAAAATACTTCTTGCACAATTAAAAATCTTTCGTCGTTTAATATCCGTTGATAACTTGTACTGTGCTTCTGATTATGAATCTGTAAGCTTTATTAAAGAAACTGTATGTAACACGTAATCGATGTAATCGTGTATTTATTTCTGACTGTATGTAAGTCTACATCTACGTGTACATGGATACTCTGCAAATAACATTTAAGTGCCTGGAAGAGGGTTTATCGTACCACCTTCACAATTCTCTATTATTTCAATCTCGTATAGCGTTCGGAAAGAATGAACACCTATATCTTTCCGTACGAGCTTTGATTTCCCTTATTTTATCGTGGTGATCGTTCCTCCCTATGCAGGTCGGCGTCAACAAAATATTTTCCCTTCCGAGGAGAAAGTTGGTGATAGGAATTCCGTGTGAAGATTCTGTTGCAACGAAAATCGCCTTTCTTTTAATGATATCCAGCCCAAATCCTGTACCATTTCTGTGACACTCTCTCCCATATTTCGCGATAATACAAAATGTTCTTCCCTTATTTGAACTTTTTCGATGTACTCCGTCAGTCCTATTTGGTAAGGATTCCGCACCGCACAGCAGTATTCTAAAAGAGGGCGGACAAGTGTAGTGTAGGCAGTTTCCTTAGTAGATCTGTTACATTTTCTAAGTGTCCTGACAATAAAACGCAGTCTTTGGTTGTCCCTCCCCACAACATTTTCTATGTGTTCCTTCCAATTTAAGTTGTTCCTAATTGTAATTCCTATGTATTTAGTTGAATTTACGGCCTTTATATTTGACTGGTTTATCGTGTAACCGAAGATTAACGGATTCCTTTTAACACTCATGTGGATGACCTCACACTTTTCGTTATTTAAGGTCAACTGCCCCTTTTCGCACCATTCCGATATTTCTTCTAAATCGTTCTGCAGTTTGTTTTGATCTTCTAATGATTTTATTAGTCGGTAAACGACAGCGTCATCCTCAAACAACCTATACGGCTGCTCAGATTATCTACCAAATCGTTTATATAGATAACAGCAAAGAGCCTATAACACTACCTTGGGGAACGCCAGAAATAACTTTTGTTTTACTCTATGCCTTTCCGTCAATTACTACGAACTATGACCTCTCTGATAGGAAGTAACAAATCCAGTCGCATTACTGAGACGATATTCCATAAGCACGCAATTTCACTATAAGCCGATTGTGTGGTACAATGTCAAAAGCCTTCTGGAAATCCAGAAATACGGAATCGATCTGAAATCCCTTGTCAATAGCAATCAGCACTTCATGCCAATAAAGAGCTAGTTGTGTTTCACGTTTTCTGAACCCATGTTGACTGTCTGTCAATAGACCGTTTTCTTCGAGGTAATTCATAATGTTCGAACACAATAAATGTTCCAGAATCCTGCTGCATATCGACGTTAATGATAGGGACCTGTAATAAAGTGGATTACTCCTACTACCTTTCTTGAATATTGGTGTGACCCGTGCAACTTTCCAGTCTTTGGGTATGGTTCTTTCGTCTAGCGAATGGTTGTATATGATTGTCAAGTATGGAGCTAATGCATCAGCATACTCTGAAAGTAACCTAATTAGTATACAGTGTGTACCATTAGATTTGCTTTTATTAGGTGATTTAAGTTGCTTCACTACTCCGGGGAAATTTACGTCACTCATGTTGGCAGCTGTTCTTGATTCGAATTCTGGAATATTTACTTCGTCTTCTTTTGCGTAGGCATTTCGGAAGGCTGTGTTCAGTAACTCTGCTTTGGCAGCAGTGTCTTCGATAGTATCTCTATTGCTATCGCGCAGACAAGGCATTCATTGTTTCTTTCCGCTAACATACTTCACATACGACCAGAGTCTCTTTGGGTTTTCTGCCAGGTCTCGAGACAAAGTTTCGTTGTGAAAACTGTTGTAAGTATCTCGCACTGAAGTCCGCACTAAATTTCGAGCTTCTGTAAAAGATCGCCAATTCTGGGGATTTTGCGTCTGTTTAAATTTGGCGTGTTTGTTTAGTTGTTTCTGTAACAGTGTTCTGACCCTATTGTGTACCAAGGAGGATCAGCTCCGTCGTTTGTTAATTTATTTGGTATAAATCTCTCAATTGCTGCCGAAATTATTTTTCTGAATTCAAGCCACATCTGGTCTACACTTATATCATTAATTTGGAATGAGTGGAGATTGTCTCAGGAAGGTGTCAAGTGTTTTGAATAGGTATATTTTTCGTTTATTTTTGGAGTATTTGGGGGTTACAGTAATCAATCTCGCTACGACAACCCTGTGTTCACTAATCCCTGTATCCGTGTAAAACTAAACTAAGCTGATAAACGGACTATCGGCACGTGCTGCGCAACTCTACTGTAGAGCCTGACGGAAACGCTGGAACTGTGTCTAATAAATTAGATTAACATGCAGAGATTCAAAAACCTAACTACCGAAGCCCTCAGATAAAACTAAATAAATCGCCCCTGATTAGGGGCAAACGAAACTGTGTCTATTAGATATTAAATAAACACGCAGAAACACAAGAAATTAAACTATTAAAGCACACAGATGATGAGATTTTCACTGTGCAGCGGAGTGTGCGCTGATATTTTATAGGTTTTCGTTTTTATATTTTTTCCTTTTTCGTTTTTCTCGTATTGTGGTTCCTTGAACCCTTTTACACGGCCATTTGTCCTTGTTTTTTTTTTTTTTGACGTTGCTGGACAGTCATAACAATTTATATGTAGCATCGACACACTGATTTTGAGTTCATGTTTCTGTATGTCATGCACTTGTGATGCCACAGGCACATTGTGCATGCTGGTTTGGTCTCTTCCTCTGACCGGCTGGGGCGGCCGAGCAGTTCTAGGCACTACAGTCTGGAGCCGCGCGACCGCTAAGGTCGCAGGTTCGAATCCTGCCTCGGGCATGGATGTGTGTGACGTCCTTAGGTTAGTTAGGTTTAAGTAGTTCTAAGTTCTAGGGGATGGATGACCTTAGACGTTAAGTCGCATAGTGCTCAGAGCCATTTCTCTTCCTCTAGCTTACACTGTTAGGTGGGACAGTATGAGGGTAACATCACCATGATAGATGGAGCAGAAGTGGAAGAAACTTTTTTACATATGCTACAGATTATATATAAATTGAAGAAGAGAGAAAATTTTGTCATGTTATATAAGAGAAGCAGAGAGGAGAGTGTGAGTAAACAATATAATTTTATAGGCACATAGTAAATAAAATCATTTTAAAAAATTTTGAGTAGTTCGCGCTTTCCACTAGGTAATGCTTGTCTCCTAGACAATATAGTTCAAATAATGAAAAAAATTAATTAAAAAAACTGGTAGTACTACTGGGCATACTTTTGAAACTGTTTTGGCTGCGAGCATGACAGATGTTTGGTGAGAAGCACTTTGTATTGTAAGACGTCGTGGTCTCCTGACCTTCATTGCTTACATATTCCGCCCTCATAATCATATTCCACACATCAAGACGCTTCATTAGAACCCAAACTCGATAACATAAAGCCAATGTTGTACGAATTCATGTAAACGATATGCAAATAACAAGTAAGCGCACCGTGGTTGAAATACTCGAGGCTGGCGTACACACACACACATTCAAGACACGACGGTCGCCAGGGCTTGCTTTTAGTTCGGGAGAGAAACCGCACAATGGGACGCCAGTCCCTTCAGAGGAGGACCCAGCCTATGTCGAGCGGTGACCGCCTGTGTAGCGGACAGCGTGGGCCCGAGTGAAAAACGGGAATGACCCCCTCTTCGGCTTAAAAGCAAATTCCTCAACATTGAGTGGGAGCGTCCAGCGTACGCATTCTTTACACATAGCACGCAGTTTCAGAGACTTTCACAGGAGACAGCAAACGGCAAACGCCAATGCTACGGATTTCCGGATTGGTCGCCTTAAACGAAACGTCATTCTCCCGTTTTAGAAGAGCAATGCTGATTGGCAGACGATATTTCTGACGTCTTGAACTGAAGGAGTAATGGAAGAGACCGAAAGATATACCCCTTTACGTCTGGCATGGAGAGGGGCCGTTCCATTGTCGCTCTTGGAGCGAGAACACGTAACGAGAGCGTGCGAGCTCATACGTGTACTCAAAGAGCGAGGAACAAGTCTCTCCTCAGTACTTCACTGGGAGAGCACCTCTGTCGAGACCGAAACGGAGTGTGACTTTATATTGAGTCCGTGCGATTAAGCGTTGTTCACTGTGTTGGCCGACACACTTATTGTGCGGTGTGAACGGACAGAGATATAGTTAAACGCCTGCGAGCGAATTTTTGAGTGGACTGGTTATCTGACCGGTGTACCACGCCAATAGCTAGACTAGGGGCGAATAGGAGTCCTTGACTTCATCAAGGAGTATGGAGAGTTTGATTGGCGAAGGTCAATCCAGATAGAACCAGAGGTACCTTACTTGTCAGCAGCGAGCGACGCAGAGAGCAGTCATCACAGCTTACGGTATTGTGCGCTACAGCTATTGCGAGCCCCATATTTCCTCCACAACACTACACTTCACTGCATTTCACACATGACAGCCTCGACCCTACCTAGAAACATTCTAACGGATAATTATTCAAGTTGAGTAGGCGTGGCTCTCAGTCATTCTGCCAAGTCAATAACAATCTTAAACTTTGTATAGAAAATTCATTAGCGAATTCTATCCTTGAGAGGTAACTTCACATTCCGAAAAGAACCAGGATATAACTTGTTCAATTCATAACTAAAAGTGCCATTGTGATTTCTCAGAAATTTTGCAAAATAAAAAATTATTTTCGTTACTTTCATGTTTTTCTTGCACTAACTAGCACTACTCCAGTACCCAAGTATCCCACTAGTTACGTAAGAAATTTTGTGAATTTTTGTGTCATTTCCTTACAGCGGAAGACTCCAGAAGGTATTTATTGCAGAAAGTTTTTCAGGCATTTTTCTATAGAACGTTAGGAGCGTCTGTCTGACTTCTGTAGTAGCGTGGGGGTGGAAATTGCATCTTGCAGGAGACACAGGGTTAAGGGTACATCTCAGATTAATCCGTTGCGCAGAATAACGTCTCAGATCAATCCCACGCTCACGGAGTATCACTGGTTTCACTAAGAAGAAACACTTTATACTACTATACTTCACTAGATGAGGGGAGAGGAGAAAGCACTTTATCATCTGTGTTGCACTTGTTCACTATCACTGCACACGTTATTCTTGTGGTGAGTGTGGTGGGGTGAGGTGGCAGGTGGCGGTGCTGAGGGTCACAGGCTGGGGAGGACTCTGGCGGTCGCTGTCTGCAGTGGAATCTGCAGGAAGCTTCTGCAGTTGTCGCGGTAGCACCTGTGCTGCTGGGCCGTCTTGTTCTCCTCCCAGAGGTCCATCAGGAAGGCCAGCTGGTCGGTCTGCCTCCTTGCTACGATGGCGTGTGCCGTCATGGCGAGGATCCAGAGAGTCGCCAGTCGCTTGGGTCGTGGAAGTGGGTTGCAGTCTGGGGCGGTGATCGCTTCCACTGTTATGTTTCCCGGCGCCGTTCTGTCGACGTGGGCCACCATATGTCGGTGGCATTCCCGCAGGTGAATCGCTGCTCGAGGGTGTCGGTCATACCACATACGTCGCACTTGTCACTTGCGACGAGTTTTATCTCCGCCAGTCTTTGGTTGGTTGGTACCGTTCTATTAACTATTTTGTACCGTGTCTCCTTCGCATGTTTAAGCAACACGTTTTCCGAGACGATTGCCCATATTTGTTTCCAATTGTGTTGCGGAAGTTTGTGTTCAATTTTGTTTTTTGCCGGTTTCCCCCTGAGAGCCCAGTATATTCTGTCGGGTGTTCTGTGGCTGGGGTTCGCCACGGTGTCCAGAACGTAACTTTTGTTGGCGTAGTGCAGCCCGACGTGTCGCATTCTGAAGGGAATGTGCCTCGTCTCGACCGGCGCTTCTTGTGATGCGGGCTTGTATCTTTCAATTATCTTGGCAGTGACGCTGTCAGGGCTTTTGTCCTGGATGGCGAGCGTTCGTTTCAGTAGAAGGGCTGCACATTTGGTCTTTACATCAACTAGACCTAGTCCCCCTTCGTTCGTTGGCAGCGAGCACGCTGCTTGCGCCACTTTCAATTTATTTCGACGCCACAACAGGTAGTACACTGCGCTCGTTAGTGCTCGCGCAATTTCTGTCGCGATGCGTAAGATTTGCGCCAGGTACCAAGCTTTCGACAGGATCGTCGTGTTTATGAGTTCTGTTTTCTGGTGGATTGTTAGCTTCCGGTTCGCGTGCTGTCTGGAGAGACCTGTTATGGTGTGTAGCACGCCCCTCCAGTTGTATGCGGCCATTCTAAGTGGACAAGGCTGTATATATATGCCAAGAACTTTATGGCTTTCTGCTATTTTATACCACTGGCTGTCTGGTTTGAGTCGTTGATTCCCTATCGGCAGTAGCTCTGTTTTTCTGGGGTTTGTTTGGGTGCCTGACGCTTTTTGCAATGTGTTCATGATGGTTTCTACTCTCCCAATATCTTCCTGATCTTCAATAAAGATGCCTAGGTCGTCAGAGTAGGCTATGCATGCTATTGCTTCGTCTCCTACGGAGAATCCTCTGATGTCATTTGTAAGTTTCCGCAGCAGCGGGTCCAGTGCTATAGCGAATAGAGCCATTGACAATGGACAGCCTTGCCTCACGGATCTGTCCAGTTTTATCAGTTTTCTTTTCCAACTATTGATTATTACTGTCGATCTCGCAGTACATAGTATCTTCTGGACGATTGTGATGAATTTTTGCCCAAACCCGAGTCTGTTTAGTGTCTCTATCAGATATTTGTGGTCGATCCTGTCGAAGGCTTTGTTGAAGTCCACCGAAATTATGGCACCTGCGCTTCTGGTGGTGGCTGCCTGTGCTATTATGTCCCTGTAGGTGCATGTGGCATCGAATATATTTTTCCCTGCTGCCGCACGTGTTTGACAAGGACTGATGACTTTCCCCATCACCGATTTCAGGTTGTTTGCGATGCGTTTCGCTATTATTTTATAGTCGGCGTTGAGGAGCGTAATTGGACGGGCGGCTCTCTTCTTAGGGATGAGGGTTATGGTCGGGAGCTTTGCCTTTCGCGGGCAAGTGCTCTACCAACTGAGCTACCCACGCGCGACTCACGCCCCGTCCTCACAGCTTTACTTCTGCCAGTACCTCATCTCCTACCTTCCAAACTTAACAGAAGCTCTCCTGCGAACCTTGCAGAACTAGCACTCCTGAAAGAAAGGATATTGCGAAGACATGGCTTAGCCACAGCCTGGGGGATGTTTCCAGAATGAGATTTTCACTGTGCGGCGTAGTGTGCGCTGAGTTTTAAACCGCCAGGAAGTTTCACACAGATGATATTATGAAACTCGCTCCTGGTTAGGAGCTCGTAAATGTCACAAAATCGGTTACCTCATTGTTTCCCCTTGTGTCGCGGCCGGCTACTGCTGCCTGACTGTAAATATAATTAATTGTAAATATAATGAAAATATTGTAAATTGCTGGGTAATAGACAAGGGAACTTTATTTAAATATATCGATAGCGACGACGAAATTACAATAGCTGTGCCATCTTTGCGTATGGAGAGTCCCCGTCGCGTTGCGAGCAGAGAGGAGGCAGAGCAGCTCGAGTCATGGAAGAGTGCGGACGTGTTTGTCGGGCGCTACGATCGCGCCAGTGTAGGCGCGCCTAACTCGTTAAGGGGCTCCGGAACGCCCAATACTTGCAATGTTAAAACAACGCTTATAAATTACATCTTTCCTCACAAAGTATTTGAGGTAGGAAGTTGAACTTTTTACAGATTATTTATTTGAAGATGGGCTACAACTTAACACAGGGATTTTACAAAATTTTAGTTCAGTTATTAAAGATGATTTTTTTGCAATTTTTTATTTATATATTCAAAAATATACAGTTTTTTTGGAAAAAGGCTGTGTTAAATTATGCAGAAGGTACTGTGTAACATTTACTGAAAGTTTGAAACAAATATGTTTGGAAGATCCTTAGAAAACATGTAATTAGTATGAGAAAATAAAAGTTTTATGAATCGAGCGACAAAGATTGGATTAACTTTTTAGTGCATTCCAGGTCCATAGGATGGATTATCGTCATCCTCTGCAAACTCCTCCTCCAGCTTCCTCTTGTTCCTCCTCCTGTTTACTCTTGCTTGTATTTCTAGACTCTTTACAGCCCTGTCTGCAGCCCGAAGGCGTTCCTTGTCTAAAGCAAGCATCGCTCGTTGTTGTGTTCATAGATTTTGCTACCATTTTCTTCAGTTGCAGTTACTGCAACACTGTTCCAAAAGGTGGTCATGTATGAACACTTATCACATTTCAGTTGTATTTCACTATCAAGTCCTACGTGCTTTATTATGGAGAGTTCCAGACCAACTTCACTACAATGAATACATCTTACACAGTTTGAAAAAATTCATTTGAGAACCGACATATCAAATATTTCATTCACATCCGATTCGCCCATAAAACATTCATAGTTTTCACTCATTGAACCAAGCTTCTTCTGTGAAGTATTTTCTTTCCCACTTTGAATGCTATGGGCAGGTGTACTTGAGAGGTTAGGTTCACTCACTTGGTTATCGTCTCTATTGTTTACAGTAATAACACATACCTTTGGCTTTCCAACATTTCTCCTTTTCTTAAAAGCCTTTAGAGGATTTCTAATAACTTTACTTTTACTCATTATTATACTTCAACAAAACAGAGACTCAAGAAACAGAATTAATTACGAATATTTTCGAGATAATGACAGAGTAAATAAACATGAAACAATCGACAATCACACCAGCGATATATATTGAACCATCACAGGTTAGCCACAACACATACTTTATCTCACATCACTAAAATGTACCTGATGAACACGGACGTTAATAATAACACCATTTGACAGCAGTTTAACAGCGCCACAGTGGGTCACGCCCATGTAGAACACATTTCAAAAAAAATTTAAAAATAGTTGTAGTCTTCGGAATTGAATAAATTATATGTCTATTAAAAGGTAATAGTCTGCAGATTCAGAAAACGCAAAAAAGTAAAAATTAAACTTTTCATGATTTTGAGCCTTTCCGGAGCCCCTTAAACCGCGAATATTGAGAGCACGGTAGGAGCGGACAAGCGCAGGAGGCTGCAACACCAACTGCTGCCTGCCCCACAATTATCCGGTGGCCCTGGAGGCGACTCGGATTCTCAGCCAGCAGCAGCAGCAGCAAGAGTTGCAGCTCAGCAATGTCGTCGGCTACGCTCTTCGTCGTTCGCACAGCTGCAACATCGTAGGACTGTTCAGTGAAAAAAATATTACCTCGTAGAGGTATTACCCAGTGGCACTTCTGTGACAAAGTATGACTAACTTGTATAACAACCTGCAGCAGTTAAAACTTGTAGAGCACTTGTGTTGTTGTTGTCCTCAGACGTTGTTATCAGGCAGGGTCCCTTTCCTTTCCACGCAATCACCGAGTGTCGTAAGAATATGAAAACTCATTAACTGTTTAATGCCAGTTTTGTGTGTTTCCTAATGCTACTTTCAGTCTAAATTTTCTGCCTCAGTAACTGTTCATTCTTGTATTGCATTGCGGAGGTTTAACTATTTTGCTATTTTGAGTGTTAACTTCATTCACTTAAAGTAACGGTAAAAATTCACTGGCAAAACTAATAACTAAAGATGCAGCATAAATTTATAGTGCACATTTTATTTACTCTCTGTTCAACTTATAGAGTGACTTCTGCTGACTTGGTATGTATCTTATTGTTGTTATATTAAAATTAAGTAAACTTAATTCAGTCTTTCAATAATCAAAAGTAAACTGCTTCCCTTTTTCTAACTTTTGGATTACGTTACACTGAGGTTACTCAAAGTAAATTATTTTACATAACCAAGTCTTAGTTACACTTTTTAACTAATAACTTCATTTAACTTTACTTTCAAAATTTAGTGTTTCACAATAAGTAACTGCAAACTCAGTGCTGTCTGATTCATCTATTTCCTCGTGAGCTATTGTGCTGTAGAAAAGTGTGACAACCTTCTGCTGGCACGCCCATGATCATTTGTTTAAATTTCTTTGCCATTACTTTTCCTAAGATTCTGGAGATTCATTGCTCTAGGAGGCTGGCGACCGTTTAATTATCCCCTTTTTAGCTAATCAGTATTTTCTTTGTATTATAGTTAATTTTTGTAGTAAATGTTACGTGGTACCCTTTTATCCCGTGTTGTTCGTGAGCGACTACATTATATTCCACCCATTTCAAAATTATCATCAGTATTTAGCTTAAGTTTACAATAGAGTATTCCTTCAGAACACTCTGTTGTACGCTTCCCTCCAAATAACCGGTGTTATTTTCCTTCGGTAATGATAGACGTACTCACTGTAAAATTTCATTAGGCATATACGATCACGGTCTGTTATATCGTAGTCCAGTAGGACGATCTGGAAGGTGGAGGTTACAATTTATCAGAACACAAAATGGTTCCCTTAGAACTAATGTATGCGTCGCACCTACCTAGAACCCTGTCATCACTTAAATACCCGACGATGTCATGTGCGGTACGGAGTTCTGGTTAATTCGCGTTTTTGGTCAAATAGCGTACCTTCAGAACCATACGTGATAGAAGAAAGAGTTTTCAGATTTGGAATCAACATGAAAAACTGCAATATTAGAAGTAGAAACTAAGTCTGTGGTCTACAACTTGTATACCAGTGTTGTCTTTAGTGGTGCCAACATGCATTTTCTGAAGCGGCCATTGTCAGGAAGTATTCATAAACTACTGTCTAGAGGGTGTGTGAATGTAACTTTCTGTGGAGGACTATACTGTATCTTCTACATCTACATCTACACTCTGAAAGCCAGCATATCGGAAGGAGCCCGCCGCTCCTCGTCATTCCTTTTCCTGCTCCACTTGCAAAGGAGCGCGGCAAGAAAAGACTATGTCTGACAGTCATCTAACTAGGCTCCTGCGTGAGGGTCCGAAGTATCGTGTTCGACCGGTAGCGAATGACGAGACAGTGCCGTCCCTCTCGGCTGATTTGAAGCTCGCCGTGGATAAAGCCCTCACTGACAAAGATGGACACCTTCAACTTAGTACCAAAGCTAGCTACGTTATACCTAAGGCAATGAATAAATCTGTTCTCTCTTTTGAACACAATGTCCTTAGATCGATCGCCAAAAAGACTGATCAGAAAGAAGCTATTATGGTACCGGCAGACAAAGGGAACACTGGAGCGCTACTCTGTAGAAAGGATTATGTTGAACAAGTGTTAAACTTTTTTGCGGAAATTGGTATCCATGCAATGGCATTTGATCCCACATTGGAGTACGATAAAACTGTTACGGCACAGCTTGACGATAGTCAATATATAATTTTTCCGAATTACCTGTATAAATTGAAAATGATGAACTCCAGAACTCCTATTCTTTGTGCACAAGTTGAAACTCACAAACCTGCCCTTCCTGTGCGCGTCATAGTTAACGGAATTGGAAACCAACGGTGTTTCCTCGATGTGTTGAAAGATAGAGTTACTTTTCGTGACTCATTTCCGTTACGCAGTAGGAAACATCTAGTGGAGTTGCAACAAAATTGTACATATCCGGCCGGTTGTATTCTTCTTACACTTGATATAAAACATCTCTGTGCTAGTGCTCCTCTTATAGAAACGATCGGTACCGTGCGGGATTCCCCGCTTTACTTACTTCACATAACTATTTTTCATGTGTTAATAATATTTATAACTAAGCTGATGACATAGCTGTGGGGAGTTGTCTCTCAGGCTTCCTCACCAATGTATTCGTACGCAATCTCGGAAACGGGTGTTTTTCCCGTGTAACTGCATCCAACTCCCAGATCCTTTTTATAGAAGATATGTCGATGACATTTTGAACGTTTTTTAAGGCCAATAAGTGGATATTAATGCCCTTTTACTAGAAAAATGTTCAAATGTGTGTGAAATAGCCGGCCTGTGTGGCCGAGCGGTTCTAGGCGCTTCAGTCTGGAACTACGCGACCGCTACGCTCGCGGGTTCGAATCCTGCCTCGGGCATGGATGTGTTGATGTCCTTAGCTTAGTTAGGTTTAACTAGCTCTAAGTTCTAGGGGACTGATGACCTGAGATAAGTCCCATAGTGCTCAGAGCCATTTTTTTGTGTGAAATCTTATGGGACTTAACTGCTAAGGTCATCAGTCCCTAAGCTTACACACTACTTAACCTAAATTATCCTAAGGAGAATCATACACCCATGTCCGAGAGAGGACTCGAACCTCCGCCAGGACCAGCCACACAGTCCATGACTGCAGCGTTCTAGACCGCTCGGCTAATCACGCGCGGCCCTTTTTCTACGCTTTAAAAGTCTTCATGTTACATTGTTCTTTACCAATGGTTAATAATAAGGTACGTTTCCCTGTTTATATGAAATCTGCCACCAGCTCGTCAGTGATTCACGCTACATCAGCCTATCCTAGTCAGTATAAGTTAATCTTTTCCGGTCGTCGATTGCCGAGTGTTTGAAGTTCCCTTCATCCGGGAATCTATTGAAAAAGATATTAGCAACGTTTCGTAGATGTTGTTGTTGTTGTGGTCTTCAGTCCTGAGACTGGTTTGATGCAGCTCTCCATGCTACCCTATCCTGTGCAGGCTTTTTCATCTCCCAGTACCTACTGCAACCTACACCCTTCTGAATCTGCTTAGTGTATTCATCTCTTGGTCTCCCTCTACGGTTTTTAACCTCCACGCTGCCCTCCAATGCTAAATTTGTGATCACTTGATGCCTCAGAACATGTCCTACCAAACGGTCCCTTCTTCTTGTCAAGTTGCGCCACAAACGCCTCTTCTCCCCAATTCTATTCAATACCTCCTCATTGGTTATGTGATCTACCCATCTAATCTTCAGCATTCTTCTGTAGCACCACATTTCGAAAGCTTCTATTCTGTTCTTGTCCAAACTATTTATCGTCCATGTTTCACTTCCATACATGGCTACACTCCATACAAATACTTTCAGAAATGACTTCCTGACACTTAAATCTATACTCGATGTTAACAAATTTCTCTTCTTCAGAAACGCTTTCCTTGCCATTGCCAGTCTACATTTTATATCCTCTCTACTTCGACCATCATCAGTTATTTTGTTCCCCAAATAGAAAAACTCCTTTGCTGCTTTAAGTGTCTCATTTCCTAATCTAATTCCCTCAGCATCACGCGACGTAATTCGACTACATTCCATTATCTTCGTTTTGCTTTTGTTGAAAGCACACGAAAATGCTCTTTGGTCCGTCGTTTCTGCAACGGATACCAGAAACGAGTGGAGCTTAAGGTCATGAGTTCGCAACCACAAACGACTGGCACAGACATGCGTTTAGGTATCCCCTTTTTGGGCCCCATCTGTTATGGCTTGGCTAAAGTGTTTAAGTATGCTAACGTACAAGTCGTGTTCTCTATAAATGTCGCGCCAGAGTTACTGCTTTCTCAGAATGAGAATCCTAAGTCTTTCCCCTTCTCGAGATCGGGAGTATATAGGATTAAGTACCTCGATTGTGACGCACACTCTATCGGCTAAACGGGAAGGTCCTTTATAGCCCGTTTCAATGAGCATCTTTCAACAAAAATGGGCTACTTAAAAATATTCTCCCTTCGCGCAACAGCCGGCCGATGTGGCCGTGCGGTTAAAGGCGCTGCAGTCTGGAACTGCAAGACTGCTACGGTCGCAGGTTCGAATCCTGCCTCGGGCATGGATGTTTGTGATGTCCTTAGGTTAGTTAGGTTTAACTAGTTCTAAGTTCTAGGGGACTAATGACCTCAGCAGTTGAGTCCCATAGTGCTCAGAGCCATTTTGAGCCTTCGCGCAACACTTGAAAACTTCTGGCCCCTGGCCCACAGTCCATAAATGATCTCGATATTTTGTATGGTTGCTCTGTAGCAGGAGCCGCAAACGCCTTATGCACCTGGCCTATGCTGTAAACACGGCCTGCGTTGTGTAAAGAGCGAGTACCTGTAAACACAGGCAACGTGTACGATTTTATTCCCTATGTTACTCACGTAATCTGTGAGCCGAGGCCTCTTGGCTCGCAGTATTTCTTCCTTTATCTTCACCCTTATTTTCGTGGTTTCTTATCTTTCTTCCGCTTACCGCTCCTCGCCTTGAAAGATATTCTTATTTATTTCCGTAGGTGGATGGCGTGCCATTATTGCTGACTGCGGAACGTTATATACTTTTGCCAGTGATCCTCGAGTGTTTTTACCCGATCAGTTAGTCATTGGCAACGTTCTTTTCACAACTCGGATCGTGGTGTCCCAGTTGCTTTACTTAACTGACGCCGGCCGTTGTGACCGAGCGATTCTAGGCGCTTCAGACTGGAACCACGCGAACGCTTCGGTCGCAGGTTCGAATCCTGCCTCGGGCATGGATGTGTGTGATGTCCTTAGGTTAGTTAGGTCTAAGTAGTTCTGAGTTCTATGGGACTGATGACCTCAGATGGTAATTCCCATAGTGCTCAGAGCCATTTGAACCATTTGAACTTAACTGACAATGTAGCTTTGTAACTGATTCCTGGCTCATAAATTTGTAGTGAGGAAACTTGTTATTCCCCCAAATGTGTGATGATACTACTGTGAGAGTGAAATGCGTCACAGATTAAATGAATTAAAAAAGCATTTTGCAATCGAGACTGCTTTCTTGACTATCTATGTACTGCCGTTGGGCCCCTATTTCCCTGGTCTTCGTAGTTCTTACGCGAGATGTACTTTGATATCTTGAGGATCGTTCTGTAGTCAGCAGTAAAAGTCGGTTCTCTAAACTTTCTCAATATCGTTTCTCGAAAAGAACGTCGTCTTTCCTCCAAGGATTGCCATTTTAGTTCACGGAGTATTTCCGTAATACGCGAGAGTTGATAGAACCTTCCCGTAACTGATCTACTCTTCGATATCTTCCTTTTACCCGATCTAGGTCGGATCCCAAACACTCAAGCAGTACTCAAGCATGGGTCGCACAAGTAATCTGTACGCACTTTTCTCTATAAAATAACTACACTTTCCTATAATTCTCAAAGTAAACCGAAATCGACCGTTTACCTACCCATAACCACCTTATGTGCTCGTTCCATTTTCCGTCGCTTTGCAACGCAACGTTACGTCTAGATATTTCATCGCTACGACTGTCCAGCAGCACACCACTATTACTTTACTCCATTATTGCAGTACTTTTTTCTATTCATCTCTATTAACTTAAGTTTTCCCAGACTTACAGCAAGCTGCCATTAACCACTCCAAATAGTAATCTACCCAAGTCATCGTGTGTCACTCAAAGGCGGCAGTTTCCTGTATATTACAGCATCAGCAAATTATCGCAGATTCTCGGCCACCCAATCAGTCAGGGCGTTTATGTGTAAAGACACCAAGAGTTGTCCTACCCCATTTGCCTGGGGCCCTCCTCACCATACCCTTGTCTCTGATGAACACTCGCCGTCCAGGACAATTTCCTGGGTTCCATCACTTAAAAAGTTTTCGAGCCGCTGGCATATATGAGAACCTGTTTCGTAAGGCTCGGACCTTCGTTAACAGTGTCTAAAGCTTCCTGGAAATCTGTTGCCCTTCATTCAAGGTTCGCATGATATCGTGCGAAAAACAGGCAAATGGAGTTTCGCACGATCAGTGCTTTCTTAATCCGTACTGATTTGTCTTAATTTATTACATTCGAACTAGGAATACGCTCAAGAATTCGGCAGCAAAGCGAATTTAAGCGTATTGCTCTGTAATTTTATGGGTCTGGTTTTTTTTAATTTTTTTTTTAAAACTTCATACGTTCTTCTCAATCCTGAGCTTAGAATGAAAAGTTTATACTGGTGGCCATTGCTATGTTCGTATGACTAAAATACTGTGACACTGGTATTATTCACTAAAATATTAGGTCATATAGCATACATGCCACATCAGGATTCAAATACGTCTTTTATAGTAGTAATAAAATGTTTTCATGGATTGCTTGTATATACGAAACAAATTTTCTGGCTTTTCTCGTCATCTCAGGCAGATGCATGGTAGAGAACTACTTTCCTTTTGTTGGGGAGACAGGTTTTGGTGCTTTGTGGCGTTTCGTCAATCGAAATGCATTACCTTTTTCATCACTTTTCTCCTTTTCTCTTTCACTCTCTTCTTCCTCTTGCATTCTATCTTGTGAATGAAAAAGTACAGGCCGTTGCCGAATGTAGACCCACTGCTATATCGACAAAAAAGTGTTTCGCTGTTTTGTTATGAGAAATATACAATCACTTATTCGATAGTGTCAGGTATGTTAAAGTATTGCAGCATATTCTAAATGCATTACAGTTCAAAATTACTAAAAAATAAACAGAAATTACCTTCTTTTTTCGAAGCTATGCTCATACTGCGATAAATAGCTTTGTCTAAGCAAATACTAATACGTACTGGGACTCCGCAGAAACAAAAAAAAAAAAAAAAAGGCATGCACTGAAAGCACATTGAGTAAAAGTACACGCGACAGTGGACCGCGGCGAGTCTGCTTTCTGAGATACATCGAAGCACCAAAGAAACTGGTATAGGAAAGCGTATTCAAGTGCAGAGGTACGTAAACAGACAGAATACAGAGTTGCGGCTGGCAACGCCTATATAAGACAACAAGTGTCAGGCGCAGTTGTTACATCAGTTATGGCTGCTACAATGGCAGGTTATCAAGATTTAAGTGAGCATGAATGTGCTAATATAGTTAGAACACGAGAGATGGGACACAGCATCTCCGAGGTAACGATGAAGTGGGGACTTTCCCGTACGACCATTTCACGAGTCTACCGTGAATATCAGGAATCCGGTAAAACGTCAAATGCCCGACATCGCTGAGGCCGGAGAAAGATCATGCAAGAACGGGACCAACGACGACTGAAGGGAATCGTTCGACAAGACAGAAGCGCAACCGTTCCACAAATTGCTGCAGTGCTGGGCCGTCAACAAGTGTCAGCGTGCGAACCAATTAACAAAACACCATCGATATGGGCCTTCGGAGCCGAAGGCCCACTCGTGTACCATTGGTGACTGCACAACACAAACCTTTACGTCTCTCTGGGCACGTCAACACCGGTTGGTTGGTTGGTTGATTGGTTTGGGGAAGACCAGACAGCGTGGTCATCAGTCTCGTCGGATTAGGGAAGGATGGGGAAGGAAGTCGGCCGTGCCCTTTCAGAGGAACCATCCCGGCATTTGCCTGGAGTGATTTAGGGAAATCACGGAAAACCTAAATCAGGATGGCCGGACGCGGCATTGAACCGTCGTCCTTCCGAATGCGAGTCCAGTGTCTAACCACTGCGCCACCTCGCTCGGTCACGTCAACACCGACACTGGACTCTTGATGACTGGAAACATGTTGCCTGGTCGTACGAGGCTCGTTTGAAATTATATAGAGCAGATAGAAGTGTGCGGGTGTGGAGACAACCTCAAGAATCCACAGAGCTGCATGTCCGAAGGGGACTGTTGAAGCCGGTGGAAGCTGTGTAGTGGTGTAGGGCGTGTGCAGTTGCAGTGATATGGGACCCCTGATAAGTGTAGAAACGACTCTGACAGATGACACGTACTTAAGTATCCTGTCTGATCAGCTGCATGCATTAATGCCCATTGTGCATTCCGACGGACTTGGGCAATTCCAGTAGGACAATGCGACACCCCACACGTCCAAAATTGCTACAGAGTGGCCCCAGGAACACTCTTGTGATTTTAAACACTTCCGCTGGCCACCAGACTCTCCAGACATGAACGTTATTGAGCATATCTGGGATGCCTTGCAACGTACTGTTCAGAAGAGATCTGTACCCTTCCGCACTCTTACGGATTTATGCACAGGCGTGCAGGATTCATGGTGTCAGTTCCCTCCAGCACTACTACAGACGTAAGTGGAGTCCATGCCACGTCGTGTTGCGGCACTTCTGCGTGGTCGCGGGGGCCCTACACGACAGTAGGCAGGTGTACCAGTTTCTTTGGCTTTACAGTGTATCTCTCCAAAGCACTCTATACGTTCTCGATCGGCTTTAGGTTGGCGGAACGGGTAGGCCAGTCCGTGTGCCGAAAATCCTCTCGTTTCAAGAGCTCCTGCACCTGCGCTGTACGATTCGGTCGCGCATAAAAATGACGTCAGGGCCAAATGGACCTCTGCGAAGACGCACATTAGGACCGACTAGAGAGTCGCGGAAACGTTGACCAGTGAGTGCAACGTGCTCAAAAATTTGGAGGTCAGTACACCCCCAATTGTCTTTGCCGCAACAAAACACCTCGACTACAAATGCGATCATGTTCGACAATGTTCCTGGGTGCATTACTTGTCCCTTCGTCTGAGGAAAGGTGAAGAACCATTGTGCAGATTGAATCTGCTCTCATCCGAGAAGATAACGCGATTCCACTCCTCGTTGGTCCAGTCCCTATGCTCTTTGCGCCATCGCAAACCTTTGAACACGATAGACTCATTGGTAAAAGCTATTGTTATTTTTATGGATGACAGTCCGTGACGGCATCGTGCGGCGCACCTGGAGGTACTCTCGGAATGAGAGGGTGCTGGAGGAACGAGTGGACTGGCCTGCCCGTTATCCAGACTCACATCCCGTCGAGCACGTCTGAGATGCGATGGCGAGACGTGTTTAGTACGTCTACGCGCACCGCGAAGACCATCTCGCTGTTGTCAACCGGGCTGGTGGAAGAATGGGACGGCCTAAAACAGGAATTGCTTACTCAGTTTGTGGCCAGCGAGGCACCACGTAGCTCAGCATGAAATACTGCCCGTAGTGATCACATTAAACATGGCGATGTGCTGCACACGAATGACCATGCTTCAGATAAGCATTAGTTTTAACAAGTTCCTTCGACAGCTAAGAATAGGAGGTGGCTTCAGAGGGAAACCCAGTTGTTGTACGGGCAATGACACTAGTTATACCTTCTTAATTAAGGGAGCGTCGATTAGGATGCAGAGGAATGGCAGAGAGACGGACGGCCAGAGCGGAGGTAGCGTGCCGAAGGGTTACTGTAAGAGCAGAGTGGGGCGCGGTAGGCTGGCACTGTGACTTGCGAGAACGTGAAGGCGGAAGGACACAGAAAAGCCAGGGGTGGCTTCGAAGTACGACGCAGTATCCACAGGCGGACATCCCTTGGGGATGGAGAAGGTGGACCAGTCCGACCAGAGACTGCCGAAGGGTAAAAAAGTAGGTCGTTTGAAAGAACTTTAAATTAGAGCAGAGGGCCGGAGTAAAATCTGCAGAAGACTGTAAATCAGAACTGTATAAGGTAAAATGTGTCTATTTTAAGGGCAAAGATGGTAGCTGATGTCACAAGCGGTTTAGTGGGGGAGAAGGGCGCACACCACGCCACTGTTGAGAACTAGCTTTTGGACCAGGAAGCAGTACGGGTGACCAGCAGTTGGGCTCCCGCAAGATTGCAAACTAATGGTTCAAATGGCTCTCAGCACTATGGGACTCAACTTCCGAGGTCATTAGTCACCTACAACTTAGAACTACTTAAACCTAAATAACCTAAGGACAACACACACATCCATGCCCGAGGCAGGATTCGAACCTGCGACCGTAGCGGTCTCGCGGTTCCAGACTGCAGCACCTAGAACCGCACGGCCACTTCGGCCATTACAAACTAAGCTTTGCTTTTTGGCTACATCTAAATAAGATCGTGACAAAGTAACGTTCGAGTAGGTGGTGAAGCTATTTTGACTGTGAATGAATATTTATCTTAATATGTGGCAATTACTGAGGAATGTAGGCAAATAGGTGATTGAGCAAAGCTTATTGCTTGCAAGAACACGACAGTCATTGAAACCATAAGTGAGCTGCTGTGCTCGCGCATGCTGTTTCAATTCTGTTTTTGTTTTCTGCCAATGATCATTATTTTTATGTGGGGTACCAAGTATAAGTAAAGACTGAGTTCCGTGGCATCCGGTAATACAACATCCTGGCTTTTGTATCCCGCCCGGGATGGTAAGGAACAGGAGCAGGAAAAGCTACTAAACTCTCGCTACTGCCAATACTGTCAATAGCACCTTTACTAGTGCATAAACATACGCAAACATATTACATAACTTGCAAGGTGGGATGCTGAAGTGAAGTATCCTGGCTGGCTGCACCTCATGAAATGGGGCGAATCTGTGGCGATGCTCGTAGAGCTCTCCAGCGCCGGCTAGAGGGCGCTGTCATCGGTGTCGGTGTCGTGGTGCAAACTTAACTGGTACCTAAGCCGTGGCGTGGTAGCTATCGATACCACACTGGCCTTGTGCATTAAGAGACTTGCGTGGCAGCTCCGCGAATTATATTAATACAATCAGAATTTGGATTAGGGTGAATGAGACAGCCGGCCGAGGTGGCCGAGTGGTTCTAGGCGCTTCAGCCCGGAACCACGCGATCGCTACGGTCGCAGGTTCGAATCCTGCCTCGGGCATGGATGTGTGTAATGTTCTTAGGTTAGTTAGGTTTAAGTAGTTCTGAGTTATAGGGGACTGATGACCTGAGATGTTAAGTCCCATAGTGCTCAGAGCCGTTTGAACCATTTTGCAAATAACTAATAAATCGCAAGTGCGCACCATGGTTGAAATACTCGAAGCTGGCGTACACACATACATTCCAGACACAACGGTCACAGGAGCTTTCAGTTCGAGAGAGGCAACTGCACGCCACGAGGCCAGTTCCAACCCATCTACGTCGGTCGGTGGACGCCCGTGGAGCGGACAGCTTTCACCCGAGGGAAAGGAGGAACGACCCCGTGTTCGGCTTAAAAGCAAATTCCGCTACATTGTGTGGGAGTGGCCAGCCTACGCATTCTTTACACATAGCATGCAGTTTCAGAGATTCTCACAGGGGGACAGCAAACGCCAAACGCCGATACTACAGGTTTCCGGATTGGTCACCTTAAACGAAACGTCGTTCTCCCGTTTTAGAAGAGCAATGCTGATTGGCAGGCGATATTTCTGACGCCTTGAGCTGAAGGAGTAATGGAAGAGACCGGAAGATATCCCCCTTCACATCTGGCGTGGAGATGCCCCGTTCCATTGTCACTCTTGGAGCGAGGAACAAGTCTCTCCTCAGTACTTCACTGGGAGAGCACCTCTGTCGAGAGCGAATCGGACTCTATATTGAGTCCTAGCGATGAAGCGTTGTTCACTGTGTTGGCCGACACACTTATTGTGCGGTGTGAACGGACAGAGTTATAGTTAAACGCCTACAAGCGAATTTTTGAGTGGCATCGCGGTGGACTGTTTATCTGACCGGTGTACCACGCCAATAGTTAGACTAGGGGCGAATATGAATCGTTGACTTCATCAAAGTGTAGGGAGAGTTTGATTGGCGAAGGTCAATCCAGATAGAACGAGAGTTATCTTATTTGTCAGCAGCGAGCGGCGCAGATAACAGTCATCGCAGCTTACGGTATTGTGCACTACAGCTATTGTGAGTCCCATATTTCCTCCACAACACTACACTTCACTGCATTTCACACGCGGCAGCCTCGACTGTACCTAGCAACATTCTAAACGATAATTATTCAAGTTGAGTAGGCGCGCCTCTCAGCCATTCTGCCAAGTCAACAACCATCTTAAACTTTGTATAGAAATTTCATTAGCAAATCCTATCCTTGAGAGGTAACTTCTCATTCCGAAAAGAACCAGGATATAACTTGGTCAATTCATAACTAAAAGTGCCATTGGGATTTCTCAGAATTTTTGCAAAATAAAATAATAATTTTCTTTAGTTGAAAGTTTTTCTTACACTAACTAGCACTACTCCAGTACCCAAGTATCCCACTAGTTACGTAAGAAATGTTGTGAATTTTTGTGTCATTTCCTTACAGCGGACGACTCCAGAAGATATTTATTGCTGAAAGTTTTTCAGGCATCTCTCTTTAGAAAGTTAGGAGCGTCTGTCTTACTTCTGTAGTAGTGTGGGGGTGGAACTTGCATGTTGCAGGAGCCACAGGGTAAAGGGTACATCTCAGATTAATCCATTGCGCAGAATAACAGAATAGAACACACTCACACAAACACACACACACACACACACACACACACACACACATTAGTAAGTAGCATGTCCAAGTTTTTTAATGTCCAGGAGACCATCTTAAATCTTGGTGACTGCAGTGTATTATTGTCTTTGAATGAAAGTGCCGTTTTTGTTCGTCTGACTGTGCAGTTATACAGTAATATCAGAAATTGAGTCCGCCTTGATGCAAAACACCAGTGGGGTTTTTTAATCTAAATCGTGCAGAAAATGGTATGGTTGTACAAACACAGTAATACATTATTACATTTTTACAGTTCGTCTTTTGAAATATAGTTTTCTATTGATACCTTCACACTACCTTATTTATTGTATGTTACAACATGTTTTAAGCAATTATTGGCGCTGTTAGCGATATGTTTTCTGTGTACTTTTTTCTGTTGCCGTCTTTTTACTTAGCGAAATCATGTCATCTGCAACCATGTGAGCGGCTGTTAGTAAATAGAATACTAAAAGGTGAACTTGGTATGTCAACAATATGTACTTGAGGTTGTGGTAGTGTTGTGGAAACTAGTTATTTGGTATGTACTGAGCTGTTGCTTAGCTATTCGTGTACTCACGTGCGTTGGATGGTGTGTGGCTGCTTTTATACACAAGTAAAACAAAACTTTTGCACTTTGTTTCTGATCCAGAATAGTACGCCATCTTGGTGTTCGCGTGTGTCGCGAGAGGCGTATCGCATGTGGCGAGAAACGCTATGAAAAACTGTAGCGCGAATTACGACGACTTCTGTTCATTATTTATGTCTTTGTGTGTGATGGGGAAGTTGTTCTTTTGCGTGTGTGTACTTTTTTTATTTATTTTTTATTTATTTATTTATTGTTCCGTGGGACCAAATTAAGGAGAAGACTCCATGGTCACGGAACGAGTCAATACATGAAATTATAACAACGATAGTAGAAACAGATAAAATGAAATATAAGAAACATATGCAGGCGACAAGTTGTAAGTTTAAATAAAGAAAATCAACAATGTAACACTGGAACTTGCTTAATTTTTCAGCTCTTCCAGGAGCTCCTCGACAGAATAGAAGGAGTGAGCCATGAGGAAACTCTTCAGTTTAGACTTAAAAGTGTTTGGGCTACTGCTAAGATTTTTGAGTTCTTGTGGTAGCTTATTGAAAATCGATACAGCAGAATACTGCACTCCTTTCTGCACAAGAGTCAAGGAAGTGCATTCCACATGCAGATTTGACTTCTGCCTAGTATTAACTGAGTGAAAGCTGCTAACTCTTTGGAATAAGCTAATATTGCTAACAACAAACGACATTAAAGAAAATATATACTGTGGGGGGCATGTCAGATTCCCAGACTATTGAATAGGGGTCGACAAGAGATTCTCGAACTTACACCACACATAGATCGAACAGCCCGTTTTTGAGCCAAAAATACCCTTTTTGAATCAGAAGAATTACCCCAAAAATGACATAAGCGTATGAAAATATGCGAAGTAGACTACTTTTCGTGTTGGACTGTCACTTATTTCAGATACTGTTGTAATGGTAAATAAAGCTGCATTTAGTTTCTTAACAAGATCCTGAACATGGACTTTCCACAACAGCTTACTATCTATCCGAACGCCTAGGAACTTGAACTGTCCCATCTCGCTTATAATATGCCCGTTCTGTCTGATCAAAATATCAGTTCTTGTTGAATTGTGAATTAGAAACTGTAAAAACTGAGTCTTACTGTGATTTAGCATCAAATTATTTTCCACAAGCCACAAACTTATTTCATGAACTACATTATTTGTTACTGTTTCAATATTACACACAAGATCCTTCACTATCAAGCTGGTGTCATCAGCAAACAGAAATATTTTTGAATCACCTGTAATACTAGAAGGCATATCATTTACATAAATAAGAAACAGCAGTGGCCCCAGCACTGACCCTTGGGGAACGCCCCACTTAAAAGTGCCTCATTGGGACTGAACATCACTACCACTCTCAATATTGCGGAGAATTACCTTCTGCTTTCTGTTCTTAAAGTAAGAGGCGAACCAATTGTAAGCTACTCCCCTTACTCCATAATGGTCCAACTTCTGGTGTAATGTTTTGTGGTCAACACAGTCAAAAGTCTTCGTTAAATCAAAGAAAACACCTAACGTTCGCAACCTTTTATTTAATCCGTCCAAAACCACACAGAGAAAAGAGAATATAGCATTTTCAGTTGTTAAACCATTTATAAAAGCAAACTGAACATTTGACAGGAAATTATGTGAATTTAAATGCTCCAGTAACCTTGTATATACATCCTTCTCGATAACTTTAGGAAACACCGATGGCATAGAAATAGGTCTAAAATTGTCAACATTATCAATGTCTCCCTTTTTATAAAGTGGCTTCACTACCGAGTACTTTAATCGGTCAGGAAACTGACCACTCCTAATGGAAAAGTTACAGATGTGGCTAAGTACTGGGCTAACATACACAGAACAATACTTCAGTATTCTGCTAGATACGCCGTCATATCCGTGAAATTTCTTGGTCTTTAGTGATTTAATTATTAACTCAATCTCCCTCTTGTCAGTATCATGGAGGAGCATTTCAGGTAACAGTCTCGGAACACTTTTTTCTAAGAGCGCTATATGATTCCCTGCTGGGACTAGGTTTCTATTTAGTTCGCCTGCTATATTCAGAAAGTGATTATTAAATACTGTACATATATGCGACTTATCAGTAACACAGACATCCCCACTACGCACTGATTCTATATTCTCGACCTGTCTCTGCAGACCAGCCACTTCCTTTACGACTGACCAGATGGTTTTAATTTTATCCTGAGACTTAGCTATTCTATCTGCATACCACATACTTTTTGCCTTCCTAATAACATTTTTAAGCACCTTACAATACTGTCTGTAATGGGCTGCTGCATTTAGATTTTGACTGTTTCTAACGTTTTGATATAATTGCCACTTTGTTCTACAAGATATTCTTATCCCTCTAGTCAGCCACCCAGGCTGCCTGTTTGTGCTAGTACCCTGTTTTGAACGTTCTAACGGAAAACAACTTTCAAAGAGTACGAGAAAAGTCTTGAGAAAAGCATTATATTTATCGTCTACTGTATCAGCACTATAAACATCTTGCCACTCTTGTTCCTTGATAAGGTTTACAAAGGTTTCTACAGCAACTGGATCAGCTTTCCTAAGAAGTTGATAACTATATTTAACATGTGTTGCAGCACAAAAGTCTTTTGGAGTTAAAATTTGTGCATCATGATCGGAAAGGCCATTCACCTTTTTGCTAACAGAATGCCCTTCTAGTATTGCGGAATGATCAAAAATGTTGTCTATGGTTGTTCTACTGTTCCCTTGCATTCTCGTTGGAAAGAATACGGTTTGCATAAGATTATATTAATTAAGGAGGTCTACCAGCATCCTTTTCCTTGCACAATCACTTACACAATTAATATTGAAGGCACCACATACAACTAACTTTCTGTATTTCCTGTAAAGTGAAGCAAGAACCTCCTCTAGCTGTAGCAAGAACGTTGTGAAATCGGAGTCTGCGGATATATAAATAACAACAGTTAGAAGTTTAGCTCCACTAAATTTAACCACACCTGCACAACATTCGAACACGTTTTCAGTGCAGTACTTTGAAAATTCAATTAACTCAAATGGGATACCGGTTTTCACATACGTGGCTACTCCCCCACACCGCAAAGACCTCCTAGAAAAGCTGCCAGCCAACCTGTATCCTGGTAAAGGAAGCCTCTGAATTATCTCCTTCTTTAAGAAGTGTTCAGATATACCAATAATTTCAGGGTCAACATCTATAAGCAGTTCACTAACTTTATCTCCAATACCTCGTATATTTTGATGAAATATACTAATTCCCTCATTAATCGGATACCTAAGCTTTGTCGAAAGTGGTTCCTTTGTTAGAGAGACTTCCCTTAAGCAGGAATACCCATCAGCTGACTTCAATCTAAGAAAGGTACAGCTCTAACACCCACTACTGTGTCCTCGGTCAGTTCTCTCAGAGCGGGATAATAAAGAAATAAACGAATAACAAGGTGTTTTGCATCAAGGCGGAGTCGATTTCTGATATTGCTGTTTTTCTATGCAAACACGGACCAAATGGAAGAGTTCCAAGATAATATTATTCTTTCAGTTATGTCGTGTACTGTACGGCAGCAGTACCAGAGTTTTGGACAGCAGGGTGTATGAGAGCCAGCCGCGCTCCCGGCCACACCTGGAGGCTGGAACACGGCGCGGGCTGGAGCGGACCCCGCCGCAGCTGCGGCCGTCCCCGGGGCGCCGTCCCGCTCTCTTCCTGCTGCTGCTGCCGCTGCTGCCGCTGCTGGGTGTGGGTGCGGGGCGCTGCTTTACGACGCCGCTGGCCGGCGTTAATTGCCGCCGCAGACGCAGCCAGTCCCACGCTGTCGACACGTGCAGGGCCGGGCTGGGAAGCGCCGGCCGTCCGCAACCGACGACACAGGAGAGACATCCGCTGCACTGGAAACTACCTCGATTTCTGAGTCTGGTACAGGCCGAGACATTCTGCACGAACGACAGAACTCAGTGTGTTGTTATCGACGGTGAGCGTCCATCATAGACAAGGGTATCGTCAGGTGTGCCCCAGGGAAGTGTGACAGGAAGCTTTCGTTTTCTGTACCGGGTATTTCCGGAGGACTGTGCATAAATTTAACAGAGCACAGAGGGTGCTCCACTGAAGAATTTGAGGTAGGGAACCTGCGGTTGGAGAAGCCAGCTTAAGGAAATAATATGAATAAAATCACTTCACTGTGTACTTCTTTATTTACATTAGTTACAGTTAACTGACTTGTATGAACATCAAAAGCTCAGATGGAAACCCAGTTCGAAGCAAAGAAGGGAAAGCAGAAAGGTGGAAGGAGTATATAGAGGGTCTATACAAGGGCGATGTACTTGAGGACAATATTATGGAAATGAAAGAGGACGTAGATGAAGGTGAAATGGAAGATATAATACTACGCGAAGAGTTTGACAGAGCATTGAAACACCTGAGTCGAAACAAGGCCCCGGGAGTAGACAACATTCCATTAGAATTACTGATTGCCTTGGGAGAGCCAGTCCTAACAAAACTCTACCGTCTGGCAAGCAAGATGTATGAGACAGGCGAAATACCCTCAGACTTCAAGAAGAATATAATAATTCCAATCCCAAAGAAAGCAGGTGTTGACAGATGTGAAAATTACCGAACTATCAGTTTAATAACTCACAGCTGCAAAATACTAACGCGAATTCATTACAGACGAATGGAAAAACTGGTAGAAGCCGACCTCGGGGATGATCAGTTTGGATTCTGTAGAAATGTTGGAACACGTGAGGCAATACTGACCCTACGACTTATCTTAGAAGAAAGATTAAGGAAAGGGAAACCTACATTTCTAGCATTTGTAGACCTAGAGAAAGCTTTTGACAATGCTGACTGGAATACTCTGTTTCAAATTCTGAAGGCGGCAGGGGTAAAATACACGGAGCGAAGCGCTATTTACAATTTGTACAGAAAGCAGATGGCAGTTATAAGAGTCGAGGGACATGAAAGGGAAGCAGTGATTGGGAAGGGACACACGGTTGTAGCCTGTCTCCGATGTTATTCAATCTGTATATTGAGCAAGCAGTGAAGGAAGCAAAAGAAAAATTCGGAGCAGGTATTAAAATCCATGGAGAACAAATAAAAACTTTGAGGTTCGCCGATGACATTGTAATTCTGTCAGAGACAGCAAAGGACTTTGAAGAGCAGATGAACGGAATGGACAGTGTCTTGAAAGGAGGATATAAGATGAACATCAACAAAAGTAAAACGAGGATAATGGAATGTAGTCGAATTAAGTCGGGTGATGCTAAGGGACTTAGATTAGGCAATCAGACAGTTAAAGTAGTAAAGGAGTTTTGCTATTTGTGCAGATAAATAACTGATGATGGTCGAATTAGAGAGGATATAAAATGTAGACTGGCAATGGGAAGAAAAGCGTTTCTGAAGAAGAGAAATTTGTTAACATAGAGTATTGATTCAAGTGTCAGGAAGTCGTTTCTGAAAGTATTTGTATGGAGTGTAGCCATGTATGGAAGTGAAACATGGACGATAACTAGTTTGGACAAGAAGAGAATAGAAGCTTTTGAAATGTGGTGCTACAGAAGAATGCTGAAAATTAGATGGGTAGATCACGTAACTAATGAGGAAGTATTGAATAGGATTGGGGAGAAGAGAAGTTTGTGGCACAACTTGACTAGAAGAAGCGATCGGTTGGTAGGACATGTGTTGAGGCATCAAGGGATCACCAATTTAGTATTGGAAGGCAGCGTGGAGGGTAAAAATCGTAGAGGGAGACCAAGAGATGAATACACTAAGCGGATTCAGAAGGATCTAGGTTGCAGTACGTACTGGGGGATGAAGAATCTTGCACAGGATAGATTAGCATGGAGAGCTGCATCAAACCAGTCTCAGGACTGAAGACCACAACAACAACAACAACAACAACAACGGGGTATTTCCGGAAGAGTGTGCAAAAATTTAACAGGGCATAGAGAATGCTCCATTGAACAATCTGAGGTAAGGAACCTGCGGTTGGAGAAGCCAGCTTAAGGAAATAATAGGAATAAAATCACTTTACTCTGTACTTCTTTATTTAGATTAGTTGCAGTTAACTGCAAATACCATCACTGACACAATGAACGTACAATTTGTACTGTATCGGACAAAATGTGCTGAAACTGATGGCCATCAGCCTCAGTGCAAGCATGACGTCGGCAAACAAGATTCTGAGGCACGCTGACAAACATCCCTGCTGTGTTTCGAATCACACCGCAGGCAGCTACAACTCCAGCAACTTATTCCATCTCCGTATCCACTGGGGTCTTATATTCAGGTGACTTTAGATATCCCTATAGGAAATAATGAGGGGGATTCAGGTTAGGCTGAGGTCAGGTGAGCTCGCAGGCCACGGAATAGAACTTCCCCTTCCAATGCAGCGACCAGGAAATACAGCACTGAGATGGCTGCGGACACCCACACCGAAGTGAGGCGGTGCACCGTCATGCTGCATCCACATCCTCTCGCGACATGGGACAACTTAAATGCGACAAATCAGAGCTAGGCGACGGCCTAGTCCCAGTGGTAACACCGGTTCCTGTCAGATCACCGAAGTTAAGCGTTGTCGGGCTGGGCTTGCATGTCGTGGGTGACCGTCCGGTCAGCCGAGCGCTGTTGGCAAGCGGGGTTCCTATGAGGCAAACTGAGGAGCTACTTGGTTGAGCAGTAGCGGCTGCGGTCTCGTAACCCGACAAACTGTCTGGAGAGCGATGTGCTGACCACATGCTCCTCCATCTCCGCAATCAGTGACGCCTGTGCGCTCAGGGTGACACGGCGACCGGTCGGTCCTGTTGAGCATTCATGGCCTGTTCGGGAGGAGTTCACATTTTCTTTTAAACAGAGCTACCTTATGGATAAGTAAAGTAAACAAAGCCTGCATCATGACTCTTTAGTAATGAGGCTCGTCCTCCTTGTTTCGTTGCAGAAACAAAGACTGTAAATGAACAGCAGAGTACTTCTAAAATTGTACGCATGTCAGTTGTAAATAACCTGGACAAGTTTACTTCCATATCTCCTTAAGCGCCGGCCGTAGTGGCCGAGCGGTTCTAGGGGCTACTGTCTGGAGCCGAGCGACCACTACGGTCGCAGATTCGAATCCTGCCTCGGACATGGATGTGTGTGATGTCCTTAGGTTAGTTACGTTTAAATAGTTCTAACTTCTAGGGGACTGATGACCTCAGTGCTCAGAGCCATTTGAACCATTTCTCCTTGAGCTGCCTTCTCCGACCCAGGGTTCCGCACCTCAGATGGTTCGGTGGAGCATTCTCTATATCCTCTTGCATTTTTGTTCGCTCTTACGGAACCACCCCGTCTACACAAATGACCTGCCGGACACGGTAGGCAACAGTCTGCAACTGTGTTTTGATGATGGTGTGATGTACGGCACGGTGTCGTCGATGAGAGACTGTAGGGGGATAGAAGATGACTTAGACAGAAATTATAGTTGGTGTGATCAATGTCAGCTAGTCCAAAACGTAGAATATTGTAAATTGATGCAGATGAGAAGGAAAAACAAACCCATAATGTTCTAATACAGCATTAGTAACGTACTGCGTAACACAGAGAAATATCTATGTGTAACGGTGCAAAGCAATATGAAATGGAACGAAAATGTAAAAGTTGTAGCAGTGAAAGTCACTGGTAGACTTCGGTTCATTGGGAGAATTTTAGGAAAGTGTGCATCATCTGTAAAGGAGACTGCCTATAGAATATTTGTACTACTCGTTCTTGAGTACTCCTCGAATGTTATTTATTTCCACGACGCGTTTCGAAGGTTTAAACCTCCATCATCAGGTGGATTTACATTAGTTAGTATTACATTTGTGTGTGTGTTGTGTTACGATTTTTGGAGGAACTTGTGGCACTGCCTAGTGGAGAAACAAGACACTATTTCAGAATATAGCTTAGGATTACTTTTGACAAAATATTAAACTGATATCTAATGGTAAACATTAAATAAGTACTCTAGAGTACCTCCAGTGGTCACAGGTTCCTTTTGCTGTCGTAATACATCACATGTATACTGCCACATTTGTATACAAATATGGCGTCTGGAATCAGCTGGGTGCAAGGTTCGTATAGCAGAAGAGAAGACATAATCGCAAAGTGCAAAGAATATACATCGCAACAACATTATTACCGAATAATTGTTTAAAGCATTTGGAGGTGTTTGTTTTGAGGTGTCGAATATATGTGTGTGTATTTCAGGTGGTATATAAATCCAATTTTGACAAGGTAAAACAGCTAAACATTCGTACTCGTTTATACAATCAAGTGAAACGTTAAAATGGCTTAAACTTCATACTTGCTAATAGAAATTAGGTGAAATTTTAAAGACTTGAATTACAATGATCATATTGGCTACAGCAGTAAAATCATACATGGATGACACTCTTTGATTGGGATTAATAAACAGATGTGAGGGGCTGGTGGCAGAAGGAGAGGAAGAGAGAGAGAAAGTGTGTGTGTGTGTGTGTGAGAGAGAGAGAGAGAGAGAGAAAAGAGTGGTTATATCAGAGTAAACATTTACATGGCAAGGAGTCTTAAGATTACATGTTGCATATATTAGCTGCCTAAAGGTTGGCGTAATACATTGGTTAATGCTATAAAATATGCAGATAGATATACATGTGCCAATAGTTGACAAGGGGTACAAGCTGTTGGTGTGATGAATTACCTGTGAATGAGGTCAAGCTCTTGTATTCTTGGCGGCTGTCAATATTTATGGTAAATATTAGGATGTGTGCACATGTGTGTGTGTGTGTGTGTGTGCGTGCATTTTTAAGAGTGTAGGCAGTTGCTGAAAACAGAGATGATGCTATTGTAAATTTTGTCATTTAAGATGGATTCTGGTTGTTTCATTTGGTGTTTGTATATTTGGAGTGTTTCAAGGATGTCTAGTTTTCTGCCTTTTGGTTGGATGTGTAGGATGTTAATACTTGTGTTGTTAACATGGTGTTTTGTTTCATGCAGGTGGGTAGCTATTGCTGATGTGTGGTATTTTTTGTTTTTTAGTTCTGACATGTGTTTCTTGAACCTAATCTCAAATGATGTGCCTGTCTGGCCTATGTAGAAGCGGTCACAGTCCAAACATTCAATTTTGTACACACCTGTGTGATGAAGTGGGTTTCGTGTGCCAATGTTGTGGGATAACTTCTGTTCAATCTTGTTGTCTGTTGTAAAGAATATGCTTATGCCTTTTCGTTTGAAGACATTGGCAATCTGGTATGAAATGTTACCCAGAATGGGGATTGTATGGAAGATGTTATTTTCTTTTTGTTTTTTGTGTTGTGATTGCTTTGCCATTATTGTTAGGGTGTCTACTATGGAGCTGTTATAACCATTTTCAATAGCTGTTTGTTTTGTTATTTCAATTTATTGGTCACATTTATCTTCTGAGAGTGGTAGCTGGATAGCTCTATTAATCATGTACCGGAATGCTGCCATTTTGTGTGCTGCAGAATGGCAAGAAGAGTTGTGGATTGTGTTATGTGTTGTGGTAGGCTTCCAATAAATTTCAAACTGATGTCTGTTATTCTTTATTCTAATGGTAAGGTCTAGGAAATTTATACTGTCATCTTTTTGGTGTTCAGCTGTGAAGTTTATGTTTTCAGGGGAGTTGTTGAAAAACTGATTCAACTCACTGATGTCATCTTCAGTGCCTTTGATTAAAATGATGGTATTATCTACATATCTGTAGTAGTAGATGATATTTTTGAGGTGGTGGTGATTGGAATTCAGGATTTTGTCTTCTAGGTTACTTATAAATATTTCTGCTAGCAATCTGGAAAGATTTGACCCCACTGCCAGACCATCTGTTTGTTTGTAGATTTTATTGTTAAATTTAAAATAGTTGTGTGGAAGTGTGAATTCAAGCAGGTCCATTAGTTCATTAACGTGAGTTGAAGGGATTTTTTGTGTTTATGTAGGTTGGCATTGATTATCTGTAGTGTGGGATCTATTGGCACAGAGGAATAAATGTTTTGTAGGTCAAATGAGGCAAGTGTGGCTCCATCAGGTACTTGTATGATTTTGACATATTGTGTGAATGCTGTTGTATTTTTAAGTGTTCTCTCATTATTGACTGTGTATGCTTGTTTGAGAATTCTGAAGAGTATTTTATTGAACTTGAATGTTGGGCTGTTCCTACAGTTCACTATGGGCCTGATGGGGGTCCCATTTTTGTGGATCTTTGGTTGTGGTCTAAGGCAAGGTGCTTGTGGGCTCATTGTTGCAATGTTTCTCGCTTGTTGGGTGGTGAGTAGAAAGTTAAGGTTGTTTGAAATGTGTTTAATCTCCTTTTGTATTCTGGCTGTTGGATCTTTATGTATTTCAGTTATATTGCTGGTTTGGAAGAAGCCTACAGTTTTTCTATGTATGTTGTACTGTCCATTACAACAGTTGTGTTGCCCTTGTCATCTTTTACAATTATTGCATTATTCACGTTTAATTTAGTCTTAGTGGTGCGTGTAAGGGCTTCTTCACTTTTCTTATATGCTGGGAATGGTTTTGCAATTTCCTTTTCAATGATTTCGTTAATTTTGTGGCAGGCTGATATTCTGCCAGTTTGCTTCTTAAAGGCGATGGTCGAGATCTGTGTGACACAAGTGATGAGCTGCTCTTGGTTCTTTTGGCCCAGCGGAGCTTGAACATTGTGTTCTAAGCCTTTGCAGAGTAGTGCCTCTTCTTCTGCCGTGAATATTATGTTCGTGTTGTTGAGGAAAGGTGTGTAGAATGTGTGTTTCTTTTGGGTGTTTTGGTTCGGTCTGGGAGGTGATAGTTGCTTTATAAGATTGGCTAGTTTATTCTTCTGTGTAGCTTTCGTTTTCTGTACGATGAACTCGGTGTACTCTTTGACTTTTTTGGTTATGGAATCATATTCTAATCTATGAAGCAACTTTCCCAACTGTAATTCTGCATTATAAAGCTGTATGTTGAACATTTGTTTTTTAATATAAAGTTCTTTCAGCTCATTTTTCACCCAGAGTTTTCGTGTGATTTCCAGTGTTTTCTTCGCACTTGTAGTGTTTGTTTTGATGTCAATCTTGACATAATTTGGGATGACTTTATTCTTGAGACAATTCCTATTGAAGTGTATGCGTTGTGTCGTCATTGAGACCTTTTCTGCACTGTTTTTGTACTCTTTGATTGCCTGACTGGGCATGCATGATTTTACTGCTGTAGCCAATATGTTCATTGTGATTCAAGTCTTTAAAATTTCACCTAATCGCTATTAACAAGTATGAAATTTAAGCCATTTTAACATTTCACTTGACTTACCTTGTCAAAATTGGATTTATATATAGCACCTGAAGTACACACCCATATATTCGACAGCTCAAAACAAACACCTGCAAACGCTTTAAACAATTATTCGGTAATAATGTTGTTGCGATGTATATTCTTTGCACTTTGCGATTATGTCTTCTCTTCTGCTATACGAACCTTGCACCCAGGTGATTCCTTACGCCATACTTGTATACAAATGTGGCATTATACATGTGATGTATTACGACAGCAAAAGGAACCTGTGACCACTGGAGGTACTCTAGTTTACTTATTTAATGTTTACCATTAGATATCAGTTTAATTTTTTGTCAAAACTAATCCTAAACCATATTCTGAAATAGTGTCTTGTTTCTCCACTAGGCAGTGCCACAAGTTCCTCCAAAAATCGTAACACAACACACACACACAAATGTAATACTAACTAATGTAAATCCACCTGATGATGGAGGTTTAAACCTTCGAAACGCGTCGTGGAAAAAATAAAATAAAACGGTGACTGGTAACAGTGAACTTGTTGTTTCATTTAATGTCAGTGACAGTCACGGTAAAGCCTAACATAAAAATGTTCGCATTAAAAGTTACTCCTCGAGTGTTTAGCATCCCCACAAGATCAGATTAAAGAAAGATATCGAATCAATTCAGAGGCCATCTGCTAGATTTGTTACCGGTACGTTTGAACAACATGAGAGTATTACGGAAAAAAATTGAAATGAGCGTTTGGCGTCAATGCCCTTACGGGGCAGGTCCGGCCGCCTCGGTGCAGGTCTTACTACATTCGACGCCACGTTGGGCGACCTGCGCGCCGGATGGGGATGAAATGATGACGAAGACAACACAACACCCAGTCCCTGGGCGGAGAAAATCTTCGACACAGCCAGGAGTCGAACCCGGGCCCGTAGGACGGCAATCCGTCACGCTGACCACTCAGCTACCGGGGGCGGACAGTATTACGAAGAAGCTTCGCGATGTAGAAAACAAAGCCCCTACTATTACTTACTTTTCGTGTCCGGAACTAGACTTCAGACTTCCAAAAATCAGCAGCCAATATGGCCTTGTCATTTGCCTCCCATTAGTCATTCATTGTGCAGGGCTGGTCTAAATATGGGCAGATAAGCAGGTGCTGAGGATTCTGGACAGAACCACACAGACAGAGAGTGATCTCATTCTCTTTTGGCAAACCCCATTGCTGCAGGTTTGTCTTGCACTTTGGCACTTCCACCCTCATTCGGTTTAGGGTTCTCCAGACTGTGCATGGTAGGTCTACACCAGGCGTCAGTTCTTCTTTTACATCTTTATGGGGGTTTCTCAGGTCGATTTCCCACCTTTTCAAACGATTCTCTGCATCCGACCCTTCCAGAGCCCCTACTATTAACGTCATACTGTATAATGTGAAAGAAGCGCTCAGCTCTAATAAGGGAAACTTCCCATCGTTCCCCTCTCAGATTTAGCGGTAAAATGGCCCAGTGGATAGCTCGTCAAAAATTGATCAAGCATGAAAACAAGAAGAAGGTGTACTGAACTGTGAAAAGAGAAGCAAAATAGAAACAGTGAACCGTCCAAGGTGAAGACGCGCGACATCGAGCGACTCGCAAGAACCAAAGCGCCGTCGTTGTGTGGACACGGCGTTGGACTGCGATCCGTCCTCATGCCTCCACCGCGCTCTTTTTTTTCCTTCTTTTTCTTTCACATTTATGAACTGTCCGTCCGGTCATTGAAGTGTCTCCTCTGCTTCTGCAGTCTTGGCTATTGTCATGCTATACACTGGTTATAAATTATGAGTCATATCATAAAAATATATATTACAGTCACAGGTAAATGTGACGAGAGCAGGCGAGATGCCTCATAGAGCTCTCACAGAAATGAAAACAACAAACAACCGGGTGTGAACTATGTCACCCCGAAGGAACTCAAGAGCCAAAACTTCCAAAACGGAACGCTAGAGGCATAACGTGTAGCACTTGGATGTCGAACCTATCTGGTAAGGATCCCACACCGGTGAGCAGTATTCAAGCAGTGGGCGAACAAGCTTACTGTAACCTACTTCCTTTGTTTTCGGACTGCATTTCCTTAGAATTCTTCCAATGAATCTCAGTCTGACATCTGCTTTAACGACGATTAATTTTATATGGTCATTCCAGTTTAGATCACTCCTAATGCCTACTCCCAGATAATTTATGGAGTTAACTGCTTCCAGTTGCTGACCTGCTATTTTGTAGCTAAACGATAAGGGATCTATATTTCTATGTATTCGCAGGATATTACACTTGTCTACATTGAGCTTCAATTGCCATTCCCTGCACCACGCGTCAATTCGCTGTAGATCCTCCTGCATTTCAGTACAATTTTCCATCGTTACAACCTCTCGATATACCACAGCATCATCCGCAAAAAGCCTCAATGAACTTCCGAAGTCATCCACGAGGTCCTTTATGTATATTGTGAATAGCAATGGTCCTACGACAATCCCCTGCGGCACATCTGAAACTTCGGAAGACTTCTCTCCATTGAGAATGATATGCTGCGTTCTGTTATCTAGGAACTCTTCAATCCAATCACACAATTGGTCTGATAGTCCATATGCTCTTACTTTGTTCATTAAACGACTGTGGGGAACTGTATCGAACGCCTTGCGGGTGTCAAGAAACACGGCATCTAGGTGTGAACCCGTGTCTATGGGCCTCTGAGTCTCGTGCAGGAATAGCGCAGGCTGCACACGATCGTCTTTTTCGAAACCCATGCTGATTCCTACAGAGTAGATTTCTAGTCTCCAGGAAAGTCATTATACTCGAACATAATACGTGTTCCAAAATTCTACAACTGACAGACGTTAGAGATGTAGGTCTATAGTTCTGCACACCTGTTCGACGTCCCTTCTTGAAAACGGGGATGACCTGTGCCCGTTTCCAATTCTTTGGAACGCTACGCTCTTCTAGAGATGCTTTATCTGTGTTCAGTTTTTGACGGGCTGTCCGATGGGCCATCTTACCAGTACACCTGAGGGGCTGCGATGGGGAGTTTCCCTTGCAAGTACCTATAGCGTGCCCAACCTGCCGGCTGCGGGGGACGAGGCGCTGCTGGCCCACATGTGGACCGTGTTATCTGCCGCGCCGTGCCGTGAGCGCGGCTAGGCTGTTTACAGCAATGAAGCTCCAGCCCCTCTAATTCACGCCGCCTCGCTAACGGGACGCGGCGGTTTTTGCAAGCACTCTAACCACCCCGTCTGTCGTCGCTGCGGCTTCTGTGCGGAGGGGACGGGAGCGCAGCGGCGCACTTCACGGCCGCTTCTGGCACACTCACTCGTCGCCGTAATACCGCAACAGCTTCCAAGTCGTCGCTGCTGCGGCGGTACAGCTGCACGTGTGCTGTACTTCTCGTCACTCCACCGAACTCAACATTCAAAGATCGGCGGCACGCATGTCATCGATGTCTGCTCGACTGCTTCGGACTAAAGTTTTTTTGCTTTCATAATCTAAATTCTCTGATATTAAAAACTATCATCACATAATACAACGTACACTTTTGACTAAAAAACTGCTCGATTTTTTTTAATAACCAATTAACTTTTTTCATACCAAATTCATTCACGTATAGCTAATCATCTGTCATCTTATGATTCACGTTTACGCTTTCGCTTTGCTTTTGAAAAGTTATGCCTAACTTCGATAACATTTATCGACATACAAAATCACGCTCTTAATCTTACGTCATGTGTAATATCTTTCCCTGCTCGTTTCTGTTATGTGTGTTTTGGCAATGTTAGTGATGAAACTTCCTGGCAGACTAAAGCTGTGTGCCGGACCGAGACTCGAACTCGGTACCTTTGTCTTTCAGGGGCAAGTGCTCTACCAAACTGAGCTACCGAAGCACGACTCACGCCCCGTCCTCACAGCTTTACTTCTGCCAGTACCTCGTCTCCTACTTTCCAAACTTTACAGAAGCTCTCCTGCGAAACTTGCAGAACTAGCACTCCTGAAAGAAAGGATACTGCGGAGACATGGCTTAGCCACAGCCTGGGGGATGTTTCCAGAATGAGATTTTCAGTCTGCAGCGGAGTGTGCGCTGATATGAAACTTCCTGGCAGATTAAAACTGTGTGCCGGACCGAGACTCGATCTCAGGACCTTTGCCTTTCGCGGGCAAGTGCTCTACCAACTGAAAACATCCCCCAGGCTGTGGCTAAACCATGTCTCCGCAATATCCTTTCTTTCAAAAGTACTAGTTCTGCAAGGTTCGCAGGAGAGCTTCTGTAAAGTTTGGAAAGTAGGAGACGAGGTACTGGCAGAAGTAAAGCTGTGAGCACTGGGCGTGAGTCGTGCTTGGGTAGCTCAGTTGGTATGGCATTTCCCGCGAAAGGCAAAGGTCCCGAGTTCGAGTCTCGGCCCAGCACACAGTTTTAATCTGCCAGGAAGTTTCATATCAGCGCACACTCCGCTGCAGAGTGAAAATCTCATTCTGGAATGTTAGTCATATTTAGTGGCAAGATGCGGTACTGACGTGCAAATTCGAGCCTTCGTCGCCGATGAGCAGCAATCAGAGCAGCAACCAGACACTTGCTGCGGAGGCTCAAACGTAGCAACGTCCGCTAGTTGGTCGCTGAGGAGACGCTGCTGCCAGCCCCTTGGTTCAAACGGACATTCAGTTGCTCAGCAGTTGCACGTCTATTAGCCCGTACACATCTCAGCAGACGCCATTCACCCAAGTTGTCTAAGGCTCGTGGTGCAGCAGAGATGCGTCAGCGGGCAATTGTATGGCGCCATTTTGGCATGCGCAGTATTCTTTAACCACGGCGGCATGCGAACACTTGCAGACTTAGCCGTTTCCGAAATGCTTCAGCCCTTGACCGGAAAGCCACTGATTGTGCCCACTTGGACATCACATCAACGCTCCATTTCCGCATTACCACAATGACTGCACTGGTTCCGGCGTCCCCCCGACACGCTTTCTATACCCTCCACTGCTAATGCTACCGGCTGTCGTCTGCAAGTGGTTATTGCACGTTGACGTCGATCGTGGGCGGTGACCACAGTAATGTGACTGGAGCATATAGTATCTAACGGGCTCTTGTTAGATTTCCCGGCCTTCCTTCTATCCAACAGGTCAGCAACTGGAAGCAGTTAATTCCATACATCATCTGAGAGTAGGCATTAGGAGTGATTTAAAATGGAATGACCACATAAGATTAATCGTCGGTAAAGCAGATGCCAGACTGAGATTCATCTGAAGAATCCTAAGGAAATGCAGTCCGAAAACAAAGGATGTAGGTTACAGTACGCTTGTTAGCCCACTGCTGGAATACTGCTCAGCAGTGTGGGATCCGTACCAGAAAGGGTTGATAGAAGAGATGGAAAAGGTCCAACGGAGAGCAGTGCGCTTCGTTACAGGATCATTTAGTAATCGCGAAAGCGTTACGGAGATGATAGATAAACTCCAGTGGAAGACTTTGCAGGAGAGACGCTCAGTAGCTCGGTACGGTGTTTTGTTGAAGTTTCGAGAACATACCTTCATCGAGGAGTCAAGCAGTCAACTCAGGCTTTGGATGGGTTGAGCTTTAACCCTCTGTCGTCCGCCCATTTTGATAGTACGCACAGTTCAGTATTGAGATTCCCGATAGCTGTCTTCAGCTTTGTTGCTTTTGCACTTAGATAGAACAGGAGGTCATCACCGAACATGCTGCATTTGCAATAGAACAAAACTGATGACACATTATAGACATACAATGAAAACAGTTTATGACTTAGCACCGAGTACAACGGGAATCCCCCTGTCAAATGCAGAGGACAGCTCTGATAGGAGGAAAGAGTATACTGAAGGCCTCTATGAGGGGGATGAGATGTCTGATGACGTGATAGAAGAAGAAACAGAAGTCGGTATGGAAGAGGTAGGGGATCCAGTATTAGAATGAGAATTTAGAAGAAGCCTTAAGATAAATAAGGACGAAGGGATGGATAGGATTCCATCAGAATTTTTAAAATCATTGGGGACATTGACAACAAAACGACTATTCGCGTTAGTGTGTAGAACAAATGAGTCCAGTGCTATACCATCTCACTTTCGGAAAGACATCATTCACACAATTCCAAAGAATGCTGAAACGTCCCCTTAGAAAAATTAATGACTTACTGTGCTAATAAACCTCTTACATTATTTGAGGCGCTAACACACTGCTTTCGTCTTCACTGTCATTTCTTAGTTTACTTTGGAGCCTAGTATTACGTTTTTCACACGCCATTATTGTCACAATATTTCACACGATAACACAGAAAAGCACAATTTGAAGAGCAAAATAAGAAAACACATTAACATGTCATTGAAAATAATATCTCGTTCATTGCAAGCGCAGCTGCGAAATACTTAGTGCAAATCTACATGCATGCCACAACTGTTTTACTGTACAACAGTGAAAAACTACAACTACAAAGGAAATTCTCTCTATAATTACGCGCTAGCAATAAACAATAGCTACACTAATAACACAAACTACAAGAAAAAATCAGAAGATTCCAGTGAGGTATCCTCGGCTAAGGGTCGACATATGAAACGTCCCCTTAGAAAAATTAATGAATTACTGTGCTGATAAACCTCTTACATTATTTGATTTTCAAACAGCTGAGCAGAACTGAACGTACTCAGACATTTCGCTCTTTATCCATTCTGATTAACACTAAACTGACAGCCAGTATTTTTAGCGCAACGCAATCTGACTTTCAATAATCCCTACAAGAGAATGGCCCTGACTAACATTAACCTATACGTTTCACAAATCACTTACCTCACAAAAATCTTCGTTACTCGAACGACTGCAATACAGCGAGTGCCAATACTGCCAGCTAAACAAAAGATTCAAACTACTGAAGGCACTAACTACTGATAGGCATAGTTAGCAAATGAAAGATTTTGATAGAGAACAAACAATGTATTCACCTTAATAGTGTTCAAAAGTCATAATATATATATATATATATATATATATATATATATATATATATATATATATATATATATATAGCAGTTCATGACATACAGTCCTACAAATTTCCTGTCTCTGATGGTCACACGTCCAGATCATCCGCTCTCAAAATTCCGCCATCTCTCTCCCCACATCCACCACTGCTGGCGGCTCACCTCCAACTGCGCAACACTACGCGCTGTTCACATCCAACTGCCCAACACTACAATGGCGAATATTACAACAATGCAAACCAGCCACAGTCTGCACACAGCACAGCCAGTGATTTTCATACAGAGCGAAACGTGACGTTACTAATATAAAAACCTAAACAGCCTACTTACATAGCCCCCATGCTCCCCACAAAATATTTTACAAATTGTTTTGGGCAGTGGCCAATACAGATTTGAAAAAGTTTTTCATAATCATAATTACAATAACAAAGAAATCAAATGCACACACTTATTGATACAATATTGGTCAAAAACTAAAATTTTCTCACAGTCCATAAAGACAGTCCTGATCATTCATCATAATAGAAATTACAGATTTCTTTTCACAAAGTCTCATTAGTAAAAGAAATTGCACACAGAAGTAGTGTATTTCCATGCAGTCTTGAAGAAGTAGTGTTGCCCTTCCAACGGAAAGACAGTGCTGACTCTTGACATGCAGACAAGTAATGGGCCACAACAGAGCGAACCCACAGCAGAGTCAGTCGAAGTTTTGAAGAATATTGGTAGGTAGGTCATCCCAGAGCAGACCCAATGTATTCCTGGTAGAGATTATGGTATTGGTGGGCCACCAGAGGTGCAGACCCACTTCAGTCGTTGTAGAAATAATGGTACTGGTTGGCCATCAAAGGTGCAGACCCACTTCAGTCCTTGTAGAGACGGCCAGCAGCCATCTGTTGCGACTGTGCAGGTGCACAATCACCATCGAAGAGTCTTGCGGAGAATATAGCAAGTCCATAAACCTCCACTTGTGCACTCACAAAGTTTTTGGAATGCCCTTAGAACCAGCAATGCTGTTAACCAGTCCCTTGCTGAATTATTAACACACATGCAAACACTAACAGTCACAACTTCTCACATATTGTGGATATACTACGACCAACAGAAACGTGTGCACTGAAATGAACGCTTACAAGTTACTTAATTTTCTGAACTGGTGTCCATTACAATTTTATAACATGAGAATACAATTACAAAGGTACAGAAAACATCATTAAAACATAATAATACAGATAACATTTGTAGTAATACAGGCTTTACAAAAGAATAGAAATAAACATATACATCAGTGTTACAGGAATCATGACATAAGTAAATATATAAAATAATGAGAATGGTTTTCGAAACATTAGTTTCACATATGAGCATTGAAGCAGAACAGAATAAACAATGTCTAAACATCTCTACAAAGTAAATAACATGTTATTAGAAAAATTCTACAACATAACTCTTATTAGCTAAACACATAAAGAAAGTAAAAACACAAATACACAAGGGTGCTCAAACACATAGGGGGATAACACAAAAGGAAAGGACAGGGTTCGTTTTCAGTGTAACATTTGGTACTGCAGTCCAACCCAAAACTTCATTCCATAGATGTTTCGTCTTATTTCGACATTCGTTTCCACCAAAAAAATCCTATCCAAGCAAGCTTTCTGTATTTATATGTTCACATATTTCTTACCTCATTATTTATTTTCCATTATCTTACCTCATCATTTATTACCAAGAAAATCCTACCTAAACCTGTTGTAACTAAACCCTACTTTTTCGTTCATATCCTCTTTTAAAATACTTTTTTTTTGGCCAAACCATTTTCTTATAGCAATGACAAAAAAAAAATTGTCAAAGCAAGCAGCAGTACATCTAAATTAGCAAAGCAAATGCAATATTACAACTAATATAATTCAATGTGCAGCAACAAGAAAAATAAATCAGTAGTAAAACTGGCTTAACAGAGTAATACAAAGTGAAATTTAGTAGCACTATGCCTGGCAAACAGCAGCAGCAAATGCAATAACTTATATCTAAACATGACAATGCTCAAGCAGAAAAAAATATTACCTTTAAGATGGCCATGTCTAATACCTATGTCACATCTTAACACTAGAGTGATGCAGAACGATAACTTACTCTAGCAGACAAGTTACCAAATCGTTAAAAATTCATTTATGCAATTCCTGTGAAGGGCAATGTCTATTTGTGTTCCCCCTTTTTTTTAAGAAAGTAGATAATAAAATTATTGTTTAATGGATCTATAGACATAAAATATTTACATTAGTGCATCTATTAAATTTTATATTAACCAATGCTGCAGTGCAGTTAGAAACTAGATATTAAACAAAATAGGCAAATATATACAAAGAAAGGCATGAAACATCATTCACTGGTCATATGGTATTTCATAAGGCAGTAAAAAAATCTCTCAACTAGAAGGACAGTAGTCATAATCAAGTGTATAGATGTAAAATGTTTCTCATCATTTCATTAGGCATTTCAGTAAATATCATAAATTAAGAGCTCCACAGTGTAATCATATGTTTTCAAGTTTGAGTGTGTCGTATTTGCGATGCTTTCTACAAAGAAATGTCAATCGGTGTGTGTAGGTTTTGTGTATATACTGCATCCCACAATGTGAAACGTGTATTCCGAACCCCCTGCAAAAACCTTGACTCTACTGGATTCAGTGAAAGATGACCTAGGCCTTCGAAAACCAGGCGTTTATCAAATTTCCTGTCAGTGCGGAAAATCGTACATTGGTGAGACAGTCCGTACTGTAGAAGAGAGGTGCCGCAAACACAAGCGCCACACCGAATTACGCCAGGCCACTAAATCAGCTGTGGCTGACCACTGTATAAAGACTGGCCACACTATGGACTAAGAAAAAACAAATATACTCTGTAGATCCTCCTACTTATGGGACTGCGTTACTGAAGAGGCCATCGAAATCCGACTACAGAACGATCTAATTAATAAAGACAGTGGCCTTCAACTTAGTCAGGCTTGGAACCCTGCACTCAGCCTGGAGAGAAAGATGCGGTCCCAGACATCGACGACCGACCCCGACGGCGGCAGCAGGGAGACTGCACACCCCAGTTCAGACCCAGGCGCCGCTTCCCCCACTACCTCCAGTTGCCGCCGCGCCGGCCGCACCGAAGACACCAGGAGAGCAGTTTTCCGAAATTCCTTCACCAGGGAAGACGAATGGAATATTCCAGAATTTGAAACACGAACAGCTGCTAGCATGAGCTTCTCAGAAGTAGATACCTTAGGGGTTGCCAAATCGCTTGATACGGGCAAGTCTTCAGGTGCAGATTGTATATCGATTAGGTTCCTTTCAGATTACGCTGATACAATAGCTCCCTACTTAGCAACCATATACAACCACACGCTCACCGATAGATCTGTACCTGCAGATTGGAAAATTGCGCAGGTCGCACCAGTGTTTAAGAAGGGTAGTAGGAGTAATCCATCGAACTACAGACCTATATCACTGACGTCGTTTTGCAGTAGGGTTTTAGAGCACATACTGTATTCAAACATTATGAATCACCTCGAAGGGAACGATCTATTGATACGTAATCAGCATGGTTTCAGAAAACATCGTTCTTGTGCAACGCTGCTAGCTCTTTATTCGCACGAAGTAATGGCCGCTATCGACAGGGGATGATTCCGTATTTCTGGATTTCCGGAAAGCTTTTGACACCGTTCCTCACAAGCGACTTCTAATCAAGTTGCGGGCCTATGGGGTATCGTCTCAGTTGTGCGACTGGATTCGTGATTTCCTGTCAGGTAGGTCGCAGTTCGTAGTAATAGACGGCAAATCATCGATTAAAAACTGAAGTGATATCAGGTGTTCCCCAGGGAAGCGTCCTGGGACCTCTGCTGTTCCTAATCTATATAAATGACCTGGGTGACAATCTGAGCAGTTCTCTTAGGTTGTTCGCAGATGATGCTGTAATTTACCGTCTAGTAAGGTCATCCAAAGACCAGTATCAGTTGGAAAGCGATTTAGAAAAGATTGCTGTATGGTGTGGCAGGTGGCAGTTGACGCTAGATAACGAAAAGTGTGAGGTGATCCACATGAGTTCCAAAAGAAATCCGTTGGAATTCGATTACTCGATAAATAGTACAATTCTCAAGGCTGTCAATTCAACTAAGTACCTGGGTGTTAAAATTACGAACTTCTTCAGTTGGAAAGACCACATAGATAATATTGTGGGGAAGGCGAGCCAAAGGTTGCGTGTCATTGGCAGGACACTTAGAAGATGCAACAAGTCCACTAAAGAGACAGTTTACACTACACTCGTTCGACGTCTGTTAGAATATTGCTGCGTGGTGTGGGATCCTTACCAGGTGGGACTGACGGAGGACATCGAAAGGGTGCAAAAAAGGGCAGCTCGTTTTGTATTATCACGTAATAGGGGAGAGAGTGTGGCAGATTTGATACGCGAGTTGGGATGGAAGTCATTAAAGCCAAGTGCTTAAATGTGAATTGCAGAGTAATCATGTAGATGTAGAGGAACGGTGGAGGGGGTAACGGCTAGTAGATACAGGGAGCCGAGAGGAACAGCACAGCATTCGTCAGGAACCACCTGAAGATGGCTGCGTGTACGTCTGCCGTAATATTGTGGAGAAATTGCGACGCTAGGTGTAGCCGAGCGGGTCTAGGCGCTTCAGTCTGGAACCGCGCGACAACTACGGTCGCAGGTTCGAATCCTGCCTCGGGCATGGATGTGTGTGATGTCCTTAGGTTAGTTAGGTTTAAGTAGTTCTAAGTACTAGGGGACTGATGACCTCAGATGTTAAGCCCCATAGTGCTCAGAGCCATTTGAACCAAATTACGACGCTACCCGGTCGGATACCCGAGAACTGTTCAAATTGGAAACAGGCCGGGAAAACTTCAGATAGCATATTTTTTTTATATCACCTGCATTTGCATCACTGATGAATGATTTTGAAATTCCATTCAGTCTAACATCTTCCTATTTATGGAGCTCCCTTTGCGTTGTCTCGGTGCCGACAGTGTTCGCGAGTGCGATATTCAGTTCTGCAAGTAGTTCTTCAGCTGTCGTCTCCTTATTTTTCATCACAATCCTCCTCAATGACTGTATGTCAGGATCACTCAGCACACACTTTCGTCCGCGTCGTTACTTAGCATATGACGATTCTTCGATTTCCCTGTAAGCGGCATAAGTCTTGGACACGGTACCTCCTGAAACAACAAACATTTCGACTCCCTTGGCCACGGAAGCACATACCATACCAACGCCAACAATTTGTCCAGATTCAAATTCGCTTAGTTCCCACACAGTGCACTCACAACCACTGAGAATACCGTTCTGACCATAGTTATCAGTGCCATGTATTGAGAACATTAAGCACCTGATGTTCGTGATGAAATATCGTACAGACGACAGCAGAATGGCAACTGAAGAGCGTCTGTGTAAGATTATATAATTTTCGTAGAGTAGGCAGCAGAAAAAGAAGCGTGACAGACATTCAATCTGCGCGAGGAAAGCACCTCAGGATTCTTACGTTACAGAGAGCAGAAATTACTACAACTGCATGTCACAAAGTTATGTTTATAATCTATCAATCTATTCAGTACGTTAATGATGTAATGCCCGTCTTATCAATGATTTCATATTTAACAAAAAACGCATCAGGTCGGAAGCACAATGCTAACTGAAAGAATGTAAGCAAGATTATAGCTTGATCCGTGTTACTCAGATAATTGTCACGTGCGAGAACGATCGCAAGGAAATTTGGTAAGGAAATAAATAATGCACTGTAGTTAGCTATAACTTTAAATATGTTACTGAAAAAGTGTTAAATTTGATTACGGAATAATAAATTATGGTCACCAGCTCGAAAGTGAGCATAAGCTAATAATTGTTAACTACTGAATTGAAAGTGAAATTAGGCTGATAATCACACGCGTATGGATAGGCAGTAGCGGAACAAAATGCACATGCGTGAACTTGAATGGAAAAGCCACATATGATAAAATACAATTAATTTAATTAGTAGTGCACTGGAATTGTTTGCAGTTATAAATTATAATACTGACCATTGTAATGCTATATGTCGTCATATTTTGGTGCAACAAACAGCCAGAACTGATCACTGTTCTATAGTAAACACTTTACTTACTTCAGAAAAGCTCCTAATTCAAAGTTACCTTCACTTTGATCATTTTTTACTTATTTTCTGATAGGATGCAGTAAGAGCACTAAAACGCACCATGAGATTTAGTTAAGTTTTTACTGCACCTAGTTTTATGAACTACTTGATTTTGAATTGAATGGCAAATACAGTAAAATATTTCTCAATTGAAATAATATTATTCCTTTCATTTATGAATGTTCACTCGGCAACAATGGTGAAAGGAAAGGAACCTACTGATGGTTAGTGACGTAGTATAGAACAACTGCCTAGCTCGTCACTGTTCAACTAAATACACTATAATGTTTTAAACTCCCCCCATGAACCATGGACCTCGCCGTTGGTGGGGAGGCTTGCGTGCCTCAGCGATACAGATGGCCGTACCGTAGGTGCAACCACAGCGGAGGGGTATCTGTTGAGTGGCCAGACAAACGTGTGGTTCCTGAAGAGGGGCAGCAGCCTTTTCAATAGTTGCAGGGGCAACAGTCTGGATGATTGACTGATCTGGCCTTGTAACATTAACCAAAACGGCCTTGCTGTGCTGGTACTGCGAACGGCTGAAAGCAAGGGGAAACTACAGCCGTAATTTTTCCCGAGGGCATGCAGCTTTACTGTATGGTTATATGATGATGGCGTCCTCTTGGGTAAAATATTCCGGAGGTAAAATAGTCCCCCATTCGGATCTCCGGGCGGGGACTACTCAAGAGGACGTCGTTATCAGGAGAAAGAAAACTGGTGTTCAAGGATCGAAGCATGGAATGTCAGATACCTTAATCGGCCAGGTAGGTTAGAAAATTTAAAAAGGGAAATGGATAGGTTAAAGTTAGATATAGTGGGAATTAGGGAAGTTCGGTGGCAGGAGGAACAAGACTTTTGGTCAGGTGATTACAGGGTTATAAATACAAAATCAAATAGGGGTAATGCAGGAGTAGGTTTAATATTGAATAAAAAAATAGGAGTGCAGGTTAGCTACTACAAACAGCATAGTGAACGCATTATTGTGGCCAAGATAGACACAAAGCCCATGCCTACTACAGTAGTACAAGTTTATATGCCAACTAGCTCTGCAGATGATGAAGAAATTGATGAAATGTATGAAGAGAGAAAAGAAATTACTCAGGTAGTGAAGGGAGACGAAAATTTAATTGTCATGGGTGACTGGAATTCGTCAGAAGGAAAAGGGAGAGAAGGAAACATAGTAGGTGAATATGGATTGGGGGGAAGAAATGAAAGAGGAAGCCGCCTTGTAGAATTTTGCACAGAGCGTAACTTAATCATAGCTAACACCTGGTTCAAAAATCATAAAAGAAGGTTGTATACCTGGAAGAATCTCGGAGATACTAAAAGGTATCAGATAGATTATATAATGGTAAGACAGAGATTTAGGAACCAGGTTTTAAATCGTAAGACATTTCCAGGGGCAGATGTGGATTCTGACCACAATCAATTGGTTATGAACTGCAGATTGAAACTGAAGAAACTGCAAAAAGGTGGGAATTTAAGGAGATGGGACCTGGATAAACTGAAAGAACCAGAGGTTGTAGACAGTTTCAGGGAGAGCATAAGGGAACAATTGACAGGAATGGGGGAAAGAAATACAGTAGAAGAAGAATGGGTAGCTCTGAGGGATGAAGTAGTGAAGGCAGCAGAGGATCAAGTAGGTAAAAAGACGAGGGCTAATAGAAATCCTTGGGTAACAGAAGAAATATTGAATTTAATTGATGAAAGGAGAAAATATAAAAATGCAGTAAATGAAGCAGGCAAAAAGGAATACAAACGTCTCAAAAATGAGATCGACAGGAAGTGCAAAATGGCTAAGCAGGGATGGCCAGAGGACAAATGTAAGGATGTAGAGGCTTGTCTCACTAGGGGTAAGATACACTCCTGGAAATGGAAAAAAGAACACATTGACACCGGTGTGTCAGACCCACCATACTTGCTTCGGACACTGCGAGAGGGCTGTACAAGCAATGATCACAAGCACGGCACAGCGAACACACCAGGAACCGCGGTGTTGGCCGTCGAATGGCGCTAGCTGCGCAGCATTTGTGCACCGCCGCCGTCAGTGTCTTCCAGTTTGCGTGGCATACGGAGCTCCATCGCAGTCTTTAACACTGGTAGCATGCCGCGACAGCGTGGACGTGAACCGTATGTGCAGTTGACGGACTTTGAGCGAGGGCGTATAGTGGGCATGCGGGAGGCCGGGTGGACGTACCGCCGAATTGCTCAACACGTGGGGCGTGAGGTCTCCACAGTACATCGATGTTGTCGTCAATGGTCGGCGGAAGGTGCACGTGCCCGTCGACCTGGGACCGGACCGCAGCGACGCACGGATGCACGCCAAGACCGTAGGATCCTACGCAGTGCCGTAGGGGACCGCACCGCCACTTCCCAGCAAATTAGGGACACTGTTGCTCCTGGGGTATCGGCGAGGACCATTCGCAACCGTCTCCATGAAGCTGGGCTACGGTCCCGCACACCGTTAGGCCGTCTTCCGCTCACGCCCCAACATCGTGCAGCCCGCCTCCAGTGGTGTCGCGACAGGCGTGAATGGAGGGACGAATGGAGACGTGTCGTCTTCAGCGATGAGAGTAGCTTCTGCCTTGGTGCCAATGATGGTCGTATGCGTGTTTGGCGCCGTGCAGGTGAGCGCCACAATCAGGACTGCATACGACCGAGGCACACAGGGCCAACACCCGGCATCATGGTGTGTGGAGCGATCTCCTACACTGGCCGTACACCACTGGTGATCGTCGAGGGGACACTGAATAGTGCACGGTACATCCAAACCGTCATCGAACCCATCGTTCTACCATTCCTAGACCGGCAAGGGAACTTGCTGTTCCAACAGAACAATGCACGTCCGCATGTATCCCGTGCCACCCAACGTGCTCTAGAAGGTGTAAGTCAACTACTCTGGCCAGCAAGATCTCCGGATCTGTCCCCCATTGAGCATGTTGGGGACTGGATGAAGCGTCGTCTCACGCGGTCTGCACGTCCAGCACGAACGCTGGTCCAACTGAGGCGCCAGGTGGAAATGGCATGGCAAGCCGTTCCACAGGACTACATCCAGCATGTCTACGATCGTCTCCATGGGAGAATAGCAGCCTGCATTGCTGCGAAAGGTGGATATACACTGTACTAGTGCCGACATTGTGCATGCTCTGTTGCCTGTGTCTATGTGCCTGTGGTTCTGTCAGTGTGATCATGTGATGTATCTGACCCCAGGAATGTGTCAATAAAGTTTCCCCTTCCTGGGACAATGAATTCACGGTGTTCTTATTTCAATTTCCAGGAGTGTAGATACTGCCTACAGGAAAATTAAAGAGACCTTTGGAGAAAAGAGAACCACTTGTATGAATATCAAGAGCTCAGATGGAAACCCAGTTCTAAGCAAAGAAGGGAAGGCAGAAAGGTGGAAGGAGTATATAGAGGGTTTATACAAGGGCGATGTACTTGAGGACAATATTATGGAAATGGAAGAGGATGTAGATGAAGATGAAATGGGAGATAAGATACTGCGTGAAGAGTTTGACAGAGCACTGAAAGACCTGAGTCGAAACAAGGCCCCGGGAGTAGACAACATTCCATTAGAACTACTGATGGCCTTGGGAGAGCCAGTCATGACAAAACTCTACCATCTGGTGAGCAAGATGTATGAGACAGGCGAAATACCCACCGACTTCAAGAAGAATATAATAATTCCAATCCCAAAGAAAGCAGGTGTGTTAACGGATGTAAAAATTACCGAACTATAAGTTTAATAAGTCACAGCTGCAAAATACTAACGCGAATTCTTTACAGACGAATGGAAAAACTGGTAGAAGCGGACCTCGGGGAAGATCAGTTTGGATTCCGTAGAAATGTTGGAACACGTGAGGCAATACTAACCTTACGACTTATCTTATAAGAAAGATTAAGAAAAGTCAAACCTACGTTTCTAGCATTTGTAGACTTAGAGAAAGCTTTTGACAACGTTAACTGGAATACTCTCTTTCAAATTCTAAAGGTGGCAGGGGTAAAATACAAGGAGCGAAAGGCTATTTACAATTTGTACAGAAACCAGATGTCAGTTATAAGAGTAGAGGGGCATGAAATGGAAGCAGTGGTTGGGAAAGGAGTGAGACAGGGTTGTAGCCTCTCCCCGATGTTATTCAATCTGTATATTGAGCAAGCAGTAAAGGAAACAAAAGAAAAATTCGGAGTAGGTATTAAAATTTATGGAGAAGAAGTAAAAACTTTGAGGTTCGCCGATGACATTGTAATTCTGTCAGAGACAGCAAAGGACTTGGAAGAGCAGTTGAACGGAATGGACAGTGTTTTGAAAGGAGGATATATGATGAACATCAACAAAAGCAAAACGAGGATAATGGAATGTAGTCAAATTAAATCGGGTGATGCTGAGGGGATTAGATTAGGAAATGAGACACTTAAAGTAGTAAAGGCGTTTTGCTATTTAGGGAGTAAAATAACTGATGATGGTCGAAGTAGAGGGGATATAAAATGTAGACTGGCAATGGCAAGGAAATCGTTTCTGAAGAAGAGAAATTTGTTAACATCGAGTATAGATTTAAGTGTCAGGAAATCGTTTCTGAAAGTATTTGTATGGAGTGTAGCCATGTATGGAAGTGAAACATGGGCGATAACTAGTATGGACAAGACGAGAATAGAAGCTTTCAAAATGTGGTGCTACAGAAGAATGCTAAAGATAATGTGGGTAGATCACATAACTAATGAGGAGGAATTGAATAGGATTGGGGAGAAGAGAAGTTTGTGGCACAACTGGACAAGAAGAAGGGATCGGTTGGTAGGACATGTTCTGAGGCATCAAGGGATCACCAATTTAGTACTGGAGGGCAGCGTGGAGGGTAAAAATCGTAGAGGGAGCCCAAGAGATGAATATACTAAGCAGATTCAGAAGGATGTAGATTGCAGTAGGTACTGGGAGATGAAGAAGCTTGCACAGGATAGAGTAGCGTGGAGAGCTGCATCAAACCAGTCTCAGGACTGAAGACCACAACAACAACAATGTTTTAAAAATATATATATACATAAGTAATATATGAGTTTAGAAAACATCGTTCCTGCGAAACACAACTACCTGTTTATTCACATGAAGTGCTACTGACAAGGGATTTCAGATCGATTCCGTATTTCTGAATTTTCGAAAGGCTTTTGACAGTGTACCACATAAACATGTTTGTAGTGAAATTGCGTGCTTATGGAATATCATCTCAGTTATGTGACTGGATTTGTGATTTTCTGTCAGAGAGGTCACAGTTCGTAGTAGTTGACGGAAAGTCATCGCGTAAAAAAGAAGTTATTTCAGGCGTTCCCCAACGTAGTGTTATAGGCCCTTTGCTGTTCCTTATCTATATAAACGATTTGGGAGACAATCTGAGCAGCCGTCTTCGGTTGTTTGCAGATGACGCTGTCGTTTATCGACTAATAAAGCCATCAGAAGTTCAAAACAAACTGCAAAACGATTTAGAAAAAATACCTGAATGGTGCGAAAATTGGCAGTTGACCCTAAATAACGAAAAGTGTGAGGTCATCCACATGAGTGCTAAAACGAATCTATTAAATTTTGGTTACATGATAAATCAGTCATATCTAAAGTGGTTCATGGTCTGGGTTCCTGTAGTCATGTCCTAGTTCATGAACCACGGGCAACGTATGAGTGGCCAAGTAAGTGGTCCCGACAGTCGGGATACCAGTTACTTTGGAATAAGGCTGGGCATCTCGGACATATTCTGAGTCGTGGTCACCTTTGTGCTCATACGGCAAAGACTACCAAATCCACCGGTTAGTCCCTCAGCCGTTAGGGGTAAAACCCAATGGGACTCGGGGCAAGTAAGGCTAGCAACCTGCTTCCCTGGTACTTTAAATATGATGCTGGCAACAATCAGTGCAAAATGCCTCGGACCTTTGGAGGTGACGGAGTCCCACCTCTAACTGACAAACCAGGGACTCCTAAGATACGACTTGGCAAACAAATGGTAATGAGATGGGGAGCTATTAATATCAATGGGGACTACTCTGGGAAGAAGGCAGAGCTGGCAGAGGCTGCAAGTAAGATGGGGCTGGACGTTTTAGCTGTTAGTGAGGAGTGGGAGAATACAAGGTCTACCTGTCAGGAGTCAAAGCAGGAATAGCACAATGGGGTGTAGGGCTTTACATCAGGAAAGAAATGGAACCCAGCGTAGTTGCAATAAGATATGTAAACGAACGACTGATGTGGATAGATTTGACAGTGTCTAGCAAGAAAATTAGGATTGTGTCAGTATATTCGCATTGTGAAGGGGCAGATCAAGATAAGATGGATAGTTTTTATGAGGCACCCAGTGATGTAGTTGTTAGAGTAAAGGACAAGGACAGTGTTCTGCTCATGGGTGATTTTAACGCCAGGATTGGAAATCGAACAGAAGGGTATGAAAAGGTTATGGGTAAATTTGGAGAGGATATGGAGGCCAACAGGAACGGGAAACAACTCTTGGATTTCTGTGCCAGTATGGGCTTAGTACTCACAAACTCCTTTTTTAAACATAAGAACATTCACCGGTATACTTGGGAAGGCAGGGGAACCAGATCTGTCATTGACTATATAATAACAGAACTCAGGAAGGCTGTGATGGACACACGTGTATTCAGGAGATTCTTTGATGACACTGATCATTATTTAATCTGGGAGGTAGCGTTGCTCACGTCCGTACGTTTAACCTTAAAATACCCTACACGTGCCTCCTGGGTGGTGCTAATTGAGCAACAGTGATTACAGGCAGCCAGACTATCCATAGGATCTCCTGGCAATGACATATCAACTAAATAGCAGAAACAGTTCTTTTCAGAGCTCATTAACAAGAAACATTGGACCAACTATCAGACTCCTTCAACTGAATATCGAAAGCATTAGCAGGGCAAAGTGTGACTACCTGTCAAAATTTTTGCTGGACAACAATATCGATGTCGTCGCCATTCAAGAAACTCGTGTTTCCAGCGAAGAAATATTCCGAAGCCGAGGTCGAATTCCTGGATATTCTGCACTTGGTGTAACTTACCACGAGGTGTACGGAATTGCTACGTATGTCCGTAACAACATAAACGAAGCTTCGCTGATTTCTGTAAGTGTGGAGGCAGATATACATACAGTTGTCATACAATTGCACGGCATTACTATTACAAATGTTTACAAACCACCCAAAACAACATGGCCTGATTTTGTCCTACACACAGCAGAACATCCTGCAATTTACATAGGAGACTTCAATAGTCACCATGAACTTTGGAAGTACTCTCAAAATGATGAAAATGGGAGCATGCTTGCAGAATGGATCGAAGAGAATAATCTTCATCTAGTGTTTGATGCCAAAGATCAAGGCACTTTCAGGTCAGCTGCTTGGGACAAGGATTCAAATCCTGACTTATGCTTTGTTAGCTGCAACGAAACTGGCTTTCCCATCAATACCACAAGGAAAGTGATAGATGCCTTTCCTCACAGCCAACTCAGACCTGTAATAATACAAATTGGCTGCGCTGTTCCTGTCATACGATCAACTCCGCATGCTCGATGGAATTTCCAGAAAGCCGACTGGATGAAGTTTTCAACGGAACTGGATAAGACCATTCGATGGATACCTCCATCACATAATAACTATCAACGCTTCATTGGTGCAGTAACAGCAACAGCTAAAAAGTGTATGCCAAAAGGATACCGAAAAGAATATATTCCAGGATGGAATGAGGAAAGTGAAACACTGTACCAATACTTCCAGCAAAGTGGTGACCCAGAGATAGCTACGGAACTATTGTCCAGCTTGGACATGTCTCGGAGGCATAAATGGGCAGAAGCAGTCAAAACTATGGACTTTACCCACTCGAGCAGGAAAGCATGGAGTCTTCTGAGAAAACTGGGAGGAAGTGCACCAGCATGCAGAAAAAATTCCGAAGTAACACCAGACCAAATTGCTTCCCACACCATTACCACCTCAAGAGTACCTTCTGACAAGAAACATACAAGACATATCAGACGACAGCTTCGTGACCTTAAAAAGAAGGCATCTCCCTCATCTGAGTATACCCATCCCTTCACGGTTTCAGACATTGACTCTGGACTGAAGGACCTCAAACCTCTTAAGGCACCTGGATTCGATGGTATCCACCCAGAATTCCTGATCCATATGGGAGGAAAAGCTAAGAAATGGCTGGCAGAATTCTTCACTGACATCCTGCTGACTGGTCAACTTCCATCTGAGTTTAAAAAGGTGAAGATAATATCTGTTCTGAAACCTGGCAAACCCAGCAACAGGGTAGAAACCTATCGCCCCATTTCCGTACTCAGCTGCTGCTACAAGCTTTTTGAAAGGCTAATATATAACAGAATAAGTAGCGCTATCTTAGAGAACGTTCCAGTTGATCAGGCAGGCTTCAGACCAGGGCGCAGCTGCTGCGACCAAGTACTGTCTATCACATCCTTCATAGAGTCAGGATACCAAATGAAGCAGAAAACATCTGTGGCATTTGTTGATCTAACTGCCACCTTCGACACTGTGTGGAGGGAAGGCCTTATCTACAAATTTCTCCGCATCATACCCTGCAGAACAATGGCTCGACTGATTAACAGCATGCTAAGTGATCGGAAGTTCCAGGTAATCACTGGAAACAACATAAGTAAGGAGAGGAAGCTGAAGAACGGATTGCCTCAAGGATCAGTTCTCTCACCCTTACTGTTCAACCTATATCTATCTGATCTACCTGACACTTCGTCCAGAAAATACTGATATGCCGATGACCTGGCTCTAGCCGTCAAACACCAGGAAATGAAGACAACAGAAGAGATTTTAGCCAATGACCTGTCTGCATTAGACAATTACTTCAAAATCTGGAGACTCCAACCCAGTGTGAGTAAAACAGAAGTGTGTTGCTTCCATCTAAATAACCAGTTGGCGAACGTAAAACTGGAGGTAAGTTTCAGAGGCACAATTCTTCATCACAACTGGAACCCAAAATATCTTGGTGTCATCCTGGATCGTACACTATGCTTCAAACAACACCTTCTTAACTTAGCTCAAAAGCTGAGGACTCGAAACAACATCCTCCATAAGCTATGCAGAACTACCTGGGGATCTTCAGCAACCACCCTGCGAACTTCAGCTCTGGGCTTGGTATACTCAAGTGCTGAGTATTGTGCACCTGTTTGGATGAATAGTCATCATACAAGGCTTGTTGATACCCAGCTGAATACGACAATGCGCATAATATCTGGCACAATCAGATCTACTCCAGTTTATTGGCTTCCACTGTTAACCGGTATAATGCCTCCTGATCTACGCAGATGTACTGCCCTTATGAGAGAATTCCACAAGATCTCCAGGAATTCTAACCTACCCGTGCATAGCGACCTGCCACTTTTAAATCGCAAGAGACTGAAATCACGTCATCCAACTCTGTGCGATGCTGCTGACATGGTTGCTAAGAATTTCAAACCTCTTGAAGAATGGAAAGGTCGGTGGGAAGCAGTGACAGACGTGCACCTGCATAACATCTTCTCAGGTGCTAAACTTCCAAGTCGATTCGACTTACCACGCAAGACGTGGTCTACTCTCAACAGAATCCGTACCAGCCATGGGCGATGCAGGGATGCTCTCTTTAAGTGGAACAAGCTGCCTGATCCAGCTTGTGACTGCGGGGCTCCATACCAGACTGTTCACCACATTGTCAGTGAATGCAGGATTCGAGCCTATCACGGCGCCAAAGAGGACTTCCTGCTAGCAACTCCAGATGCAGTGCGCTGGATTGAAGGACTGGATATTCAGTTGTAAAGACGAACTTCAGTTTCCTGTGTGTCAATATGTACATATGTATATGTAATTTCATGATATGTCTGTATTAGCCATACGCTAAATAATAATAAATAATAATTATTTAATCTGCAGTGAAATTGGGGTTGTGAGGCCGAAAGTGCAGGAGGTCAGGGCCATATGTAAGAGGATAAGAGTGGAGAAACTTCAGGATAAGGAAATCAGGCACAAGTACATAACAGCGATCTCAGAAAGGTACCAGTTAGTTCAATGTAGTCAATTACAGTCATTGGAAAAGGAATGGACAAGGTACAGGGACACAGTACTAGAAGTGGCTAAAGTAGTGTGTAAAAGTAGGATGAAGCAAACAGCTTGGTGGAATGATACAGTCAAGGCAGCCTGTAAAAGGAAAAAGAAGGCGTATCAACAATGGCTACATACCAGAACCCAGGTAGACAGAGAAAGTTATGTTGAAGAAAGAAACAAAGCCAAACAGATAATTGCAGCATCCAAGAAGAAATCGTGGGAAGACTTTGGAAACAGGTTGGAGACTATGGGTCAAGCTGCTGGAAAACCATTCTGGAGTGTAATTAGCTGTCTTCGAAAGGGAAGTAAGAAGGAAATGACAAGTATTTTGGACAGGTCAGGAAAGCTGCCGGTGAATCCTGTGGATGCCTTGGGCAGATGGAGGGAATATATTGAAGAGTTGCTCAATGTAGGTGAAAATGCGATCAGTAATGTTTCGGATTTCGAGGTAGAATGGGATAGGAATGATGATGGAAATAGGATCACATTTGAGGAAGTGGAAAAAATGGTCAATAGATTGCAGTGCAATTGTAAGTAGGCTGTTTAGGTTTTTTATTGGTAACGCCACCTCTGTGTGAAAATCACTGGCTGTGCTGTGTGCAGTCTGTGTCTAGTTTGCATTGTTGTCTGCCATTGTAGTGTTGGGCAGCGGCGGCTGGATGTGAACAGCGCGTAGCGTTGCGCAGTTGGAGGTGAGCCGCCAGCAGTGGTGGATGTGGGGAGAGAGATGGCGGAGTTTTGTAATTTGTCATGAACTGCTATATATATTATGACTATTAAGGTAAATACATTGTTTGTTCTCTATTAATATCTTTCATTTGCTAACTATCCCTATCAGTAGTTAGTGCCTTCCGTAGTTTGAATCTTTTATTTAGCTGGCAGTAGTGGCGCTCGCTGTATTGCAGTAGTTCGAGTAATGAAGATTTTTGTGAGGTAAGTGATTTCTGAAAGGTATAGTTTAATGTTAGTCAGGGCCATTCTTTTGTAGGGATTTCTGAAAGTCAGATTGCGTTGCGCTAAAAAAGTATTGTGTGTCAGTTTAAGCACAGTCTTGTACAATTTTTCTAAGGGGACGTTTCATATGTCGACCCTTAGCCGAGGATACCTCACTGGAATCTTCTGATTTTTTCTTGTAGTTTGTGTAATTAGTGTAGCTTTTGTTTATTGCTAGCGCGTAATTGTAGAGAGAGAATTTCCTTTGTAGTTGCAGTCTTTCATTGTTGTTGTGGCATGCATGTGCACCAAGTATTTCGCTGCTGCGCTTGCAATTAACGAGATATTATTTTCAGTGCTATGTTAATGTGTTCTCTTATTGTTGCTCTTCAAATTGTGTTTTTCTGTGTTATCGTGTGAAATATTGTGACAATAATGGCGCGTGAAAAACGTAATACTAGGCTCCAAAGTAAACTGAGAAATGACAGTGAAGACGAAAGCAGTGTGTTAGCGCCACAGAGTAATGAATTAACTAATGTTCAAAGTAGTAATTTGGTAACTGTGCATAGGGAAATGGAGCGGGCTGCAAACAATGGCGTAGACAGTAAAACAGGTAGTGAACAGGGAAGCATTATCGATCGATCGCTCGGCAACAGCTCGCCTCAGGAATCCGAAATGACAGGACACAATTTTGCAAATACTGTAGATTCAGGTTTTGCGTCCTCACCGTTTTCGCAAATGAGTCAAGACACATTTTCCGCTTGTCAAAATGTGAATGTTGCCGGTGCAAATTCACTGCCGAAAAGCACTGAGGAACATGTTTCAGACACCAGTGCATTGTTATTACAATTAATGCAACAAATGGGCCAAAAGCTTGAAAAGTTAGACACAATGGAACAACACCAGAGACAAACACAGCAACAGTTAGACACAATGGAACAAAATCAGAGACAAACACAGCAAAAGCTTCAAAAGTTAGACACAATGGAGCAAAATCAGAGACAAACACAGCAAAAGCTTCAAAAGTTAGACACAATGGAACAAAATCTTCAAAAGTTAGACACCACACTTGAACAAACACGTGAAGATTTAACTACTGAGTTACATAAAATCGAATCGAAATGTCAAAAAGTCTCTAATGACGTAAAAACACAAATTTGTGAGCATTTTCAACCTATTTTTTCGCGGCATGAAAATGCATTACAGAATCACGAAGCAGCCATAAAAGAACTGCAAACTATTGTTCATGAAAATTATGAGACCTTGCAAGCTAAAATTGACTCAGTTGCGTCTACCGATTCGGTTACGGAACTTGCAAAAACTCAGGAAAACTTAAAGGACACAGTAGAAAGACACATGGAGGAAATTAGTACTTTATCAGAGAAAGTAGTTGAACTTTCGGATCAGCTAAATAATTTATCTACGAAGGTAGATGATGATCTGAATGACACAAAACCGGTAGCCTTTAATGACACAGAAGAGTGCGAACAAATTAGGAAATTCAAACAAAATCAGAATCAAATTAATACGCAATACAAAAGAGAAATCCGGGAAATACAAGATCAGTTGGCACAAGTAATACAAGAATTACATATTTCAGAGGACACTCGCGCTCCAACACGGGAAGAGGGACATAGAAGTACGGAACAGCCACAAAATAATAACTCAGGGAACTTCGGAAATTATGAAAGAAATTGGCAAGGCACACCGAATTTTGAGATGGAACCACCGAAACAACGTAACAATGACCGATATGCGACTCGCCGACATGATGATTTTGACTATAAACTGTTCATTACTACACGTAAATTCAAAACATTTAAGAATTCTGGCAACGACATTCATCCACAAGCATGGCTCCATCAATTCTCTCATTGTTTTCCTCCCAACTGGTCGTTAGAACACAGATTAGAATTTATGTGTGGCTACTTAGAGAATGAACCAGCTGTAAGAATGCGATCGGTCATTCACGATTGCCACAGTGAAGGGGAATTTTACCATGCCTTCCTCTCAGCATATTGTTCTGAAGCCACACAAGACCGAGTAAAACATGGCATCATAATGATGAAACATTTCGAACAATCTGAATTCTCCAGTCTTGTGAAATATTTTGAAGACATGTTGCACAATAATCAGTACCTGTCAAACCCATACAGCCCCTCAGAACTCATCCGCATTTGCTTAATCAAATTACCTGAACATTTACGACATATTATTTTAGCAGGACGTTGCAAAGAAGACATTGAGGCTTTTCAGGGACTGTTACAAGAACTGGAAATTGACACTGACAATCGGGGAACGCAGAAACAGGAGCACACCAATTACGGGTCACATCTGTCACAATTCCGCAATGAAAGAAATAATAACTGGACACGACAAGGCTATTCTCACAACACATATCGTGACCAAAACAGGCACCACCCGTATGACAACCGTTGGCAGAGTAGTAATAATTACAGGGAAAGATCACCTCTCCGCGGTAGTGACTATCACAGAGACAATCAGAGAAACAGACAATTTGGGAACCAAAATAATTATTATCAAGAGAGACAGAATAACTTTAGACGCAACGGTCCAGCGCGCAGTTACGATTCAGGGAGAAATTCTCCACCACTTAACCGACAAGAAAGAAACTACAGGAACTACCGACATGACGGCAGACGATATAATCATAACGACAGACCTGAATTTCATCAGAATTGGCGGGATTCAAACAGAGCAGGGCACTTTCGACAATGTGAATTTGTAGAAGCTAGAAGAAGAATAACGACGCGCGCCAACAAAGGGACAGACAATGACTCGCACCGCAGGCAGCCGCGTGCGCCAGGTGGCTCAGAGAAAAATAACGTAGACGCTAACCTTGAGAAAAATTCCAGTATTCTTTACCGACGTATATCACCTGACAATTGCATTCAAGTTCAAACTCTGAGTACTAGGAAGAGTAAAGGACTGCACCACGTTTCTCATGTAAAACCGTTTATTGAGAGATAATCTGCTTTTTAACTTTGTCTTTGCCATAAAACTTTTCACTTCACATTTCTAGTATGCTTTGTCAGACTTAGAATCTGTTAATATGCAACAATGTTTGAAGTTAAATATCCAGTCAAGAACCAAGAGAACTTATTTAAACAGAAATTACGAATGCATTGTTATTGTGAACAGACGACACAGTGTTATTGTGTGTGGACATTCTTGCTTGTTAGTTGCACGTTTACGTAATGACTATAAGGCTCACATACTTAGAACATTTACCAGTACTGCTAATGAGATTTTAATGCAACATTTTGGTTTACTTGAAAATACATTCTGGATTTAAAGTACTTTCTGTGGAATTAATGATGACTTATCATTTGGTTTCTTTGACAGCTACACGATTATATCACGACGCTACTAAAAAGTGACAATTTACAATGTCGTTTTTGTGGTGTATCTGTTTTATATCCGCACAGTTTTTCTGAATTCTTCTGGAAAGCAAAACATGTTTTAGTAGTGAGCTACAATGTGAGAGCCTTTTTCGTAGCACAACAATACTTTACAGTATAGTACTTTGTTGATCACAGTAATGTACGTAATAACTACGATATCTATACACAAAGCATTTCACTTTCGTTTATGATGGGGTAAGTACATTGACTTCTGCAGAACTTAGCTTTCGGAGGACGATAATTACAACACTTCCACAGAATTATCTTACAGCAAGACGCACATTTAGCGCTACAGGACACGTATTTGAGTGATTAATTTTGTACTTAAAACATTTATTTTTAAAGATATTTGAAGTACAATGATACGAAGTTTTTCCGTGATACATTTCATCTGTAGCACCTGAGGGTATAATTGATCCTCAGGGGGGTACACGCTTACTTTGTGTACCATGTGTGTGGCAAGCACAAGGAGCCCTAGCTAATATGGTATTTGCTTATACAACTTTACACATCGGTACCATATTTCTCTAACACAGAATTACACAGCTATCTGATCATTTAAAAGAGAAAGAAACTTTCTTTTTTACTACATCTGTGACACATGTTTATGCAATTACACAATTGGTTAACTTTACACTTATGAAATTGTATTTTGTCTGTACTTTGTGAAATGTTCATATTTTTTCGGAACCATTGTGATACTATTAGAGCTTTGAATGATATATTTGGTAAGGGAGCATGATTTTTAAAGTACGTTTGAGGTAGATGACACTATTGAAATGAGCAGAGAATTTTTTTTAGGTTTTGAAATTATTGGAGGAAGCTACGACGATTTTGAGATTTGGCTGACGTTTTATGATGCTATTATTACGATGATGATGTGTATTATGCTGTTGAGGTATGTTTATGATCAATAAGATGATGATACCGTATATGAGGAGTTTGATTATGCTATGTATTTCTTATGATGAAATACTGAAGAAGTGTCAACGAATAAGGTAAGGAATAATGAGTAGTGATTAGGGACTCTGATTTGTGGAAAAGGTTGTTGGAAACCAAGAATCGTACTTTAAGAGTTATGAAATGTGTGTATATGCGTGAATGTATCACAATGCTGGCGAAAATTTTTTGGACGCTGTTATATTTACAGGATTTTGTTTCTACGCATTTGTAACGCAAATTTTCGACCTGTGAAGTTTTTATATGAGATTGTCACTGTAGTGGAAACTGCTGTCGTAAATATTTCCATAAGAAAGTTAAGTGACCACATGCACATAATGCGTTTTGGGCGCCCAGCTGAGAGGTAGACGTCTGACAAAAGAAAGCCATTAGGTGCAAAAAAAAAAAAAAAAAAAAAGGGGGAGGCCATTATCCTCGCTATTGACGTTCCTTTGTAGAAAGCATCGGAAAAACGACACGGTCGAACTTGATAACATATAATTACAGTGTGGAGCTCTTAATTTATGATATTTACTAAATGTCCTAATGAAATGACGAGAAATATTTTTATGTCTATACACCTGATTATGACTACTGTCTCTCTAGGTGAGAGATTTTTTTTTACTAACTTATGACATGCCTAATGACTACTGAATGATGTTCTTATGCTTTACTTTGTACATAGTTGCTTATTTCATTTGATATCTAGTTTCTAGCTGCACTGCAGCGTTGGTTAAAATAAAATTTTATAGATGTACTAATATAAATATTTTCTGTCTACAGACCCAGTAAAGAATACGTTTCCGATAAACTTTCTTGGAAAAGAGACCACAAATAGACATTTCCCTTCACAGGAATTGCATAAATACTATTTCTATTTTTAATGACTTGGTAATTTCTTTTCTAGAATAAATTGTGATACATCACTCTAGTGTTAAGATGTGACATAGGTATTAGACATGGCCATTTTTAGTGTAATATTTTTTTCTGCTTGAGCTATGTCATGTTTAGGTATTTCATTTTCTGCTGCTGTTTGCCAGGCATAGTGTTACTGAATTTGACTTTGTATTACGCTGTTAAGCCAGTTTTACTACTGATATATTTTTCTTGTTTGCTGCTCATTGCCTTATATTAGTTGTAATTTATGCTGCTTGCTTTGCCTTTTGTATTTTTTATCATTGCTGTTTGTGTTAATTGTTTTGTGCTGCTGCATTGCCTCGTCCCTTAGTTTAGCATCTGAGCTCAGTAGATTTAAGTTAGTTTAAGAGGGGGTAGACTATATAAGAAACTGATTATGGACAATAGGGAAAAAATGCATTGAGAAGTTATATGAAAACGATTTGGGCCAAAATGAGTATTGTACACTGAGAAATAATTATTTTGAAAGAAATATGAATAGAATACAGAAAGCAGGTATAGATAGCACTTTTTGAAATAATGAAGAATGAAGGGAGATCTCCAAGAAGTAAAGAAAGTTTTGTTTACAAGGACTGCAGTACCAAATGTTACACTGAAAACAAACCCTGTCCTTTCCTTTTGTGTCATCCCTCTATATGTTTGTGTACCCTTGTGTATTTGTGTTTTTCCTGTCTTTATGTGTTTAGCTGATGAGAGCTATGTTGTAGAATTTTTCTAATACTATGTTATTTACTTTGTAAATATGCTTAGACATTATTTATTCTGTTTTGTTTTAATGCTCATGTGTAAAGTTGATGTTCCAAAAGTTATTCTGATATTTTATGTATCTATTTATCTCATAATTCCTGTAACATTTATGTATATGTTTATTTCGATTCTTTTGTAAAGCCCATATTACCACAAATGTTATCTGTACTATTATGTTCTTTAATGATGTATTTTGTACCTTTGTAATTGTATTTTTATGTTATAAAATTGTAATAGACACCAGTTCATCAAATTAAGTAACTTGTAAGTTACATTTCACTGCACACGTTTCTGTTGGTCATAGTATATGGACAATATGTGAGAAGTAGGGACTGTTAGTGTTTGCACGTGTGTTAATAATTCAGCAAGGGACTGGATAACAGCATTGCTGGTTCTAAGGACAATTCCAAAAACTGTGTGAGTGCACAAGTGGTGGTTTATGGACTTGCTATATTCTCCACAAGACTCTTCAATGGTGATTGTGCACCTGCACAGTCGCAGCAGATGGCTGCTGGCCGTCTCTACAAGGACTGAAGTGAGTCTGCGTCTTTGATGGCCCACCAATACCATTATTTCTACAAGGACTGCAGTGGGTCCGCACCTCTGGTGGCCCACCAATACCATAATCTCTACCAGGACTACAGTGGGTCTACTCTGTGATGACCTACCTACCAATATTCATCAAAACTTCGACTGACTCTGCGGTGGGTTTGCTCTGTTGTGGCCCATTACCTGTCTGCATGTCGAGAGTCAGCACTGTCTTTCCGTTGGAAGGACAACACTACTTCTTCAAGACTGCATGGAAATCCACTACTTCTGTGGGCATTTTCTTTTACTGCTCAGACTTTGAGAAAAACACTACTATTTTACCATGATGAACGATCAGGACTGTCTTTATGGACTGTGAGAAAATTTGAGCTTTTGACATTGTATCAATAAGTGTGTGCATTTGATTTCTTTGTTATTGTAATTATGAAAAAATTTTTCAAATCTGTATTGGCCACTGCCCAAACCAATTTGTAAAATTTTTTGTGGGGAGCATGGGGGCTATGTAAGTAGGCTGTTTAGTTTTTTTATTGGTAACGCCACCTCTGTGTGAAAATCACTGGCTGTGCTGTGTGCAGTCTGTGTCTAGTTTGCATTGTTGTCTGCCATTGTAGTGTTGGGCAGCGGCGGCTGGATGTGAACAGCGCATAGCGTTGCGCAGTTGGAGGTGAGCCGCCAGCAGTGGTGGATGTGGGGAGAGAGATGGCGGAGTTTTGTAATTTGTCATGAACTGCTATATATATTATGACTATTAAGGTAAATACATTGTTTTGTTCTCTATTAATATCTTTCATTTGCTAACTATCCCTATCAGTAGTTAGTGCCTTCCGTAGTTTGAATCTTTTATTTAGCTGGCAGTAGTGGCGCTCGCTGTATTGCAGTAGTTCGAGTAATGAAGATTTTTGTGAGGTAAGTGATTTCTGAAAGGTATAGTTTAATGTTAGTCAGGGCCATTCTTTTGTAGGGATTTCTGAAAGTCAGATTGCGTTGCGCTAAAAAAATATTGTGTGTCAGTTTAAGCACAGTCTTGTACAATTTTTCTAAGGGGACGTTTCACAATAAAGCGGCTGGGGTGGATGAAATTAAGTCGGAACTCATCAAATACTGTGGAATTTCAGGTCTTAAATGGCTACACAGGATAATTGAAATGGCCTGGGAGTCGGGACAGGTTCCATCAGACTGGACAAAAGCAGTAATCACACCAATCTTTAAACATGGAAACAGAAAAGATTGAAACAACTACAGAGGTATCTCTTTAATCAGCGTTGTGGGTAAAATCTTCTCAGGTATTGGCGAAAGGAAAGTGCGAGTATTAGTTGAAGACCAATTGGATGAAAATCAGTGTGGGTTTAGGCCTCTTAGAGGTTGTCAGGACCAGATCTTTAGCTTACGGCAAATAATGGAGAAGTGTTATGAGTGGAACAGGGAATTGTATCTATGCTTTATAGATCTAGAAAAGGCATATGACCGGGTTCCTAGGAGGAAGTTATTGTCTGTTCTACAAGATTATGGAATAGGAGGCAAACTTTTGCAAGCAATTAAAGGTCTTTACATGGATAGTCAGGCAGCAGTTAGAGTTGACGGTAAATTGAGTTCATGGTTCAGAGTAGTTTCAGGGGTAAGACAAGGCTGCAACCTGTCTCCACTGTTGTTCATATTATTTATGGATCATATGTTGAAAACAATAGACTGGCTGGGTGAGATTAAGATATGTGAACACAAAATAAGCAGTCTTGCATATGCGGATGACTTAGTTGTGATGGCAGATTCGATTGAAAGTTTGCAAAGTAATATTTCAGAGCTAGATCAGAAATGTAAGGACTATGGTATGAAGATTAGCATCTCCAAAACGAAAGTAATGTCAGTGGGAAAGAAATATAAACGGATTGAGTGCCAAATAGGAGGAACAAAGTTAGAACAGGTGGACGGTTTCAAGTACTTAGAATGCATATTCTCACAGGATGGCAACATAGTGAAAGAACTGGAAGCGAGGTCTAGCAAAGCTAATGCAGTGAGCGCTCAGCTACGATCTACTCTCTTCTGCAAGAAGGAAGTCAGTACCAAGGCTAAGTTATCTGTGCACCGTTCAATCTTTCGATCAACTTTGTTGTACGGGAGCGAAAGCTGGGTGGATTCAGGATACCTTATCAACAAGGTTGAGGTTACGGATATGAAAGTAGCTAGGATGATTGCAGGTACTAGTAGATGGGAACAATGGCAGGAGGGTGTCCGCAATGAGGAAATCAAAGAAAATCTGGGAATGAACTCTATAGATGTAGCAGTCAGGGCGAACAGGCTTAGATGGTGGGGTCATGTTACACGCATGGGAGAAGCAAGGTTACCCAAGAGACTCATGGGTGCAGCAGTAGAGGGTAGGAGGAGTCGGGGCAGACCAAGGAGAAGGTACCTGGATTCGGTTAAGAATGATTTTGAAGTAATAGGTTTAACATCAGAAGAGGCACCAATGTTAGCACTGAATAGGGGATCATGGAGGAACTGTATAAGTGGGGCTATGCTCCAGACTGAACGCTGAAAGGCATAATCAGTCTTAAATGATGATGATGATGATGATCTAAAGGCCATAAATTCAACTAAATTCCTAGATACTACAATTACGAACAACTTAAATTGGAAGGAACACATAGAAAATGTTGTGGGGAAGGCTAGCCAAAGATTACGTTTTATTGGCAGGACAGTTAGAAAATGTAACAGACCTACTAAGGAGACTGCCTACACTACGCTTGTCCGTCTTCTTTTAAAATACTGGTGCGCGGTGTGGGATCCTTACCAGATAGGACTGACGGAGTACATCGAAAAAGTTCAAAGAAGGGCAGCACGTTTTGTATTATCGCGAAATATGGGAGAGTGTGTCACAGAAATGATACAGGATTCGGGCTGGAAATCATTAAAAGAAAGGCGTTTTTCGTTGCGACGGAATCTTCTCACGAAATTCCGTCACCAACTTTCTCCTCCGTATGCGAAAATATTTTGTTGACACCGACCTACATAGGGAGAAACGATCACTACAATAAAATAAGGGAAATCAGAGCTCGTACGGAAAGATACAGGTGTTCGTTCTTCCCGCGAGATATACGAGATTGGAATAATAGAGAATTGTGAAGGTGGTTCGATGAACCCTCTGCCAGGCACTTATATGTGATTTGCACAGTATCCATGGAGATGTAGATGTACGAGTGTAGATCAAGTAAGTGGCTCGATTTTGCTTTCTATGCAGTTGCGGATGGTGCGACGTAATGCATTATATGGCAATAATGAATGGCAAGAGACTCTTTTCAGCAACGAGGAACTTTCAGCATAATCCACACAACACTCCTCTTCCAAAAATTTAATTACCAGTTCTTCTTGCATACTTTGTACTGTGACGAGATGTGTGCTCGCTCATTCATTTGCAATGTCTTGCCGTACTGAAACGAGATTTCGGCAATACACACTCTATTACGCACTTGAGCACCCCTGCTCTTTATCCATACCTCAGCAGAGCTAAGTTGCAACTCCTTCTGGCTCTCTCTCTCTCTCTCTCTATGCTCACTCGCGCGACCCATAATTTACGGGAATTGTGTGAACTGTATCAGTTATCCAGCAACATTCGGTATACACTTTCCAGTCACATTAACGTGACCACATCTCAGAAACCTGAATAACCACCTCCTGCGGCGTGCAGGAAAGAATGATGTCCTGAAAGATACCAACAGGGATGCGGAGCCATGTCGATTCCTGTCCCGTGGCCAGCTACACTAGGTTCCTTAGATCCACGGGGCGAACAGCCCAACCGAGGTATCTCTCGACTGAGTTTAAATCCGCGGAGTACGATGAACACATCCAAGAGCTCTTCCAACCACGCAAGTACACTTTGAGCTCTTCGACATGTCGCATTGTCCTGCTAGTAGATGCCAGCGTGCCGAAGAAGAACAAACAGCTTGTAAGAGTGGACATGGTCCCCAAGGATAGATCCATTGTGCTTCCGACGATCACGAGATCACGCAGGTAATTCTACGAAAGTATCCCCCATCCACCTGTTTGCTTTCAGACGTTCATATGTTACAAGCTAACAGTCATCTGTCCGACGGAGCATGAAAGGTGGTCCATCTGAGAAGCTACTCACAGGACATCCAGATGCGGTACTGACGTGCAAATTCCAGCCTTCTTCGCCGATGAACGGCAATCAGCACGGTTTCATGAACCAGACACTTGCTGCGGAGGCTCATACGTAGCAACGTCCGCTAATTGGTCGTTGAGGAGACGCTGCTGGTAACCCTTTGGTTCACGTGGACGGTCACTTGCTCAACAGTTGCACGTCTATTCACCCGTACACATCTCAGCAGACGCCATTCACCCAAGTCGTCCATGACTCATGGTGCACCAGAGACGCGTCAGTGGGCAATTGGATGGCGCCATTTTGCCATGCGAACACTTGCAGACTTAGCCGTTTCCGAAATGCTTCTGCCCTTGACCTGAAAGCCACTGATTGTGCCCACTTGGACATCACATCAACGCTCCATTTCCGCATTACCACAATGACTGCACTGTTTCCGGCGTCCTCCCGACACGCTTTCTATACCCTCCACTGCTAATGCTACCGGCTGTCGTCTGCAAGTGGTTATTGCACGTTGACGTCGATCGTGGGTGGTGACCACAGTAATGTGACTGGAGCATATAGTATCTAACGGACTCTCGTTAACTTTCCTGGCCTTCGTTCTATCCAGCAGACCGTAGCTGTTTTACGCTTACGCACTCATTTACGAGAAGGGTTCAAAATGTAATGCAAACACATTTTTTTCTTTCTGAAAGCAGGCTGATTTTATTCAGGAGTCCAATACAGCATATTATTCCGACTCTCTTGGCTACAAAACACTATTTTTCAACACAACCTTCGTTCCATGCTATGGCCCTACGCCACCTTATTGGCAGGGACTGGATGTCCTCATGCTACCACTCTACTGGTCGACGTGGGAGCCAACGTCTTGCTTCATCAATAACCTCCTCCCCCCTCCCCCCCCCCCCCCCGTCATCCACGTACTGCTTCTTGCGGAGTGCAAGATGCAAGTCGGAAGGTGAGACATCTGGATTGTAGGGTGGGCGAGGAAGAACAGTCCGATGACGTTTCGTGGGCTCCTCTTAGGTTCAAAAAATGTTCAAATGTGTGTGAAATCCTATGGGACTTACACACACACGCATGCCCGAGGGAGGACTCGAACCTCCGCCGGGACCAGCCGCACATTCCGTGACTGCAGCGCCCTAGACTACTCGGCTAATCCCGCGCGGCTCCTCTCAGGTGCGCAGACTTGTCTGAGACCTTGCGTGGTCGTGCAGGAGGAGAAGCCCGTTTGCATTTTTGTGTCGACGAACACCGTGAAGTCGTTTCTTCAATTTCCTGAGGTTATTACAACACACTTCCGAGTTAATCGTTGCACCATCTGGGCGGACATCAAACAGAGTAACCGCTTCAGTGTCCCAGAAGACCGCCGTCGTCACCTTACCAGCTGAAGGTGTGGCTTTGTACTTTTCCTTCGGATGAGAACTTGGGTGAGGCCATTCCATGATGATATGAACCCACGTCTCATCGTCTGTGACGTTGTTGCACAAAAAATTGTCACGATTAGCCCCGCAAAAAGTTAGTGATTCCGCACAGAGAGCCCTTCGTTGCTCTGTATGACCTCCTGTTAGGTATCGAGGAACCCAGCATGCTCACACCTCTGAGTACCCCAACTGGTGGACGAATGTGTCAGCACCACCAACAGAGACGTCCAGTTGTGCAGCGCGGTGTCGGATTGTGATCGATCGATCACCTCGAATGAGAGTACTGTGCGAACCAACATTGCAGTTGTGTGCGGCCGGCCGACAAGCTGCAGTCGGACGGGTTAGCGCGACCTTGTTGCGATGACGACAGACGCCCTGCCCAACGACTCTCCGTGCTTTTGTTCTGTGCCAGGTCTCGGTAGACATTCTGCAAGCGCCTGTGAATATCTCCGCCGCTCTGGTTTTCCGCCAAAAGAAACTCAGTGACAGCTCTCCCCTTGGAGCGCCCCTCCATTGTAGACGCAATCTTGACACCTGCAATTACGCCACCACCTATTGAAACTTCATGAAACTGTAGCGGCTGGCGGCCGTATATTCGACGATGTCCTACAACGAATTTCGAATTTTTTGCAAGCGAAAGTGGCTAAGAAAAAAATTTTTCGGCATTACTTATTGACTGCCCCTCGTACTTCTACACTCTACATCTACATCTACATTGATACTCCGCAAGCCACCCAACGGTGTGTGGCGGAGGGCACTTTACGTGCCACTGTCATTACCTCCCTTTCCTGTTCCAGTCGCGTATGGTTCGCGGGAAGAACGACTGTCTGAAAGCCTCCGTGCGCGCTCTAATCTCTCTAATTTTACATTCGTGATCTCCTCGGGAAGTATAAGTAGGGGGAAGCAATATATTCGATACCTCATCCAGAAACGCACCCTCTCGAAACCTGGCGAGCAAGCTACACCGCGATGCAGAGCGCCTCTCTTGCAGAGTCTGCCACTTGAGTTTATTAAACATCTCCGTAACGCTATCACGGTTACCAAATAACCCAGTGACGAAACGCGCCGCTCTTCTTTGGATCTTCTCTATCTCCTCCGTCAACCCGACCTGGTACGGATCCCACACTGATGAGCAATACTCAAGTAGAGGTCGAACGAGTGTTTTGTAAGCCACCTCCTTTGTTGATGGACTACATTTTCTAAGCACTCTCCCAATGAATCTCAACCTGGTACCCGCCTTACCAACAATTAGTTTTATATGATCATTCCACTTCAAATCGTTCCGTACGCATACTCCCAGATATTTTACAGAAGTAACTGCTACCAGTGTTTGTTCCGCTATCATATAATCATACAATAAAGGATCCTTCTTTCTATGTATTCGCAATACATTACATTTGTCTATGTTAAGGGTCAGTTGCCACTCCCTGCACCAAGTGCCTATCCGCTGCAGATCTTCCTGTATTTCGCTACAATTTTCTAATGCAGCAACTTCTCTGTATACTACAGCATCATCCGCGAAAAGCCGCATGGAACTTCCGACACTATCTACTAAGTCATTTATATATATTGTGAAAAGCAATGGTCCCATAACACTCCCCTGTGGCACGCCAGAGGTTACTTTAACGTCTGTAGACGTCTCTCCATTGATAACAACATGCTGTGTTCTGTTTGCTAAAAACTCTTCAATCCAGCCACACAGCTGGTCTGATATTCCGTAGGCTCTTATTTTGTTTATCAGGCGACAGTGCGGAACTGTATCGAACGCCTTCCGGAAGTCAAGAAAAATAGCATCTACCTGGGAGCCTGTATCTAATATTTTCTGGGTCTCATGAACAAATAAGGCGAGTTGGGTCTCACACGATCGCTGTTTCCGGAATCCATGTTGATTCCTACATAGTAGATTCTGGGTTTCCAGAAATGACATGATACGCGAGCAAAAAACATGTTCTAAAATTCTACAAGAGATCGACGTAAGAGATATAGGTCTATAGTTTTGCGCATCTGCTCGACGACCCTTCTTGAAAACTGGGACTATCTGTGCTCTTTTCCAATCATTTGGAACCCTCCGTTCCTCTAGAGACTTGCGGTACACGGCTGTTAGAAGGGGGGCAAGTTCTTTCACGTACTCTGTGTAGAATCCAATTGGTATCCCGTCAGGTCCAGTGGACTTTCCTCTATTGAGTGATTCCAGTTGCTTTTCTATTCCTTGGACACTTATTTCGATGTCAGCCATTTTTTCGTTTGTGCGAGGATTTAGAGAAGGAACTGCAGTGCGGTCTTCCTCTGTGAAACAGCTTTGGAAAAAGGTGTTTAGTATTTCAGCTTTACGCGTGTCATCCTCTGTTTCAATGCCATCATCATCCCGTAGTGTCTGGACATGCTGTTTCGAGCCACTTACTGATTTAACGTAAGACCAGAACTTCCTAGGATTTTCTGTCAAGTCGGTACATAGAATTTTACTTTCGAATTCAATGAACGCTTCACGCATAGCCCTCCTTACGCTAACTTTGACATCGTTTAGCTTCAGTTTGTCTGAGAGGTTTTGGCTGCGTTTAAACTTGGAGTGGAGCTCTCTATGCTTTCGCAGTAGTTTCCTAACTTTGTTGTTGTACCACGGTGGGTTTTTTCCGTCCCTCACAGTTTTACTCGGCACGTACCTGTCTAAAACGCATTTTACGATTGCCTTGAACTTTTTCCATAAACACTCAACATTGTCAGTGTCGGAACAGAAATTTTCGTTTTGATCTGTTAGGTAGTCTGAAATCTGCCTTCTATTACTCTTGCTAAACAGATAAACCTTCCTCCCTTTTTTTATATTCCTATTAACTTCCATATTCAGGGATGCTGCAACGGCCTTATGATCACTGATTCCCTGTTCTGTACATACAGATTCGAAAAGTTCGGGTCTGTTTGTTATCAGTAGGTCCAAGATGTTATCTCCACGAGTCGGTTCTCTGTTTGATTGCTCGAGGTAATTTTCGGATAGTGCACTCAGTATAATGTCACTCGATGCTCTGTCCCTACCACCCGTCCTAAACGTCTGAGTGTCCCAGTCTATATCTGGTAAATTGAAATCTCCACCTAAGACTATAACATGCTGAGAAAATTTATGTGAAATGTATTCCAAATTTTCTCTCAGTTGTTCTGCCACTAATGCTGCTGAGTCGGGAGGTCGGTAAAAGGAGCCAATTATTAACCTAGTTCGGTTGTTTAGTGTAACCTCCACCCATAATAATTCACAGGAACTATCCACTTCTACTTCACTACAGGATAAACTACTACTAACAGCGATGAACACTCCACCACCGGTTGCATGCAATCTATCCTTTCTAAACACCGTGTGTACCTTTGTAAAAATTTCGGCAGAATTTATCTCTGGCTTAAGCCAGCTTTCTGTACCTATAACGATTTCAGCTTCGGTGCTTTCTATCAGCGCTTGAAGTTCCGGTACTTTACCAACGCAGCTTCGACAGTTGACAATTACAATACCGATTGCTGCTTGGTCCCCGCATGTCCTGACTTTGCCCCGCACCCGTTGAGGCTGTTGCCCTTTCTGTACTTGCCCAAGGCCATCTAACCTAAAAAACCGCCCAGCCCACGCCACACAACCCCTGCTACCCGTGTAGCCGCTTGTTGCGTGTAGTGGACTCCTGACCTATCCAGCGGAACCCGAAACCCCACCACCCTATGGCGCAAGTCGAGGAATCTGCAGCCCACACGGTCGCAGAACCGTCTCAGCCTCTGATTCAGACCCTCCACTCGGCTCTGTACCAAAGGTCCGCAGTCAGTCCTGTCGACGATGCTGCAGATGGTGAGCTCTGCTTTCATCCCGCTAGCGAGACTGGCAGTCTTCACTCCTGGAAATTGAAATAAGAACACCGTGAATTCATTGTCCCAGGAAGGGGAAACTTTATTGACACATTCCTGGGGTCAGATACATCACATGATCACACTGACAGAACCACAGGCACATAGACACAGGCAACAGAGCATGCACAATGTCGGCACTAGTACAGTGTATATCCACCTTTCGCAGCAATGCAGGCTGCTATTCTCCCATGGAGACGATCGTAGACATGCTGGATGTAGTCCTGTGGAACGGCTTGCCATGCCATTTCCACCTGGCGCCTCAGTTGGACCAGCATTCGTGCTGGACGTGCAGACCGCGTGAGACGACGCTTCATCCAGTCCCAAACACGCTCAATGGGGGACAGATCCGGAGATCTTGCTGGCCAGGGTAGTTGACTTACACCTTCTAGAGCACGTTGGGTGGCACGGGATACATGCGGACGTGCATTGTCCTGTTGGAACAGCAAGTTCCCTTGCCGGTCTAGGAATGGTAGAACGATGGGTTCGATGACGGTTTGGATGTACCGTGCACTATTCAGTGTCCCCTCGACGATCACCAGTGGTGTACGGCCAGTGTAGGAGATCGCTCCCCACACCATGATGCCGGGTGTTGGCCCTGTGTGCCTCGGTCGTATGCAGTCCTGATTGTGGCGCTCACCTGCACGGCGCCAAACACGCATACGACCATCATTGGCACCAAGGCAGAAGCGACTCTCATCGCTGAAGACGACACGTCTCCATTCGTCCCTCCAGTCACGCCTGTCGCGACGCCACTGGAGGCGGGCTGCACGATGTTGGGGCGTGAGCGGAAGACGGCCTAACGGTGTGCGGGACCGTAGCCCAGCTTCATGGAGACGGTTGCGAATGGTCCTCGCCGATACCCCAGGAGCAACAGTGTCCCTAATTTGGTGGGAAGTGGCGGTGCGGTCCCCTATGGCACTGCGTAGGATCCTACGGTCTTGGCGTGCATCCGTGCGTCGCTGCGGTCCGGTCCAAGGTCGACGGGCACGTGCACCTTCCGCCGACCACTGGCGACGACATCGATGTACTGTGGAGACCTCACGCCCCACGTGTTGAGCAATTCGGCGGTACGTCCACCCGGCCTCCCGCATGCCCACTATACGCCCTCGCTCAAAGTCCGTCAACTGCACATACGGTTCACGTCCACGCTGTCGCGGCATGCTACCAGTGTTAAAGACTGCGATGGAGCTCCGTATGCCACGGCAAACTGGCTGACACTGACGGCGGCGGTGCACAAATGCTGCGCAGCTAGCGCCATTCGACGGCCAACACCGCGGTTCCTGGTGTGTCCGCTGTGCCGTGCGTGTGATCATTGCTTGTACAGCCCTCTCGCAGTGTCCGGAGCAAGTATGGTGGGTCTGACACACCGGTGTCAATGTGTTCTTTTTTCCATTTCCAGGAGTGTATATCAATCATTTTCGCATTTCTGTGACGGACTACCTCGGTGATGCGGTTTCAAACTTTGCTATTTGGGCCTCCATTTTACTTTCTTCGGTTTCGGTACAATCGTGGCCAAAGAGCATATGACTAAATGAGTTAATTCCTTTCAAAAATTTTATTTGTGCACAAATCTTTTTTAGGGCTTTGTAGAAGTCTGGAGGTAAGGTCGTGCTTCCCACAGAGCTTGTTTTCACTTAGACCAGTTTTGTTTCTTAGCAATCAATCGTCTTCGTCTGAATCGGCTATGCAGCTTGTTCTCTGCTTTCCTAGTATGTTTGTAACTTTGTCAGTGAACCTTGGTGGGTTTTTCCCATCCTCCCCTTTGATCCACTACACAAACGTTGCTCGCACATGGCTGGCAATTAATGCCAGTTTGTGGCAGAAGTGCACAGCATCCTTCTTCCCAGAGGTAAATATTTGCTGCAGACTGCTCAGGTACTTACTAATCATTTTTCCGTTGTTAAGCGTAAATGTTTTCCACTACTCTTAATGCTTTGCTTATCTCAGTCTTTCAATGATGGTACATCCAGTTTTCATTGATGGTACAACAGCATTCTCCTATCTCATTTCTGTCTCAACAGGAAATAACGACTGTATCCCTGTTAGGCTGTCCTCACACGGTGTGATTGTGTAAAAGCAGGAGAAATCTATAGTAAGCTATTACGAAATGCAGAAGGACTTGTAAATAACCAATGCCTGATGCAAAGATAGCCACCAGCCTCTAAACATAAGTAAATACAATGTGATTCGCGTCTTTGGATCATGAGTCTGCTGGCTGGGTTGATGCGGCCTGCCACGAACTCTGCTCTTGTCCCAACCCCGTTATCTCAGAGTAGCACTTGTATCCAGCGTCCACAATTATTTGTTGGATAAAAGAAATCTAGTTTATATAGCGTCTTCTGCGGCTGTAATAGAAGTCTTACTTATTCATTAAACCTGATCTGACTAGGGCCATCAGACCCTCTCTCACACCAGAATAGGGTTTCACAAATACAGTAAGATTTTTACATTATCGTTACCTAAGAAATAACAATACTAACACGACTAATAGCATTAAAATGATTTATGTTTTAATGTGAGTAATAATACGTCTACTGACTATGAACTAATAAAGTTAACACTGGCAGTACTTCTACTAATACTGCTGCTGCTGTAACTAACAATAAAAATAATAACAATAATGATAGTGATAGATACAAAAAGAAACAATAGGTGTCAAAAGTAGACGTTTTCTGATAATGCTCAGAGGAAATTTAAGGAAACTGCACCAGCTAAGACAACTGGGAAGTGACGAAGCTCTGGTTGGAAAGAAGAATGTACAGGGATAACCAGTGCTTACAGCGACAATGGTGGTCAACATCTGAATTAATATATTGCAAACCATCAGCACCACCAACACAACTTTATTTTCCTACCTACTTCGCTTCACAAAACCATCGTCACATATCAGTACAATGGCACCTCAGTATAAAATTGTCCCTGTCTCTGCTCACACAAGACGTAACCCAACGATTATTATAACCATATTTCAGTTTTTTTCTCGTGATCTTCTGACTTAAGTTGCTGTAATGATTAGCACACATTGTGTGAGCCAAGGTAGTGGCAAGTCTATAGTGAGGTGCCATTGAACTGTTGTTGTTGTGGTCTTCAGTCCTGAGACTGGTTTGATGCAGCTCTCCATGCTACTCTATCCTGTGCAAGCCTCTTCATCTCCCAGTACCTACTGCAGCCTACATCCTTCTGAATCTGCTTAGTGTATTCATCTCTTGGTCTCCCTCTACGATTTTTACCCTCCACGCTGCCCTACAGTACTTAATTGGTGATCCATTGATGCCTCAGAACATCTCCTACCAACCGATCCCTTCTTCTAGTCCAGTTGTGCCACAAACTTCTCTTCTCCCCAATTCTATTCAATACCTCCTCATTATTTACGTGATCTACTCATCTAATCTTCAGCATTCTTCTGTAGCACTACATTTAGAAAGGTTCTGTTCTCTTCTTTTCTAAACTACTTATCGTCCATGTTTCACTTCCATACATGGCTACACTCCATACAAATACTCTCAGAAACGATTTCCTGACACTTAAATCTATACTCGATGTTAACAAAGTTTTCTTCTTCAGAAACGCTTTCCTTTCATTGCCAGTCTACATTTTATATCCTCTCTACTTCGACCATCATCAGTTATTTTCCTCCCCAAATAGCAAAACTCCCTCACTACTTTAAGTGTCGCATTTCCTAATCTAATCCCCTCACCACCACCCGACTTAATTAGACTACATTCCATTATCATCGTTTTGCTTTTGTTGATGTTCATCTTATACCCTCCTTTCAAGACACTGTCCATTCCGTTCAACTGCTCTTCCAAGTCCTTTGCTGTCTCTGACAGAATTACAATGTCATCGGCGAACCTCAAAGGTTTTATTTCTTCTCCATGGATTTTAATACCTACTCCAAATTTTTCTTTTGTTTCCTTCGATGTTTGCTCAATATACACATTGAATAACATTGGGGAGAGGCTGCAACCCTGTCTCACTCCCTTCCCAACCACTCCTTCCCTTTCATACCCCTCGACTCTTATAACTACCATCTGCTTTCTATACAAATTGTAAATAGCCTTTCGCTCCCTGTATTTTACCACTGACACCTTCAGAATTTGAAAGAGAGTATTCCAGTCAAAATATATGTGTGTCAATCATCCAAGTCCACCTTTCCCTCTGGCGATGATGCTTTTTGTGGGTCTTGCCCACTCGTCTCGTATCGGGTGCCTAAAAGGATGCTGCGTTCTCGGAGTGCTATACAACAACTCAAGCAAATAACATTAACAGCTTTATTTCGATAAAGCAGATTGACAATACTTAACTTTCGAATGACGATGATGTCGCAACCAATGGGCGACATCCAAAGAAGTAATGATCTTCGCTACAGACAGAGTCCAAACAAGCAATGGATGTGGATCACTAATAACTGTTCTCGTAGCACTCTCTGCTAGGCCCGTGGTAACTTTCTGCGAATTCTGTCCGCTGATGTCCGGACGAGGCTGGTAGGAGCACCGCTTGTGTTCACTTCGGCCAGATGCCGCTCCTGTCGTGGTGACGTCCTGGACAGCGGGCTATTGTCCGACGTCGTTTCAGCGCCGTCTCTGGTCTTGCGATCTTCTTCTTCGTTCCGGTGCTTGTGGTTACGCCAGAACACTTGTGTGAACTGGAACTGGTAGACGATCAAAGTTGTGTTGGTACAGCTGACGGTTTGCAATGCATTATTTCAAGTACGAGGGTTGTCCAGAAAGTAAGTTCCTATCGGTCGCGAAATGGAAACCACAGTGAAAACCAGAAACGTTTTATTTGGAACAGTTAGGTACACTTCCACCTACTTCTCTACATAGTCGCCTTTCCAACTTCGAATGTTGTCGTAGTGTTGTATCAATTTTCCAATATCCTCGTCAGAGAAAGCAGCCGCCTGTGCTTTCGGCCAGTTATCTGCACTGGTTCTGCAGCTCGATGCCTGTGGAAAAATTTTGTCTTCATAGCCAGCGGTTCTGGTGAGCAGAGATGAGACTCAGGGGGAGCCAAAATTACGGGCTGTATTGTGGGTGATCAAACACTTCTCATCGGAAACGCCGCAGGAGCGTCTTCATTGCCCCTGCAGTGTGCGGCCGAGAATTGGCATGAGGAAGGAACTGCTCGACAGTTGTGTTATGTGGGCCGCTTGACACAGGGGGAAATCTCTAACCAGGTCCTCATACTTGGCTGGCGACGCTGTTACCTACGCATCTTTACGAGCTCACTATTCCCTCAAAACTTAAAAGAGGGACGCGACACGATCGACTGGCATACTAGAGACACTGCCCAACACATCTGTGCAAAGCTTTACCGGATTTTCCCAGTGGTTTCCATTTCGCGACCGATCGGAACTTACTTTCTGGACAACCCTCGTATTTGACAGGTGCAGGCTGTCGCTTCAAGGAAAAAGAATTGTCATCACTGTTGGTTCAGCAGGTATGTCCTTAACTGTCCTCTGAAGCTGGAAGAGTTATACTGTAATAGGATGCGGGAGGCTATTGCAGACTCGGGATCCTGCTACTGAGATGGACTTCAGGAAAGTGCTTGGAAGGTGAAACGGGACAGATTGGAATTTGCTCTGATAGGAAGACGTGTTTCAGTCATGTTGTTCAGAAAAGAGCTTTAAGGTCGGGGAGAGATATTAGGGACAAAAAATGGTTCAAATGGCTCTGGGCACCATGGGACTTAACTTCTGAGGTCATCAGTCCCCTAGAACTTAGAACTACGTAAACCTAACTAACCTAAGGAGATCACACACACCCATGCCCGACGCAGGATTCGAACCTGCGACCGTAGCGGTCACGCGGCTCCAGATTGTAGCGCCTAGAACCGCTCGGCCACCCAGGCCGGCTTATTACGGACAATGTACGTTGTTAAAACTGTAATAAGAGAGAGGATATGGAAATTTCTGCGCTTGTCAGCACGCAACAAGGACAGCTGTGCGTATGATGATAAAATATGATAAAAGACTCGAACACCATAGAGACATCGAACACAGTCATTCGTAACTAGTTCAAGGTGCCGTGAAATTTCCTGAGAAAGACATTGCTGGATAACATCGCTGTAATCAATAATTGCAAGTATAAGAGTTTGTACGATTTTCAGGTAGAGAGGGAAGAGCTATTTGCATTTTTGTAGGACATGGAGAAATGCTGATGCCTTCTTGCACATTGCAGTTACGTGCTCAGTCCAATACAGATTTTCATTTAACATTACTCACAAATTCTTTGCTGAGGGAGGGAAGTTGATGAGCGTCGCATTTCGGATTAAATATCGTAAGTGTTCCCGATATTTCCGGCTAATGAGCCAAACTGACCAACCAGCACCACTCAGGTTTTGGATGGGTTCAGCTTTAACCTGTGTCGTCCGCCCATTTTGATAGTACAGACAGGTCGGTATTGAGATTCGCTATAGCTGTCTTCAGCTTTGTTGCCTTTGCACTTAGATACAACTGGAGTTCATCAACCAACATGCCGCATTTCCAATAGAAAAAAACTGATGACACATTATAGACATTAAAATGAAAACAGTTTGACTTAGCACCGAGTGCAACTGGAATTCCACTGTCAAATGCAGAGGAGAGCGCTGATAGGAGGAAAGAGTATACTGAAGGCCTCTATGAGGGGGAAGAGTTGTCTGATGGCGTGATAGAAGAAGAAACAGAAGTCGGCATGGAAGAGGTAGGGGATCCAGGATTAGATCAAAATTTAGAAGAAACCTTCAGATAAATAAGTACGAAGGGATGGATACCATTCCATTAGAATTTCTAAAATCATTGGGGACATTGGCAACAAAACCACTATTCGCGTTGGTGTGTAGAACAAATGAGTCCAGTGGTATACCATCTGACTTTCGGAAAAACATCATCCACACAATTCCCAAGAATGCAAGAGACAAGTGCGAGAATCACCGCACAATCAGCTTAACACCTCATGCATCCAAGTTACTGGCAAGAATAGTATACAAAAGTATGGAAAAAGAAAATTGAGGATGTGCTAGATGACGATCAGGTTGGCTTTAGGAGAGGTAAAGGCACCACAGTGGCAGTTCTGACGTTACAGTTGATAATGGAAGCAAAACTACAGAAAAATCAAGACACGTTCATAGGATACGTCGAGATGGAAGAAGTGATCTACAATGTAAAATGGTGTAAGGTGTTCGAAATTCTTAGAACAAGAGGCGTAAGATATAGGGGCAGACTGGTAATAAACAGTTTGTACAAGATCAAAACGAAACAATAAGAGCAGAAGACCAAGGACGAACTGCTCGTGTTGAAAAGGATGTAAGACAAGGATTGTACGCTTTCCTACCCTCATTACGTACCCTCAGCTCACAAAATTCATTCTTATTCAAATGATCAGCCTGAATTGAAATACTGCTCTTTTCAGACAGGTTATTACAAACCCAACACGTGATTTCGCAGAATTACACTACTGGCCATTAAAATTGCTACACCGAGAAGAAATTCAGATGATAAACGGGTATTCATTGAACAAATATATTATACTAGAACTGACATGTGATTACATTTTCACGCAGTTTGGGCGCATAGATCCTGAGAAATCAGTACCCAGAACAACAACCTCTGGCCGCAATAACGGCCTTGATTCGTCTGGACATTCAGTCAAACAGAGCTTGGATGGCGTGTACAGGTACAGCTGCCCATGCAGCTTCAATACGATACCACACTTCATCAAGAGTAGTGACTGGCGTATTGTGAAGAGCCAGTTGCTCGGCCACCATTGGCCAGACGTTTTCAGTTGGTGAGAGATCTGGAGAATGTGCTGGCCAGGGCAGCAGTCGAACATTTTCTGTATCCAGAAAGGCCCGTACAGGACCTGCAACATGCGGTCGTGCATTATCCTGCTGAAAATTTAGAAGGGATCGCAGGGATCGAATGAAGGGTAGAGCCACGGTCGTAACATCTGAAATATAACGTCCACTGTTCAAAGTGCCGTCAATGCGAACAACAGGTGACTGAGACGTGTAACCAATGGCACCCCATACCATTACGCCGGGTGATACGCCAATATGCCGATGACGAATACACGCTTCCAATGTGCGTTCACCGTGATGTCGCCAAACACGGATGTGACCATCATGATGCTGCAAACAGAACCTGGATTCATTCGAAAAAATGACGTTTTGCCATTCGTGCACCCACGTTCGTCGTTGAGTACACCATCGCAGGCGTTCCTGTCTGTGATGCAGCGTCAAGGGTAACCGCAGCCACTGTCTCCGAGCTGATAGTCCATGCTGCTGCAAACGTCGTCGAACTGTTCATGCAGATGGTTGTTGTCTTGCAAACGTCCCCATCTGTTGACTCAGGGATCGAGACGTGGCTGCACGATCCGTTACAGCCATGCGGATAAGATGCCTGTCATCTCGACTGCTAGTGATACGAGGCCTTTGGGATCCAGCACGGCGTTTCGTATTACCCTCCTGAACCCACCGATTCCATACTCAGCTAACAGTCATTGAATCTCGACCAATCCGACAGCAATGTCGCTATACGATAAACCGCAATTTCGATAGGCTACAATCCGACCTTTATCAAAGTCTGAAACGTGACGGTACGCATTTCTCCTCCTTACACGAGGCATCACAACAACGTTTCACCAGGTAACGCAGGACGACTGCTGTTTGTGTGTGAGAAATCGGTTGGAAACTTTCCTCATGTCAGCACGTTGTAGGTGTCGCCACCGGCGCCAACCTTGTGTGGATGCTCTGATAAGCTAATCATTTGCATATCACAACATCTTCTTCATGTCCGTTAAATTTCGCGTCTGTAGGACGTCATCTTCGTGGTGTAGCAATTTTAATGGCCAGTAGTGTGGCATGTAGATCAGATTACAGTAAAAGAAAAAAAAGCCGCGGAACAAAATAAACAGTGAGAGATGATGTCGACGGCTGACAAAGTTACTGAAGACGAAGAGTGTCAAGCTAAAATGATGCCTCTCTCAATGAAATAACAAGTGCTGTTTCTGGCTCTATATTACGTACTGATCGAGATTGTGAACGGCTAGCTCATCGTCAATACGACATATGTCGGTTGAAAAAGAGGGTTGCAAGTCAGATGGACTCGCTGCAGTGAGTCTTCAGAGAATGATTCCTAAGAGGCCCAGGTGGTCGTTATATTCACCACTGAATTGCCCAAAGGGTGATGCGGAGACTGGTTGTAGGTGCGCAACTGCAGAGGCCGCTCTCCCCCCGCTAGGCGGTCCGCTTGGTTAGCCGGGGGACGGTAACGTGCTTGCCTCGCATGCAAGCAGGCCCGGGTTCGATTCCCGGCCGGGTTCGAGATTTTCTCCGCTCGTGGCCTGGGTGTTGTGTTGTCCTCGTCATCATTTCATCCTCACCACCGGCGCGCAAGTCGCCCAATGTGGCGGTCGAACTTCCCCGAACAGGCACCTCCCGGCTAACGATGCCGCAAGCTCATTTCCATTACGCCACTGAGCGTGGCGCCAGAGAAACGAGCATGCGTTCCGCACATGCGGTGGCCAATGTGCTCCTTCCCGTCTGTCGGACGCACATCCGAGGTGAACAATATGACTCCGGACTGCAGGCCAGTGGCCATTGTCCTGCTGACGACTAGGCCGCCCTCGTGGCCCAACTTCTTGCCGAGATGTCATCACATGCGCTGACAAGCAAATCGGTCACCCTTCTGCAGAAGCTCGGATGCTTTCCTGGAAGAGCCTACGGCTGTTTCTTTGTCTTCTGCCGCCCTGGCCAAGTCTCCTGCAGTCCTCCTTGACACAGAAAAAATCTAATGCCACAGTTATCAGTGCTAGCGGCTAACAAACTCTGTCATTCCCTGTCATACCGAGAATTACTCGTCGTGATGGCTCGCTATAAAGTTGAGATGGCTGTAGTTCGTCTGCAGGGACTACGTAATTAACATTTAGTGAAAGGTGACGTTCTCAAAGGGTCGCCACCTATAAAGTTGTAGTCTTTCACCCTTTTTGTTCAACCTATACTTCGAAGAAGCAATGACAGAAATAAAAGAAATTAAAATTCAAGGATATCAGTGACATTGCTATCCTCAGTGAAAGTGTAGAAGAAGAACTAAAGGATCTGCCGATTGGAGTGAACAGTCTAATGAGTACAGAATACGGAATGAGAGTAAACCGAAGGAAGACGACAGTAATGAGAAGTAGCACAACTGAGAACAGCGAGAAACTTAACATCAGGATTGGTCATCACAAAGTAGATGGAGTTTAAGAATCCTCCTATGTAGGCTAGGAGGACATAAAAAGCAGACTAGCGCTAGAAAAAAGGGCATTCCCAGCCAATAGATTTCTGTTAAGGGGCTCCGGAAAGGCTCAAAATCATGAAAAGTTCAATTTTTAATTTTTTGCGTTTTCTGAATCTGCAGACTATTACCTTTTAATAGATATATAATTTATTCAATTCCGAAGACTACAACTATTTTTAAATTTTTTTTTGAAATGTGTTCTACATGGGCGTGACCCACTGTGGCGCTGTTAAACTGCTGTCAAATGGTGTTGTTATTAACGTCCGTGTTCATCAGGTACATTTTAGTGATGTGAGATAATGTATGTGTTGTGGCTAACCTGTGATGGTTCAATATATATCGCTGGTGTGATTGTCGATTGTTTCATGTTTATTTACTCTGTCGTTATCTCGAAAATATTCGTAATTAATTCTATTTCTTGAGTCTCTGTTTTGTTGAAGTATAATAATGAGTAAAATAAAGTTATTAGAAATCCTCTAAAGGCTTTTAAGAAAAGGAGAAATGTTGGAAAGCCAAAGGTATGTGTTATTACTGTAAACAATAAAGACGGTAACCAAGTGAATGAACCTAACCTCTCAAGTACACCTGCCCATAGCAAAGTGGGAAAGAAAATACTTCACAGAAGAAGCTTGGTTCAATGAGTGAAAACTATGAATGTTTTATGGGCGAATCGGATGTAAATGAAATATTTGATATGTCGGTTCTCAAAGGAATTTTTTCAAACTGTGTAAGATGTATTCATTGCAGTGAAGTTGGTCTGGAACTCTCCATAATAAAGCACGTAGGACTTGCTAGTGAAATACAACTGAAATGTGATAAGTGTTCATACATGACCACCTTTTGGAACAGTGTTGCAGTAACTGCAACTGAAGAAAATGGTAGCAAAATCTACGAACACAACAACGAGCGATACTTGCTTTAGACAAGGAACGCCTTCGGGCTGCAGACAGGGCTGTAAAGAGTCTAGAAATACAAGCAAGAGTAAACAGGAGGAGGAACAAGACGAAGCTGGAGGAGGAGTTTGCAGAGGATGAAGATAATCCATCCTATGGACCTGGAATGCACTAAAAAGTTAATCCAATCTTCGTCGCTCGATTCCCAAAACTTTTATTTTCTCACACTAATTACATGTTTTCTACGGATCTTCCAAACATATTTGTTTCAAACTTTCAGTAAATGTTACACAGAACCTTCTGCATAATTTAACACAGCCTTTTTCGAAAAAAACTGTATATTTTTGAATATATAAATAAAAAATTGCAAAAAAATGTTGTGAATTTTCATTACAATTGAAAAAAAAATCATCTTTAATAACTGAACTAAAATTTTGTAAAATCCCTGTGTTAAGTTGTAGCCCATATTCCGATAAATAATCTGTAAAAAGTTCAACTTCGTACCTCAAATACTTTGTGAGGAAAGATGTAATTTATAAGCGTTATTTTAACATTGCAAGTATAGGGCGTTCCGGAGCCCCTTAATGTCGAATTTAGGACTTAATCTGAGGAAGAAATTTCTGAGAATGTACATTTAAGCATAGCATTGTATATTAGTGAGACACGGACTGTGGGAAAACCGGAAAGGAAGAGAATCAAAACATTTGAAACTTGTTGCTGCAGAAGAATGTTAAAAATTAGATGGACTGTTAAATAAGAATGAGGAGACTCTCAGGAGATCAGCGTGCAAAGAAATGTGGGGGAAACACTGACAAGAAGAAGGGACAGGATGGGAGGACATCTGTTAAGACATCATGGGAAAATTCCGTGGTACTAGAGTAAAAAGTGTAGAGAAAGACAGAGATTGGAATACATCCAGCAAATAATTGAGGACATAGGTTGCAGGTGCTACTCCGAGGTGAAGAGGGTGGCACAGGAGAGGAATTCTTAACGCGTCGCATCAAAGCAGTCAGAAGACTGACGACTAAAGAAAAGAGTTAGACCACGCCCTCTGGGACACCTCATGTTACCTGTTTCCATTGCGACTTTATGGTTCTGGACATGGTGCAGTGCTGACAAGAAGTCAGGTATTAGCAAAACGATTGCACTGTACAAGCCGAGAAATTTAGCCTGCTTTGTACGGTAAGTAAAATGTCGAAGTCGACAGCGTCAAAGGCTTCTCTGAAGTCTAAGAAGCATGAGAAAGTCGCCTCTTGTGCGCCAATGGCAAGCTTCAGGTCATCTGGTATCTTTATCAACGCAAATGTTGTGCTGCTATGCTTGCAGAGATCTGATTGGTATCCGTCTAGCAGGTTGTTTGTACTTCGGTACATTGTTAGCTATTCATCGATTATATATTCTAATGCCTTAGTCAGTGCAGGAAGAATGCAGATAGGTCCGTAACCAGAGGGTGCTTTGACAGCGTCCTTTTAAGTTATTGACTGAATTAGTCTCTGTTTCCAGGCCTTGTGGTTAAGGTGTGGTTCGAGATATCTCTTGTAGTGGTCTGCAGTGGGTCAATAATAACCTTCATCTGTTGGACTGTGATGCTATGGTGTCCAGTATATGCTGATCTGATAGGCACGATAGCGTTTCTGACGGGATAGTAACTAACAAGCTTTACGCAGAATTTTTCGTGGTACAGTCTTTTACCCCTCCGAAGTAATCATTAGACCATACGTGTTCGCTTTATGTAAAGCTTCCTTAGTGGTCAAATCTTTTGTTTCTTACTTCATTCCTAATGTTCTTCCACTTTTTGGTGTACGATTTTTAGAGTTCTACTCTTCAGTTACACTGAATACATTTTCGTTTTCATGTTGTTTAGACCGACTTACACCTCGTCAAATATGTGTACAAGATGCTTTGAAATGAAGTGAAACGTTTATAGTCTGAATAAGACATATTACAGTAGCAAAGAACGGCACAAAGCTGATGTTAATTGCATAACTGCGACTGTGGAAAAGCTCTCTAGGAAAAAAAAAAAAAAAAAAGAAGTATGTTTTCTTTGGACATACATGGATGAAAAAAGATTCGCAACACCAAAAAATAATGAATGTATAATGAAATCTGGGGAATATGTTTGTCAATGTAACGTATTTAAGCGATTTGCTTTGCAAGATCACAGGCTAATCTAAGTGCGAAATAATCCATAGCAAATGTGAAACGTTGGTACATTAATAACCGGTGTAACCGCTAGAATGTTGACTGCAGGCATGCAAGCGTTCATGCTTTGTGTTGTGCAGGTGCGGGGTGTCACTTTGTGTGATGGAGTTCCCGTTGCACGTGGTCGGTCAATGCAGCGACGGTTAATGCTGGTTGTGGATGACCCTAGAGTTGTAGTCCGGTGACGCCCCATGCGCGCTCGAAAGGAGGGAGGTCTGATGAGCGAGCAGACCAACAGCGGTATGCGGACGAGCTTTATCCTGTTGGAAAACAGCCCCTGCAATGCCGTTCATAAATGGCAGCACAACAGGTCAAACCACCAGACTGACGTACAAATTTGCAGTCTGGGTGCGTGGGATAACCACGAAAGTGCTCCTGCTGTCGAACAAAATTGCGTCCCAGACTGTAACACCAGGTTAACGTTCAGTGTGTCTAACATGCAGACAGGCTGGTTGGACACCCTCGGTTGGTCTCCTCCTAACCAACTCACTGTCATCGCTGGCACTGAGGAGGAACCGGCTTTCATCAGGAAACACAACAGACACGCACGCTGGCCTTGTTTGTGCTCTCGCTTGACACCACTGAAGTTCCAAAAGACGGTGGTTCGTGATCAGTGGAATGCGCTCCATAAGGCCTCCGGATCGGGACTGTCCTAGAAGTAACCGATTTGTAACAGTTCGTTGCGTCACAGTGGTGCCAACTGCTGCCGCAGGTGCCGTGCGATGCGCCGAGCATTATGGTCTTCTCTCTCAGTAGTGACACGTGGCCTTCCAGAACACAGTCTGCTTCCGCCAGTACATTTTGGTTACCACCACTGCCAGAAATCATTTACCGTAATTACTTTCCCGCCAAGTCTTTCCGTAATATCGCAGATGGAACATGCAGCTTCTCATAGTCGTATTACATGACCCCGCTGAAACTCGGCGAGTTGTTCAAAAAGACGTCTTTGTCGCCTTAAAGGCATTCATGACTAACATCAACTCAGCACGCCCAATCTCAAAAGTAAATAGCGTTCACGACCGTTACAGCGTTTATTTAAGGCAAACCCCATTTACATCCTCATAGTGGCGCTACTAGAGCCCTCTTATGCGCCTGTCGTGAAATTTGAATAGGCATCATCTTTCAGATGTAGAAACACGCTTACCCACGTTACGTCACACAACTCCTCCTTGTTGCTGAAATATTTTTCTGTTGGAGTGTTCCAATCTACGTTTCTTCGCCAGTCTCCAAAATATGTTCAAGGTTATCAGCAATATTGGGTATTTTGCCGAAATGTTAAAGGCTCTACGAGAGGTCTACAGCTCGGTCTTTCCATCCGAATTTAAATGTGGGTCTTGCTCTGGCGACAAAAGCTCGTGTTAAAGGTCATCATAACTTAAATAATCAGTAACATTTGCACACTACGTGTGATAAGGGTTCTGTTCTCTTCTGTGTCCTCCTGTCCCCTCCCCCACCCACACGTCCCTCCCTCTCCTCCGTCTTTTCCTTCTTCCACTCATCTCCTCCCATCTCTCTCTCTCTCTCTCTCTCTCTCTCTCTCTCTCTCTATCTATCTATCTATCTATCTATCTGTTCCTCTGAGAGAGAGAGAGAGAGAGAAGGAGAGAGAAAGAGAAAGAGAGAGAGAGAGAGAGAGAGAGTGAGGAGAGCGGAGGTGGGGAAGGAGAGAGAGAGTGAGTGCTGTGAACACTCCACTTTCAGAGTGATGACAGTGCACTCGTCTGGCGATGACCGGGGCGGCCGACAGAGAACCGTGGAGCGGTGCTGCGTTCGCAGTCCCCCAGTGCGGACGCCGCCAGACTGCTGTGAAGACGCAGCCGTCGACAGGTCGTAACGCGCGTCCGCTGCAGGCGCCTCCAGCCTCCAGCTGCGCCACACGCCACGCCCTCGCCTGCGTATATGAGGAACGCAGTGCCCAAACCACTTGCTGCTTCTTTTGTCATCTACTGTTCTAAACGGTGTTCCTAACGTCCTGCTGACGGACAGCCGCTTACTGCTGCAGCGTTTATGTCGGGCATCGACAACAGTAGCTGTCCGGTCTTCCCGTCAAGCATCCGGGTCTAAATACATCCACACCCCACACGTCCCGGAGGGTAATGGAACACAGGCTCACTCAACTGCCCGCCCAACTCATTTTAAAGACTCTATTCACGCAATTCTAGACAGATAAAAATTGTTTACACGTATCAGAAGGAGAGGTTGGTGGACACATACGAAATAAAACTCAGCTTGTGCTAGTCTTTGGCATTGAGATGAGAACAAACAGAGGTGCGCCATGAGGTGCATGCATTGGTTCAAATGGCTCTGAGCACTATGGGACTTAACATCTATGGTCATCAGTCCCCTAGAACTTAGAACTACTTAAACCTAACTAACCTAAGGACATCACACAACACTCAGTCATCACGAAGCATAGAACATCCCTGACCCCGCCGGGAATCGAACGCCACCTCGCTTTGGGTTCCTCATGACTTCCCTCAAATCAGTTAAGGCAAATGCTGGGATAGTTTCTCTGAAAGGACACCGTCGGTCCCCTTCTCCACACTTCCTGAATTCGAAGCTCTGCTCTGTCTCCAATCGTCCTTTTATTCTGTTGACCTGATTTGCTTCAGTTATTTACTTTCAGTGAAAACTTCCTTACCCCACAACATTTCAGCAGAAATGCGCAGCAAAAATACTGTGCAGACCAGGTAGCTGAATATCTTGCACCAGCCTCGTGACGCTCCATGAGATTCTTACATACAGGGTGTCCGAAAACTCTTTCCCTGATTACATAAATTGATACCTCAGGCTAGAAGTAAGACACAAATATGAAACTGGTGTCTAATTGTTTACAAACTATCAAAGTTTTTTTTTTCCACACATCAGAAAACTTCCACATGAGCTCACTTGGTAGCACGTAGCACATCTAGGCGATATTCAATTTCCGTCCACACATTAGCCAACATCACTGGAGGGATCGATTCAACGACTGTGGTTATCCGTTGTCGCAGGGTTTCGAGATCTGGTACGCGTGTTCGGTAGACCTCGTCCTTGACATAACCCCATAAAAAGAAGTCTAATGGGGTTATGTCATGAGAGCGTGGAGGCCAAACCGTTGGCCCATCACGGCCAATCCATCGCCCAGGAAAGGTCATATCGAGATATGCACGGACGTCCAAACCCCGATGAGTCGGTGCACTGTCTTGCTGAAACTAGACACTGTGGTGATACTGAACCAGCTGAGGAACAGCATACAGTTGCAACATGTCCAGATACACTGCAGGTGTGATGGTAGCCTCAGCGAGGAGGAATGGCCCGATAATTCGATCGTGCCATAGCGTGCACCGAACATTCACCTTTGGACTGTCTCTGTTGCACTCCATGACCTCGCCAGGGGGTTGTCAACCCCAAACGCCCACATTATGGCGATTCACAATGCCACTGACAAAAAAGGCCGCATCGTCGGAAAAGGTAATTCGTCTGAGATAACCATCATCGTCCTCAATACGTGATAGCATTTCGATCGCAAAGTCATATCGACGTGTACTGTCATTGGGCAACAAGGCCTGGACGATTTGCACTTTGTATGCACAGAACAACAAACGTTTGTGTAACATGTCACGGAGAGAGCTTTTTGGCATCTGTAATTCACATGAGGCCCTGCGCACCGACTTCTTCGGACTTCGCAGAAAAGACTGCCTTACAGCTTCCATCCTGTCTGTTCAGTTTCTTGGTCGACTTCCCTCAGTCAGTATCCGAAGCCATGCCCTGTGTGGCTCCCCACATCACGACGCCACGAGTAACAGCGCTGAGTCTCTCTAGAACAATGGGGCCTGTCCTAGGTCGGCGACGGTGTCAAATGGTTCAAATGGCTCTGAGCACTATGGGACTCAACTTCTGAGGTCATCAGCCCCCTAGAACTTAGAACTACTTAAACCTAACTAACCTAAGGACATCACACACATCCATGCCCGAGGCAAGATTCGAGCCTGCGACCGTAGCGGTCGCCCAGTTCCAGACTGGAGCGCCCAGAACCGCTCCGCCACACCGGCCAGCGGCGACGGTGTCATCCAGGGTGGTGCAGAGCAGGGATTCATTGCTCAACGCAGTGCGATGCCACTCTTCAGCGGTGTACCACTCCAAACGCAGCCGTTTGTGCTGTGGTGTTAAGGGCAGCATACACGTCGGACGGAAATTCCATGCTCTGGCTGCTGATAGCGGATGACACAGAATGTTGCGGGGTCTCGATTACTTGCTCTCGGATAGCAGGCGCAGATTCGGTGGGGTTACGATGTGCCTGGTACACAACACTGTAGTAACCAAAACCAACTGCGGGAACGCCTTGGGCTGCGGATCGGAGCCGCCGGGCGGGGAAGCCGCCGGCGGTGGAGCACGCACCACTGGGTAAACACAGGACGAGTCGGACGGCAGACCAACGACAGCCGACAACAACCGACCACGACCGACAATGACCGACACAACAAGGAAGAGATTAACAACGGAGGCTTGTGGAAACCACAACACCAAACACCAACAGTAAATCCGCTCGGAACCAGAGCCAGGCAAATGTCAACAACGAGCAACGACCAGAACGCAGTACCGAAGAACAGAAGAGATAAACAACGGAGGCTCGTGGAAACCACAACACCAAACACCAACAGTAAATCCGCTCGGAACCAGAGCCAGGCAAATGTCAACAACGAGCAACGACCAGAACGCAGTACCAAAGAACAGAAGAGATAAACAACGGAGGCTTGTGGAAACCACAACACCAAACACCAACAGTAAATCCACTCGGAACCAGAGCCAGGCAAATGTCAACAACGAGCAACGACCAGGACGCAGTACCGGAGAACAGAAGAGATAAACAACGGAGGCTCGTGGAAACCACAACACCAAACACCAACAGTAAATCCACTCGGAACCAGAGCCAGGTAAATGTCAACAACGAGCAACGACCAGAACGCAGTACCGAAGAACAGAAGAGATAAACAACGGAGGCTTGTGGAAACCACAACACCAAATACCAACAGTAAATCCACTCGGAACCAGAGCCAGGCAAATGTCAACAACGAGCAACGACCAGAACGCAGTACCGAAGAACAGAAGAGATAAACAACGGAGGCTCGTGGAAACCACAACACCAAACACCAACAGTAAATCCGCTCGGAACCAGAGCCAGGCAAATGTCAACAACGAGCAACGACCAGAACGCAGTACCGAAGAACAGAAGAGATAAACAACGGAGGCTTGTGGAAACCACAACACCAAACACCAACAGTAAATCCACTCGGAACCGGAGCCAGGCAAATGTCAACAACGAGCAACGACCAGAACGCAGTACCGGAGAACAGAAGAGATAAACAACGGAGGCTCGTGGAAACCACAACACCAAACACCAACAGTAAATCCACTCGGAACCAGAGCCAGGTAAATGTCAACAACGAGCAACGACCAGAACGCAGTACCGAAGAACAGAAGAGATAAACAACGGAGGCTTGTGGAAACCACAACACCAAATACCAACAGTAAATCCACTCGGAACCAGAGCCAGGCAAATGTCAACAACGAGCAACGACCAGAACGCAGTACCGAAGAACAGAAGAGATAAACAACGGAGGCTCGTGGAAACCACAACACCAAACACCAACAGTAAATCCGCTCGGAACCAGAGCCAGGCAAATGTCAACAACGAGCAACGACCAGAACGCAGTACCGAAGAACAGAAGAGATAAACAACGGAGGCTCGTGGAAACCACAACACCAAACACCAACAGTAAATCCGCTCGGAACCAGAGCCAGGCAAATGTCAACAACGAGCAACGACCAGAACGCAGTACCGGAGAACAGAAGAGATAAACAACGGAGGCTCGTGGAAACCACAACACCAAACACCAACAGTAAATCCACTCGGAACCAGAGCCAGGCAAATGTCAACAACGAGCAACGACCAGAACGCAGTACTGAAGAACAGAAGAGATAAACAACGGAGGCTCGTGGAAACCACAACACCAAACACCAACAGTAAATCCACTCGGAACCAGAGCCAGGTAAATGTCAACAACGAGTAACGACCAGAACGCAGTACCGCCGAGACAGAAACGTAACCCAGAGGGAGTACCAGACTGGCTGGAGTAGGGCAGAGCGGGTCCCTATATACGAAACCGGAGCGGCTATTGGCCGCTGTCTGCACGTGGCTTAGCGGTGGAGCCCTCGCTGCGCGGAATATCCGCCGCGGAGGCGGAGCCCTCTACGGGCTGACCACGTCCATATGTTCTGCCGCGTGTTCGACTTCCGCGGCGGACGGTACTAGAAATACGGCGATTTTCCGCTGTGGTGGTCATTCGCGATCGACCGGAAGATGCCTACCGCCCCGCTCGCCTGCAGTCCGACATCTAGCCACTGCCACATGCGAGTGCTCCACAAATCTGGATACTGTACGATACCACCAGCCGGCCAAATGGAGAACCACGCTGAGGCCTTTTTCTATCTCTAACAGATCCTGATGACGCCCACGAGTACCTAGCGTCACCGTATCCTCCACAGTCATCACTCACCGTATGACGCTGTTCGCCCCCTTACACGCCTTACCAGGCCTTGTAATTACACTAAATACGAAGAACGCTGGAGCCTCTGGTGGCAGTTCAGCCTGTCTCAGAGAACTGCAGCTCCAACCATTTACGCGCACGCCTATGGTGTGTAAGTGTACGAAGTTACGTTAGTACCTGGCCTTGTCGTCTTGATGCTTCACTTTTTCTTGACAGGCAGTGCATTCACTAGTTGTTGGCAGCAGCGATTGTAGCTCCAAGTCAAACAACATCCTGCCTGTGTGCCTGTGCTTACAGAATTCACAAACATTTCTGTTGTTATTTCGTAAAGTACTCATTATACTGGGTGTTTCAAAAAGAATGAATGACCTGACTTTGGACGCTAGTAATTGCGAAACACGGGAGTGCCGCCAAGGAAATGTGTGTTGTGTGAATAGGCGTGGGCTAGAGTTTAAGAAAATCGCCGTCAGATGTCAGTCAATGCGTCTTCTCAGTTTGCAGTAAGTCAGAAATAAGATGGCGTCCGCTCAACAGAAGGCGATTTGTGTGCTGCAGTTTGCATAGAGAGAGTCAGTCATTTCGTCGGCGTTTTGGCATTCATCCGCCTTCACCCAAAAACATTGGTCCTTGGTATCACCAATTTGAGAGACAGGACGCGTGTGCAAAGGTAACAGTCCCTTCCATTTTTTTTTTTTTTTAAGGAAAACACAGTGACTGGCATGGGCTATCTTGAAATGCTGCAGAATTGGCTTTTTCGATAACTTGAGGAGGAATGCGATGAATTCATTTTAGAACATGCTGGGGCTCCACCACACTGCCTCAACAGCGTGCGTCAGTTTCTCAATGAGACTCTGACTCAGCGCTAGATAGGGGGCACAGGACCCCGAGACAGTGCCCCACCCCATGCCAATTTTTCTTCTGGGAATACGTGAAGCACAGCACGATCATCTCCCCTTTACCTAATGAAACAGAAGAAGTGGAAAATAGAATAACATCCGCCATAACTTCCGCAAAAGGAGATACACTGTGTAAAGTTTATGAGGAATTTAGCTATCGTCCACATGTTCTTCGTGCTGCTGGTGGTTAACACGTAGGGCATTCGTAATGGCGTAGTTAAAACTATAAGATTTTTGAGTATTTTTCGATTCATCCCATGTTTGTGGTATGTTTTTATCAATAAATATTACGTTTCGAAATCACCTCATTCTTTTTGAAACACGCTGAATTGTTGTGATATCGCTATCTGCCTGGTGTCGACATTTCAGGTGTTATGGGCAGGTCTGATTTTTTTCTTCTGCTTCTCATATGAATTTGGATGAAACCTGCCACTGTCTTATTGATTTCATAAACAACACAATGTACTGATTCGGTCACGTTCTGCAGACGTCCAGTTTAGCAAAACACGCTCCATCAGCACATTGCCTTTATCACGAACCCATCTATTAGTTATTCCTTATGCAGTGCACGCTTCCTGGGTCGAAATTTATCTCCTTGATGGTTTTCATTTATGGACATTAGGCGCCCAATTACCATAAAAAGAAATTCTCCAAGAATTGTTCATTACATTGTAAGAATACATACGCCACAGATGCCAAGTTCAATGGCGAATTTCTGCTGAGACATTTCCGGTGAACCTTAGTCCCACCATATTCGTAATTTTATATGGCGACATTCAGTGAAATAAGTTTTTAAGTAGGTATGGTACAAATATAACTTAAATTCCGATTCCTGACACCTAAACCACTAACCATCATCGATTTTTTGTTGCGGATTAAAATATAAATACGTCAAAGGTAGAACTAGCACAAAGGTCGTAGTGGTACAAAGGTATATCGAGACAAAGGGTGCTGAATAGTTAATACGATAGGGCTGATTTGTGTGACTTTATAGCCATTTAAAAAGATGTCCCAGGAAGAATGTAGACATTCAGGAATATGACGGCAACGATCTTTCAAAGGAAAGAAGTCCAGTAATCGCGGAGTCTAAAATGTTTACCTTAAGACCTATAGGCATTCCACCTTCGCTACTGTGATACACATCTGTCCTACCGAACAAATGTTCATACCTCTTAATGTATGTATTTTACAACCCATATTTACTAGCCAGTTTTCTTGTTATTGTCCATACTACTTCCTGCGAAAATATGGAAAGCAAAGACCTTGTAATAGGCGAGACTCCATTCAATTATCGAAGATGAAGAAATGTTCGTAGCTCTTAAGGTAAGTATTTTAGAGTTCGTACTTACTAGACGTTCTTTCTTCGATTGGTGTTCCTGTCATACCCACAATATTGACCATTCTTCCTGGGACACATTGTATTTTCGAGTCAAACGCTAGACAAATTGGGTACTATGGCAATATCTAGCGCCATATCACATTTTTCGAAAATGAAAATCTACGATGTCGTTATACGCTGGACACAAATTAAGCAGTCCACCAAGACAGAAAAGCTTCTAACATTTGAAAGGAAGGCTACGAGAAAATTTGGACTCGGCGAGAGACGGAAATACTTGGGGAGTAAGAAAGAATAACGAAATTACAGCATCATGAGCCAGCCCGAAGTTTTTATAATTTCAAAAGAACGGACGACTCCAGTAGGCAAGTAACGCAACTCGTATGCGAGGGACCCGACTTCCTAAGCAAACGCTCATTGTCTACATCGCAACAAACAGATCCGTGCATAGGGCAAGAAATAGGTGGGGAGTCGACGTAAAGAAAGATGCTGGAGTTACGGTATCGGTATTATAATTGTAAACTGTCGAAGCTGCATTGGTAAAGTACCGGAACTTCAAGCGCTGATAGAAAGCACAGAAGCTGAAATCGTTATAGGTACGGAAAGCTGGCTGAAGCCAGAGATAAATTCTGCCGAAATTTTTACAAAGGCACAGACGGTGTTTAGAAAGGATAGATTGCATGCATTCGGAGGTGGCGTGTTTGTCGCCGTTAGTAGTAGTTTATCCTGTAATGAAGTAGAAGTGGATAGTTCCTGTGAATTATTATGGGTGGAGGTTACACTCAACAACCGAGTTAGGTTAATAATTGGCTCCTTTTACCGACCTGCCGACTCAGCAGCATTAGTGGCAGAACAACTGAGAGAAAATTTGGAATACATTTCACATAAATTTCCTCAGCATGTTATAGTCTTAGGTGGAGATTTCAGTTTACCAGATATAGACTGGGACACTCAGATGTTTAGGACGGGTGGTAGAGACAAAGCATCGAGTGACATTATACTGAGTGCACTATCGGAAAATTGCCTCGGGCAATTAAACAGAGAACCGACTCGTGGAGATAACATCTTAGACCTACTGATAACAAACAGACCCGAACTTTTCGACTCCGTAAGCGCAGAACAGGGAATCAGTGATCATAAGGCCGTTGCAGCAACCCTGAATATGGAAGTAAATAGGAATATAAAAAAAGAGAGGAAGGTTTATCTGTTTAGCAAGAGTAATAGAAGGCAGATTTCAGACTACCTAACAGATCAAAACGAAAATTTCTGTTCCGACACTGACAATGTTAAGTGTTTATGGAAAAAGTTCAAGGCAATCGTAAAATGCGTTTTAGACACGTACGTGCCGAGTAAAACTGTGAGGGACGGGAAAAACCCACAGTGGTTCAACAACAAAGTTAGGAAACTACTGCGAAAGCAAAGAGAGCTTCACTGCAAGTTTAAACGCAGCCAAAACCTCTCAGACAAACAGAAGCTAAACGATGTCAAAGTTAGCGTAAGGTGGGCTATGCGTGAAGCGTTCAGTGAATTCGAAAATAAAATTCTATGTACCGACTTGACAGAAAATCCTAGGAAGTTCTGGTCTTACGTTAAATCAGTAAGTGGCTCGAAACAGCATAGCCAGACACTCCGGGATGACGATGGCATTGAAACAGAGGATGACACACGTAAAGCTGAAATACTAAACACCTTTTTCCAAAGCTGTTTCACAGAGGAAGACCGCACTGCAGTTCCTTCTCTAAATCCTCGCACAAACGAAGAAATGGCTGACATGGAAATAAGTGTCCACGGGATAGAAAAGCAACTGAAATCACTCAACAGAGGAAAGTCCACTGGGCCTGACGGGATACCAATTGGATTCTACACAGAGTACGCGAAAGAACTTGCCCCCCTTCTAACAGCCGTGTACCGCAAGTCTCTAGAGGAACGGAAGGTTCCAAATGATTGGAAAAGAGCACAGGTAGTCCCAGTCCTCAAGAAGGGTCGTCGAGCAGATGCGCAAAACTATAGACCTATATCTCTGACGTCGATCTGTTGTAGAATTTTAGAACATGTTTCTTGCTTGCGTATCATGTCGTTTCTGGAAACCCAGAATCTACTCTGTAGGAATCAACATGGATTCTGGAAACAGCGATCGTGTGAGACCCAACTCGCTTTATTTGTTCATGAGACCCAGAAAATACTAGACACAGGCTCCCAGGTAGATGCCATTTTCCTTGACTTCCGGAAGGTGTTCGATACAGTTCCGCACTGTCGCCTGATAAACAAAGTAAGAGCCTACGAAATATCTGACCAGCTGTGTGGCTGGATTGAAGAGTTTTTAGCAAACAGAACACAGCATGTTGTTCTCAATGGAGAGACGTCTACAGACGTTAAAGTAACCTCTGGCGTGCCACAGGGGAGTGTTATGGGACCATTGCTTTTCACAATATATATAAATGACCTAGTAGATAGTGTAGGAAGTTCCATGCGGCTTTTCGCGGATGATGCTATAGTATACAGAGGAGTTTCAGCATCAGAAAATTGCAGCGAACTGCAGTAAGATCTGCAGCAGATAGGCAGTTGGTGCAGGGAGTGGCAACTGACCCTTAACATAGACAAATGTAATGTATTGCGAATACATAGGAAGAAGGATCCTTAATTGTATGATTATATGATAGCGGAACAAACACTGGTAGCAGTTACTTCTGTAAAATATCTGTGGAGTATGCGTGCGGAACGATTTGAAGTATTGCTCATCATTGTGTGATCCGTACCAGGTCGGGTTGACAGAGGAGATAAAGGAAATCCAAAGAAGAGCGGCGCATTTCGTCACAGGGTTATTTGGTAACCGTGATAGCGTTACGGAGATGTTTAGCAAACTCAAGTGGCAGACTCTGCAAGAGAGGCGCTCTGCATCGCGGTGTAGCCTGCTGTCCAGGTTTCGAGAGGGTGCGTTTCTGGATGAGGTATCGAATATATTGCTTCCCCCTATTTATACCTCCCGAGGACATCACGAATGTAAAATTAGAGAGATTCGAGCGCGCACGGAGGCTTTCCGGCAGTCGTTCTTCCCGCGAACCATACGCGACTGGAACAGGAAAGGGAGGTAATGACAGTGGCACGTAAAGTGCCCTCCGCCGCACACCGTTGGGTGGCTTGCGGAGTGTAAATGTAGATGTAGATGTAGATACGAATGTAATCATTGGGAGGAAACACCGACGACAGAATGCTGTGGAGCCGTTAACGCAGCGAATGGTCTACAGCGACGGTGACCGATGGATAAGTAAGTGTGGGAGTGTGCTGTCAGTATATTCGTTGTTTGTGTACACATTTCGAGCGATTTTAATCTGCAGATAAGATTTATATATTGCAACAAGACTCTTTTCCTAAAGATTATGCAGATCTCTAAGGTATTACAATTATTTGGAAGTGGTTACTAGCTACAACAGGAAACTGGAATACACTGCCGGGAAAAAATCAATACACCCTTTTAGAGGTCTCCAACTTACTCAAGATTTATTGTTGTAACAGTGCATATGGACTACATGAAATGATGACGTTTGCAGACCAATAGCGCAAGTGGTTGTAAAAATTTTTTTGTTTATTTACAGACGCAATCACATTCTTATGGCACAGTCATAACCGGTTTCGGCCATACAATGACCATCTTCGGATTCTAAAGGCGGCATACACTGAACACAGGTTGATGCGTTGTCTTATGACTGTTCATAAGAATGTGATTGCGTCTATAAATAAACAAAAATTTTTACAAAATAATCAATCACTCACTCCATTGACAAAATGGCGCAAGTAGTTCTGAGGTAGCAGGTATCGATCCGTTCTGAAACACTCGTATTGGTACGTGGTGTAGCCTTCACGGGCGGCAATGGAGGCGTTGACTCATGCATCCAGCCGATCGTACAGATAGCGAATACTGTCCTGGGATACGTTACTCCACGCCAACTCGACCCGTTCACGTAGTCCTGTAAGAGTTGTTCGTTTACGAGTCGCAGGAGTCACTTTTCGTCCCATCATGTCCCACACGTGCTCCATCGGAGAAAAGTCTGAAGATCGTGTTGACCAGGGAAGTTGCTCTATATATCGCAGACCACGTTGAGTTTCACGGCCAGCGTGTGGGCGAGCATTAGCCTGTTGGAACAACACAGCACATCCCTGTTGCAAGAACGGCAAAAGAACTGGTGTAACAACATTGTGCACGCACCAAACACTGTTTAGCATCTCCTCCAGGAACACCACTACACTATCAGTTGGCGGCCGACGTTGAAAGCATTATCAGTACATCTGATATCCCCCCCGTGGCATACGCCGTCATAGAATTAAAATCGACGACTACTTTTCAAGTGTGATAATTTTTTGCCCGGAATCTGTATTAGTACACATCTATCATGTTGTTGTTGTTGTTGTTGTGGTCTTCAGTCCTGAGACTGGTTTGATGCAGCTCTCCATGCTACTCTATCCTGTGCAAGCTTCTTCATCTCCCAGTACTTACTGCAACCTACATCCTTCTGAATATGCTTAATGTATTCATCTCTTGGTCTCCCTATACGATTTTTACCATCCCCGCTGCCCTCCAATACTAAATTTGTGATCCCTTGATGCCTCAGAACATGCCCTACCAACCGGTCCCTTCTTCTAGTCAAGTTGTGCCACAAGCTCCTCTTCTCCCCAGTTCTATTCAATACCTCCTCATTAGTTATGCGATCTACCCATCTAATCTTCAGAATTCTTCTGTAGCACCACATTTCGAAAGCTTCTATTCTCTTCTTGTCCATACTAGTTATCGCCCATGTTTCTCTTCCATACATGGCTACACTCCATACAAATACTTTCAGAAACGATTTCCTGACACTTAAATCTATACTCGATGTTAACAAATTTCTCTTCTTCAGAAACGCTTTCCTTGCCATTGCCAGTCTACATTTTATATCCTCTCTACTTCGACCATCGTCAGTTATTTTACTCCCCAAATAGCAAAACTCATTTACTACTTTAAGTTTCTCATTTCCTAATCTAATTCCCTCAGCAACACCGGATTTAATTCGACTACATTCCATTATCCTCGTTTTGCTTTTGTTGATGTTCATCTTATATCCTCCTTTCAAGACACTGTCCATTCCGTTCAACTGCTCTTCCAAGTCCTTTGCCGTCTCTGACAGAAGTACAATGTCATCGGCGAACCTCAAAGATTTTATTTCTTCTCCATGGATTTTAATACCTACTCCGAATTCTTCTTTTGTTTCCTTTACTTCTTGCTCAATATACAGATTGAATAACGTAGGTGAGAGGCTACAACCCTGTCTCACTCCCTTCCCAACCACTGCTTCCCTTTCATGCCCCTCGACTCTTATAACTGCCATCTGGTTTCTGTACAAATTGTAAATAACCTTTCGCTCCCTGTATTTTACCCCTGCCACCTCTAGAATTTGAAAGAGAGTATTCGAGTCAACATTGTCAAAAGCTTTCTCCAAGCCTACAATCGCTAGAAACCCTAGGTTTGCCTTTCCTTAATCTTTCTTTTAAGATAAGGCGTAAGGTCAGTATTGCCTCACGTGTTCCAACATTTCTACGGAATCCAAACTGATCTTCCCCAAGGTCGACTTCCACCAGTTTTTCCATTCGTCTATAAAGATTTCGCGTTAGTATTTTGCAGCTGTGACTTATTAAACTGATAGTTCGGTTATTTTCACATCTGTCAACACATGCTTTCTTTGGGATTGGAATTATCATATTCTTCTTGAAGTCTGAGGGTATTTCGCCTGCCTCATACATCTTGCTCACCAGATGGTAGAGTTTTGTCATGACTGGCTCTCCCAAGGCCGTCAGTAGTTCTAATGGAATGTTGTCTACTCCCGGGGCCTTGTTTCGACTCAGGTCTTTCAGTGCTCTGTCAAACTCTTCACGCAGTATCGTATCTCCCATTTCATCTTCATCTATATCCTCTTCCATTTCCATAATATTGTCCTCAAGTACATCGCCCTTGTATAGACCCTCTATATACTCCCTCCACCTTTCTGCTTTCCCTTCTTTGCTTAGAACTGGGTTTCCATCTGAGCTCTTGATATTCATACAAGTGGTTCTCTTTTCTCCAAAGGTCTCTTTAATTTTCCTGTAGGCAGTATCTATCTTACACCTAGTGAGATAAGCCTCTACATCCTTACATTTGTCCTCTAGCTATCCCTGCTTAGCAGTTTTGCACTTCCTGTCGATCTCATTTTTGAGACGTTTGATTTCCTTTTTGCCTGCTTCGTTTACTGCATTTTTATATTTTCTCCTTTCATCAATTAAATTCAATATTTCTTCTGTTACCCAAGGATTTCTACCCACCCTCGTCTTTTTACCTACTTGATTGTCTGCTGCCTTCACTACTTCATCCCTCAGAGCTACCCATTCTTCTTCTACAGTATTTGTTTCCCCCATTCCTGTCAGTTGCTCCCTTATGGTCTCCCTGAAACCCTCTACAACCTCTGGTTTAGTCAGTTTATCCAGGTCCCATCTCCTTAAATTCCCACCTTTTTGCAGTTTCTTCAGTTTTAGTCTACAGGTCATAACCAATAGATTGTGGTCAGAGTCCACATCTGCCCCTGGAAATGCCTTACAATTTAAAACCTGGTTCCTAAATCTCTGTCTTACCATTATATAATCTATGTGATACCTTCTAGTATCTCCAGGGTTCTTCTATCATTATGAATTATTATTTTCGATCAATATTTTAGATTCCTTAAGGTAGAACGAAGATTAAAAGGGCTGTACCACAAATTAAAGAAGGAAATTTTCGTCCGTGAAAAATATTTTAAAGCTGTAATGTGCTGCATGTAAACCACCAAAATCGAATTTTTTCGGAAATTTTTTCTATTTTCGGGTACTAGAGAGCCGTTTCGTAACACCACCGCATCATAAATGATTAAATCAGAGGTTCAGGAATACGATAAAGCGCAGCATAAAACCTAAAAAATTAGTGCTGGCTATCTTTTTCCTACAAAAAAAATGTGTCTTCTCAGCTGTGAATTTTGCCACAAAAAAGAGCATTATCCTTGGATTTATGTCGTCGAAACTATAGACACAGTTCTTTTCAGATATAAAATGCTAATTGTTGAAATGCCTATAAACCGTGTGTACAAAATACACGACACTTCAGAACGGGAACTGTATGTGTCGGCGATGTAATGATATTCAACATCTGTAGTGCGCTTACTGGCCAATCTTACGCTGCATCATAGTCACGTAATTTTGCAGGTAGTTTATTTTTACTACAGAGACTGTGTTTTGCACATCTGAATGCTCTCTCCATAGACATTCGTAACCTATGAGAAGTTCCACAGACCGATGTTTATACTAGAGTCAAAGATAATCGTACTAGAAACGCATTGAATTTGAACACGGCATTGGCGCACTTGATTTGCATTACGACGCTAGTGGTGCAAAAGGAATGAGGTTTTTGCAGTAACTGCAGGAAAATGTTATATACTCGTACGTCAATACACATTTAATTTTTCTTAACGAAAAGAGCAGGATATACATCGGTATTTGCGTTGATATTGTAACAGATATTCTGCGCGGACGAGTGTTTGAAAAACTCACATTGTTGCTTTCTATCTCGTAATTCAGCAAATTATTTCCGTTTTTTGTCCTTTTTGTGAACTTTCCAAGTTCTTATTACAATTTCAATGGATAAACGTTGTCCGTTCTGACAAGGGAAACTGCCCACCGCACCCCACTCAGATTTAGTGGTAAGCTAGTCCATTGTATAGCCCGTAAAAAACACTGAACACAGATCAAGCTTGAAAACAGGAAGCAGTTGTGTATGTGTCGTGGCGTAATATCACTTTGCAACAGCGACAGGTAATGAAGGGATCTCCGGACGCACGTGACTGCCGGTTGTTCTACACAGGTACCACACGTTATGCCTCTTGCGTTCCGTTTTTAGCCGGCCGCTGTGGCCGATCGGTTCTAGCCGCTTCAGTCTGGAACCGCGCTGCTGCTACGGTCACAGGTTCTAATCCTGCCGCGGGCATGGATGTGCGTGTTGTCCTTAGTTAGGTTTAAGTAGCTCTAAGTTCTAGGGGACTGATGACCTCAGATGTTAAGTCCCTTAGTGCTCAGAGCCATTTGAACCAATAAAAATGACTATCATTAAATAAACCCATAGCAACCGGAATATGAGCATGCAAAACAAAACTTATGCACCAACTTAAGACCTATAGGAGGCGACATTACTCTAACAGTTTTCAAGTATTCTTAAGTAATCCCAGTGGCTAAGAGATTCTACAGTCAGTCTCCTTAGCTCCGAATAATTACTGATTTGCGAATGAAGGGTAGAATCCGTTGTTGTGCCCGGTCCACAGAGGTGTTTTCGCGAGATAACTCAGCGTGTCCGCGCCGGTGTGGCGGTGCGGGAGGAACCATTAACGCTTCCTGCCCGCCCGCGCTGCGGTTACTCGAGCCGGCCGTCCTGACGGATGGCGCGGCGCGGCTGACAAATGCCGTGTTTGCTCAGGTTAGCCAACCTCCTCGCACCGGCGGACCCTCCACGTGGGAGCCCACACGTGCGGCCGCCGTGGGAAAGCCCTCTGTCAACGGCCGGTCATTACTGCCGACTTCCGACGTCTCGCCTCGCCCGCTCTGATTGTTTCTCTGTCCGCGAAAACATTTATCTGTCCCTTTCTGTCTCTGTGTAAGAGTTTGTGTGTATTTGTGTGTGTGTGTGTGTGTGTCACTGTTTTGCAGTGTCAAGACGTTGTGTCAACACAGCTGCCATCTGAATAAGAGTTTCCCCAACAATACGAAAAGGTTCCTCTCAGTAACTTGTACGAGATGTTATTGAGTTCTCCGACACCAAAGCTGTTCCGCAAACGATGGTTTTCTCTCAGATTTGCACCATATCGTGTTCTACCACGTTATCTAAGCCAGTTTCAATTTTAATACAAAATAGGATAGAACAATATGCCGATAGTACACTACTGGCCATTAAAATTGCTACACCACGAATATGACGTGCTACAGACGCGAAATTTAACCGACAGGAAGAAGATGCTGTGATATGCAAATGTTTAGCTTTTCAGAGCATTCACACAAGGTTGGCGCCGGTGGCGACACCTACAACGTGCCGACATGAGGAAAGTTTCCAACCGCTTTCTCATACACAACCAGCAGTTGACCGGCGTTGCCTGGTGAAACATTGTTGTGATGCCTCGTGTAAGGAAGAAAAATGCGTACCATCACGTTTCCGACTTTGATAAAGGTCGGATTGTAGCCTATCGCGATTGCGGTTTATCATATCGTGACATTGCTGCTCGCGTTGGTCGAGATCCAATGGCTGTTGGCAGAATATGGAATCAGTGGGTTCAGGGGCGTAATACGGAACGCCGTGCTGGATCCCAAAGGCCTCGTATCACTAGCAGTCGAGATGACAGGCATCTTATCCGCATGGCTGTAACGGATCGTGCAGCCACGTCTCGATCCCTGAGTCAACAGATGGGGACGTTTGCAAGACAACAACCATTTGAACGAACAGTTCGACGACGTTTGCGGCAGCACGGACTATCAGCTCGCAGACCATGGCTGCGGTTACCCTTGACGCTGCATCACAGAGAGGAGCGCCTGCGATGGTGTACTCAACGACGAACCTGGGTGCACGAATGGCTAAACGTCATTTTTTCGGTTGTATCCAGGTTCTGTTTACAGCATCATGATGGTCGCATCCGTGTTTCGCGATACCGCGGTGAAGGCATATTGGAAGCGTGTATTCATCATCGCCATACTGGCGTATCACCCGGCGTGATGGTATGGGGTGCCATTGGTTACACGTCTCGGTCACCTCTTGTTCGCATTGACGGCACTTTGAACAATGGACCCTACATTTCAGACGTGTTACGACCCGTGGCTCTACCCTTCATTCCATCCCTGCGAAACCCTACATTTCAACAGGATAATGCACGACCACATGTTGCAGGTCCTCTATGGGCCTTTCTGGATACAGAAAATGTTCGACTGCTGGCCTGGCCAGCACATTCTCCAGATCTCTCACCAATTGAAAACGTCTGGTCAATGACGGCCGAGCAACTAGCTCGTCACAATACGCCAGTCACTACTCTTGATGAACTGTGGTATCGTGTTGAAGCTGCATGGGTAGCTGTACCTGTACACGCCATCCAATTTCTGTTTGACTCAATGCCCAGGTGTATCAAGGCCGTTATTACGGCCAGAGATGGTTGTTCTTGGTACTGATTTCTCAGGATCTATGCACCCAAATTGCGTGAAAATGTAATCACATGTCAGTTCTAGTGTAATATATTTGTGCAATTAATACCCGTTTATCATCTGCATTTCTTCTTGGTGTAGCAATTTTAATGGCCAGTAGTGTAATATTTGCCAAGACGGTATAGAACCAATGCAAGTGTCCTTATACGACCTATATATTGTCAATGGATGACTGTGTTCACTTCAAAGTTCAGTCAATTTAAATTAAAATTATTTACGCCGACAAACTCTGGGAGGTTGCACGGGACACCGGAACAAATATTTTTCTCTAACGTCATAATTAGCTGTTAGGATTTTTTAAACCGGTAAAGGGAGTTCCCTCCGGATGAAAATTAATTAAACTGACCAGCTCTAGGAGGTTGCATGGGACAGTGAAAGCGCTTCTTCTAATGTATTTTCCTCTGTGGACAGAAAGTAGCACAAACAAATTTTATTTTTCTGTTAGACAAGAACATTAACAGAATACAATTACTTTAGCTGCAGTAGAGGATAAAAAATGCCTCCATTGACTTGTAAATAGAGATTACACCAGTGTGTCATGTTCTCTCTAACACGGTCAAAGGCTGCAGGAGTGTCCTTAATTCCCACTGCTGCTGCTGCTGCCATCCAGGCAACCAGATCCTCTCCAGATTCAACAGGGTTTTGTAAACAAGGTTGCACGTTTATCCTCAGGAAAAGAAACCAGAATCAGGGGATCGAGTATGCCACGGTACAGGATCACCACTGACAATGCACTTTCCTGGAAACTGTAGGTTCAAGAATCGGCGCACAGGCCGACAGAAATGTGCCGGCTCCCCGCCATGCTGGAACCACTGGTGCTGTGTTGTGGCGCGTGGCAAGTTATTCAAAACGCTGGTAATGCTCTGGCGAGGAAACTGTAACAGCGCCCGTCATATAATGGCCTGGGTAAGAGGTATGTCTCAATTAAACAGTCACCAACAACATCTTCCCACACATTTACGTAGAACCGCAGTTGATGAGCGCGGGTGAATGTGGCATGTGGATTTACCTCACTCAAAACACGCGAATTGTGGTTGTTGAAGACCCAGCGTTGCTTGATCTGTCAGCAGCACAAAGCACGAAAATGTTAGGATGCATCTGACACTGTTCCACTGAGAAAACTGTGCTCTGAGTGGACAGTCATCTGCTTCCAGGTTATGCACGTGCTGTATGCAGATGAAGTGGATTAGCAAATGCTCACGACGGACGTTTCTTAAACTAATCTGATTCCTTCCCATGTTATGCTCAATTGCACGATTGCTGAGAGCGATTACGCTCTGTACCGGATTTTAAAAAAATGCTCTCAGGTAATTATGACAATAGAGAAAAATGTTTGTTCTGGTGTCCCTTGCAACTTCCCAAGGTTTGTCGGTTTCAGTAACTTTCATACTGCATATCGAAGAAGCAATGATGCAAACACAAGTACGTTCGAGAGTAAGATAACAATGCTGGGTTAAACGAGATAAAAATTCTGGGTTAAAGGATAATATTCGCAGACGATATTGCGATCCTCAGTGAATTTGGCAAATAAAAACTGCAAGACATGGTGAGCAGAAAGAAGAGTATAATGAGCACGTGCTATGGTTTGACAGTAAACTGAAGAAAGACGAAACTAATGACGAGTAGCGAAAATGAGATTTCCTATAAATATAACATTAAGAATGGAGAGCACAAAGTAGATGAAGCGAAGGAATTTTGCCATCTTTGAAGCAAAGCAACACATAACTGATGCAGTAAAGAGGTCATATAAAACAAAGACACGCAACCAACAGCGGCGTTCCTGGTCAAAATAAGTCTACCAGTATCAAACATTGGCCGTAATTTACCACAGAGCAGCTTGTATGGAGGAAGTGAATCATGGACTGCGAAAAACCTGAACAGAAGTCAATCGGAACATGTGAGAGGTGGTGCTATAGAAGGGTGTTGAAACTTAAGTGGAGTGGTAAGATAAGAAATGAGGAAGTTCCCTCCAGTCCCCGGGCAGAGAAAATCCCCAACCCGGCAATCGAACCAGGGACTCCGTGGTCCGGAGGCAGCAACGTTAGCCTCTAGACCACGTGCTGCAGACGTACTGGAGGAAGCTGCAGGAAAAGCCAGAGATGGGAATATGTCCAAAAAAATAGCTGAAGACGTCGATAGCGAGTGCTGCTCTCGCATACAGCCAAACACAGGAGAGAAACTCGTGGCTGGCCGCATCAAACCTGAGACGCAGGACAGGACAGGAGGTATAAATTTTGAATAGGGGCCAAAACAAAGACTGTCAGCTACACTCGAACATACAACTTTATTATTTGATTAAACATTACAATATCGAAAAAAAATATTTTTTAAACGAAAAGAAACTTTAATCCTTGGGCCTTAATTACCGGCTGAAAGGCACTTTAATTTAAAAACGGCTGAAGGTCTGTACCTTAAAACGAAAGTATAATCAGAAATTTAACAGACAAGCCTTATCTTAAAACAGTTCTTTAGTTAGGCTGAAGTAAACACGTTAAATTCAAATCGGCTGAAGGTCTAACACTTAAAACTCCTTAACATGCCCACAGAATCTAACTCAACAGAGATTGTCTCTGGAAATTGAGAGGGCTGCACCCTGCATATTCCCTTCAACGGACGGAAGAAGCCAGAAAAGTAATCTGTGCTGTTTACACATGATTAGTAATTAGCATCAGGCAACCAACAAGCAATCAAGAATAAAAAGTGGCTTGTACAGCTACGTTTCAGTCTAAAGGGTACTGTTTATCACGGTCAGGAATCGGTTGTAGCAATTGAAACCGTAGTGGTTTGAAACACAAATGTCGCCGGAAAACGCCAGACCGTCGATTGAGGAATGTCCAACTCTCAGTTGGCATGAGCAACAGACTTCTTTGCACTACGTGCAAAACTTTGTTGAATGTGAACTACATCTTGATAGTGCACACGGGGCCACTCAGGGATTTCTTCTTGCATAAACGACAAGAGCACTGAAAATACTGGTACTATCGCCGAACGCTTTGAGTCAAAGGCGGCGCAGAGCCATACCGTCGACGGAAGTAACGTCGCACAGGTTAAGCTAACAGAACTGCACCTGCTGAAACGAAAACCGCGAAGCGCTTAGAGTTTTAAAACTACCGTAATCTACCACACACTACCATAATAAGTAAGTGTAGACTACGATAGTTTTCCCAGTAGCTTTGGTCACTTAAGGCTGTACCCGCGTAGGCTGTACATGAGGTGTGTTGTATGCTTATCGGGCGTTATCTCATAATGATCGCTTCCTTTTCGTATGTGATCAGTGTCTTACTAGATTCCCCTACAGACCAGAAACGGTTAACCGTCTAGAAACTGAGTAGGATATATAAATAGCTGGGTAACCCGACCAACATTTTTGCACTATGCAGTTATCCTCCTGTCTGTTACTTAAGAATGAACAGTATTTATAGCAAAACTGAAGTTGTCAATGTTTAATTCTGGTTTTATTCGAAAACTGTTGGTTTGTAAAGTGAAACAGAGGGATGTTGCAGTAAAAATAAAGAAAACAATGTAGATTAATCACATAGCGCTAGAAAACACAATTTGTTCAACAAAAGGATAAAATAAAAAAATACCCAAAACAAAAATATATTAAACATAGCTTCAATACTCCGTCGAACTTATGTACATGAGTTGGATGAAAAGCAATACTATCACCCCCTTAACATTAAGGATGTACGTCACGTGACACGCCCGCTGTCTACAGCTGGTAGCAGAAGGTCAAATGAAGCAGTGCAGTGAGCGGTGACGGATTTGTCCGAGTCACTCGCTGTGTGTTGTGTCTGAAACTGCGGAAGGCCAGTTCGAGCGCCCAAACAGTATGCCTAAGAAACATGAACAACACGCGTGGATCAGGACTTAAGTGGGACGTTGTCGGAGCGCATAACGACGTTTCCTTCTGGCGTCCCATCTTCCATCACGACAATGCACGACACCACACGACGAACCCCACACAGGAGCTCCTGTGTACGTGGGTGTGGGAGATACTGTAACATCCGGCGTATTCACGCGATATGAGTCAGTGTGATTACTACATGTTCCTCGTAATGAAGGAAACTCTTCGTGGCACAGGCCACAATACAAGAGACGACATCATCTGTGACAAGGGGCAGTCCGTGAAAGACGTGGACAGAGATGGATGCTCTGACTGCGTGCGACACCTTCCGCCTGTGTTGGGGAAGGTGATCGGGATGTTGGGGGACTATCCTGAGGGTATGTAGTACGGTGAACGTGTGTCAGTAACTACTGGTATGAATTATAATCGTGTTGTCACTACCTTTTGCCCAACTCATGTAAAACGGGCGTCTGTTACTCACAAGCAACTTTCGCATTTATCACTAATAACAGGAAACTCTTGTCTTTGATCATTATGAAGAACACTCTGTTGAGTACAAAATAACAACAATAATATTGAGCACAAAGTAATTACAATAATTATATTTTTTTATGTTTGTACAAGTAAACTGTGTAAGTAGGCTGTTTAGGTTTTTATGTTGGTAACGCCACGTAGCGCTCTGAATGAAAATCACTGACTGTGCTGTGTGCAGTCTGTGGCTGGTTGGCATTGTTGGAATATTCTCTATTGTCGTGCTGTGCAGTTGGATGTGAACAGCGCATAGCGTTGCGCAGTTGGAGTTGAGCCGCCAGCAGTGGTGGATATATATATATATATATATATATATATATATATATAGTTTTGAACACTATTAAGGTAAATACAATGTTTGTTCTCTAGCAAAATCTTTCATTTGCTAACTACATGCCTATCAGTAGTTAGTGCCTTCAGTAGTTAGAATCTTTTATTTAGCTGGCAGTATTGGCGCTCGCTGTATTGCAGTAGTTCGAGTACCGAAGATTATTGTGAGGTAAGTGATTCTTGAAAGGTATAGGTTATTGTTAGTCACGGCCGTTCTTTTATAGGGATTATTGAAAGTCAGATTGCTTTGCGCTAAAAATATTGTGTCAGTTTAGTGATGATCAGAATAAGTAAAGAGAGAACTGTCTGAGTACGATCAGTTTTGCTCAGCTGTTTGAAAATCAAATAACGTAAGGGGTTTACCAGCACAGTAATTCATAATTTTTCCAAGGAGAGGTTTCAACTGTATCTGCGTCAAAATTAATTTCTTTGGTCACATAAAAGCGCAGGAGATTATTACTGATAAACTGCAATTTACATTCTGTAATGTACCAGAACTACCGAACCGTTATTCTAGAGTGAATCTCTAAAAGCGCCTTTTGTCGCTGTGTTACCGCCATCTCGACTCAACGAACTGTACCAGGGAGACTCGTAACGGCAACGTAAACGTATGGTTTCGATGCGTGTTTCAATAAGCACCCTGTTTCTGTCTTCAACCACTTAAAAGACATAGTCCTGAGAAATCGGATGAGTCTTTTTGACGCACCTTACATCTCGAAGGTGGCACGTAGTGCCTTTTTACTTAATTCTTTCTGCATCTGCATCTTCACCCCGCAGGCTGCCATGTGGTGTATAGCGGAGAGTACCTTGTAGCACTGCTAACCATTCCCTTCCCTGTTGCAGTCGCTAATGGAGCAGGGGATAACCGATAACCGACTCTCTATATACAGGGTGATTCAAAAAGAATACCACAACTTTAGGAATTTAAAACTCTGCAACGACAAAAGGCAGAGCTAAGCACTATCTGTCGGCGAATTAAGGGAGCTATAAAGTTTCATTTAGTTGTACATTTGTTCGCTTGAGGCGCTGTTGACTAGGCGTCAGCGTCAGTTGATGCTAAGATGGCGACCGCTCAACAGAAAGCTTTTTGTGTTATTGAGTACGGCAGAAGTGAATCGACGACAGTTGTTCAGCGTGCATTTCGAACGAAGTATGGTGTTAAACCTCCTGATAGGTGGTGTATTAAACATTGGTATAAACAGTTTACAGAGGATGGGTGTTGGTGCAAAGGGAAAAGTTCCGGACGGCCGAGAACGAGTGATGAAAATGTAGCACGCATCCAGCAAGCATTTGTTCACAGCCCAGGAAAATCGACTCGCAGAGCTAGCAGAGAGCTGCAAATTCCACAATCAACTACCCGAGGCGATGGCCGCCAGGCAGCCCATGACAGAGCACGTCATCACTGACCTCCAAGAAGCCCTGATCTTACCCCCTGCGATTTTTTCTTATGGGGGTATGTTAAGGATATGGTGTTTCGGCCACCTCTCCCAGCCACCATTGATGATTTGAAACGAGAAATAACAGCAGCAGCTATCCAAACTGTTACGCCTGATATGCTACAGAGAGTGTGGAACGAGTTGGAGTATCGGGTTGATACTGCTCGAGTGTCTGGAGGGGGCCATATTGAACATCTCTGAACTTGTTTTTGAGTGAAAAAAAACCTTTTTAAATACTCTTTGTAATGATGTATAACAGAAGGTTATATTATGTTTCTTTCATTAAATACACATTTTTAAAGATGTAGTATTCTTTTTGAATCACCCTGTACATCCTCTTATCTTGTATCCGCGGTACTTACGTGAACTGTACGTTTTCTTTTGGCTCTACTTCTTAGATAAAGGCAAAAATCAAAATAAAAATCCTCAACCGAGCGATATATTCAGTGTTGACATGATTCTAATTAGAAAATCTATCTCTAATCTTATACCAATAAAGTATAAGGTTTTTCATTGGCTATTGCGAAAGTTTACTCAATTTTTTTATTTAGATGTTCAGGGTCAGCGCCCATTCGTAGAAAAGATATAAAGTCGTCACGTAATCTTCGCATTTTCGCAATATCTCGCGAAAACAAAGCAACCATAAAATAAAGATTAAAAAGACCTAAAAGGCACTAACTGCATTGTTATATAATATGAGTGAGTGCAGCAAAAACTAGTTAACTTCCGTTGTCAGAGGACAAAGTCTAGGGTCAAAACCTTCTTCCCGAAAAATGTTGACGGTGCTGTTCCTCCTGTGAATGACCCCAACTGAAATAAATTGTGGAAGGCTATTTAATGAAATCTGTTTCATCAATTTGTGTTATTATTTATGTACAAGTCTATGCTCTTTCTTTGTCAAAGTCATTTTTCGCACCTTTAGTGGCAAATATTGAAAGGAATACATCAAAATCCTTATGAAATCTTTGCAACCAGGAAAACAAAATACGTACTAAGAAAACACAAAAGCACAAAATTCGATATTACGACAAGTCTCCCAAAGGTAATTTACACAATATTTTCGTAGGCCAAGTAACTTTAATTGAATGCTGCATTACACATTAAAGTAACACAAACACGTGACACTATTTTTTAAACATAGCCACCAAGGCTCTGTGAACAACGGTCGAATATTCTCCGAATCGTTCAATTCCTCTCCGCGAGAAATCCGCTCATTGGTCACGAGGTCATTCGAGAAACATTGTTTGAACTCCTCATTGTCGCAATACCTGCGACTGCTATGAATCAGTTCCTCGACTGTCTGGACAGTGTCGTCTATGGTCAAAGCCGCCAGTTTTCGTTCCCAATCAGCATCGACCACGCCTGTGTGCAGTTCTGGAGAAATTGTTGGCACCATTTCACTGCGGCGGCACGGGGAATTGCATTTGGTCCATATGCCGCCAGAATTCCACGGCGAATCAGTACGCAGTTTATACATTTCGTCCACATGATTCGTAATTTGCCATGTACTTCAACTTTGGAGTACGTATCCAGTTACAGATAATTTTAAAACTAGGACAGCCACAGCTAAAGTAATTGCACGTAATTGATTGACCATTCATACAGTATAAGGCAGGTGTTAACACACAGGTGTGAAGACTTTTAAAATATAAAACTGAATGAGAAATCCAATACTTCGCAATAGCTGTAGTTACTGAAATCGATTAGAGACTCACAAAACCGGTTTCTCAACTTTTAAGTTGCATCCTCTGGTGTCTATAATGCTATGTCATGTGGTACAGGGTGCTGTTACAGAATGCCGCAGCTGGCAATAGCTAGACAAAGTTCTCAGCCTACTTTAACTGGTAAAACCATAATCGACAGTTGATTGCTGTTATATTGGTGACAAACACACGTAAGCGTGTCGGCTTCTCGACCCAGTACATTTCTGGGTAACATTAACAAAGCGCGTAGACCGTTGTTCGACATAGCTCACAGGAACATGTTTCAGTCGGCCAAGTGATGACAGAGCATCGCGATTTTGCAACAGACTAGACATTCATCACTGGCGACGATTTTACCAGTTCAAGAAGACTGAGAACTCTGCCTAGCCACGCCAGCTGTTACTCTGCAGCACTCTGTGATAGTTCCCTGTAGCTCATGACACAGCATTACATACACCAGCAGATGCCACTTAAAAGTTGCGAAACCGGTTGTGTGAGTCTCTAATCGACTTAGCTAAAGAGGGCTTAAGCTTATTATTGGATTTTTTTATTCAGTTTTATATTTTAAAAGTTTTAACGACTGCAAGTAGACACCTCTATTATACTATACCAATTTCAATCAATTATGTGCCACTCCAGTTGCCACGAAATTTTATACTCATCCTCACACAACAGCAGGATTGTCGTATAAAATGACCGCTGCGACATTATGCTAATTTCTGTTGTTAGCGAACAGTGTCAACGTCAAAACTTCTTTCCCCATAATCCTTGACGGTAGCGTTCCGTTCCGATGACGGTCGGTCGAAACACCGCCATTTGAAATGCATTCTGGAATGTTTTCACATTTTGTTTCTATTGATTTTCGAAAAGTGTGAATCGACCTTAAAGGGTGTCGTCCATGAAAAACACACATTATTTAAAAAATAATCAAATCCACAATTTCGAACATATGAAATGAAACTTTGTACCACGCTTAACATGAAATTAACACATTATAATTCATGTTCTGTAGTTTATATGTATAACATTTTTATCAAATTGAATTTTTTTTCAAAAAAATAATATATGTACCTTTCTCTCAGAAACTACTCAAGAGATTTCTACAGAATTTTCTCTGTGTAATCTCTTTGCATATGATAAGTTTCTCTCTCGACATTTTTTTAAACATCGAATAGGAGAATTTTAATAATTTTTAATTCTGTAACTATATAAAATTCGTGAATCTGCCCGATACCTCAGCTTACTCTCAGAATTTTAAAATTTACTCTTCAAACAACGTTTATTGGATTTGTAGAACTAAGTGAACATAATTTCATAAATTTAGCCTTCATAGATTCTGAGAAGAATGTACATAAACTTTAAGACACATAGTTTTCAGAAATGCAATTTAATTTTCAATCTAATATTTTATCTTATGTCATCTCCTCGCCGGCCGGGGTGGCCGAGCGGCTCTAGGCGCTACAGTCTGGAACCGTGCGACCGTAGCGGTCGCACGTTCGAATCCTGCCTCGGGCATGGATGTGTGTGATGTCCTTAGATTAGTTAGGTTTAAGTAGTTCTAAGTTCTAGGGGACTGATGACCTGAGATGTTAAGTCCCATAGTGCTTAGAGCCATTTGAACCATTTCACCTCCTCAGAAGGCCCCATATTTGTATTCAGGGTCCTGTTTTCCTTCAACGCTTGTCTTCTGGTTTCTTGTCACCTGCCTTCTTCCCTTTACCATTTTTCAACTGTCTTTTCAGCTGCAAAAAATGGCTCTGTGCACTATGGGACTTAACTTCTAAGGTCATCAGTCCCCTATAATATAGAACTACTTAAACCTAACTAACCTAAGGACATGATACACATCCATGCCCGAGGCAGGATTCGAACCTGCGACCGTAGCCGTCGCGTGGTACCAGACTGTAGCGCCTAGAACCGCTCCGTCACTCCGGCCGGCTTTCAGCTGCAGAAAGGCGCTGTAAATCTGTTCTTCTCAAGATGTCTTGAGTGAAATTTCCTATCTTAAAGCCCATTCTCTCTCATACCTTCATCCGCCCTACGTTCCCACCATTAAGTACAAGAACTGCGTCATATGTTGCAGTTCTGACCACTGTAACAGATGAGAATGTGGCAAAAGAAGAACTGGCTCTTCATAAACAAAGCAGCTGGTTTGTTATTGTTTCTAAGATACGGAACACAGTAACAGATGATCTATAAAAGCCTTCTAGATGTATACCGCGCAAGTTTGCTTGAAAGCGTCCCACGCAATCGTTGTCCTTCGAGCTAGTACAGTAGTGGAAATCATATAAAGCTAGGGTTCTTACGAAAGTAATATAAATGTCTGAATCATGTATGTATGGAGTTTGTTATGAAAGTAATGAAAGTATTAGATACATATAAGACATAAACAACCATAATGGAATTACGTAGCTTCTTTCGAGCAAGAGTAACAAAATAAAGAGTTTGCCTTTCCTGGATGGAAATTGTTATAAAGCAACTCACTGTGATGTTTTCTTATTACATTGCTAGTATATTGTTCAACCTCCGTTCTTCTATTACCTCAAAAATTCTGTTCTGTTTTGTTAGCGTTTCTAATCCTTGAAGTGAAATTATTTTCGACCCTTCTCGTATCGCTCTTTTCAGCTCACATACGGCCTCAAATTGATTTCCATAGCAACAAATACATCTTCAAGTATTGCCAAAGATTCTTCACGGAATTCAAATCCAGGCTACGTGTAGTCCAGTTCAAGACATCGATATCTTTTGCTGTGGAGAAACCCTCACAGATGCATTATTTGTTGAAACATTAGACTTTCGTCCCCTAGCTCCTCATCTAATCCAGTCTGTCACTATTACCTCAGTGTACGTAGAAGAGTTCATCCTAGAGTCATTTATGTATAGTGCAGAATACCGCCCAAATCATAACACTTCCACCACCAAAATTTCTGCTCATTCTTACCCGCTTCTCTGTTTTCAGATCATGCCAATCATGTTGATATCCATTCAGACGAACTAAATTAAACTTCTTCTCATCACTGAAGATCACTTTGTCCATTCTCAACTCCAAGACATATGTTTTTCAGCAAAACCCAATGTAGCAAAAAATGGTTCAAATGGCTCTGAGCATTATTGGACTTAACATCTGTGGTTATCAGTCCCCTAGGACTTAGAACTACTTCAACCTAACTAACCTAAGTAAATCACACACATCCATGCCCGAGGCAGGATTCGAACCTGCGACCGTAGCGGTCACGCGGTTCCAGACTGAAACGCCTAGAACCGCACGGCCACACCGGCCGGCCCCAATGTAGCCTGCGTACTTTTGGGTGTCAGAGAAGATTTCTGCAGTCTTTTCTCGAAAGCAAGATGTTTAGATTTCACAAAATTTGTGGTACACGTCTGGCACTTACAGCCAACTACGAATGAGCAACAAATTGAGAGGAATAATGGTTTGTGACCCTTTATTCGCGCAAAAGCAAACCTTTCGATGCCTCCGATAATTTTCTACTTCGCCCATATTTTTCGTTCTGTCCATATAGTGTGCCGAATCTGACGAAATTATAAGTCACTGTACTTCAACGGTTCACCTTCTTGGCGATTTCAAGATTAGAGTGTCCCATTTGCTTCTACGCACTGACTTTTGCTGTTTCATTTCACGGTAACTGATTTCCGCGTAGCTATATCACATTCGTTGTTTATATACACAATACGCACTGTCGGTAATGGTGTGTGTTTCCTGTCTGGAGGAAAGACAGCCGCACACACGCTAGCACCGGACACAGCCGACTGCCCTCCATAGCGAGTTCCACCCCCTACCATCTGAATCACGGTAGTCTTCTTCTGTACTGCAGTACTGACGTCAAATGCGATACCATCTGACTGCATTCGTCAGTATACTATTATAGATCTCCTACTATTCCGTGTACACTGTGCGTAAATATTCCTGCCGACAATGTTAATTTCGCTACAAATATGGATTTTCACTAGTGTATTGAAGTGTTGCTTCAAAAAGTGGGCGTGGCAGGAAGGTGGCGTGACACGTTTAATTAGTTGTCGGGCATTTGAGATGAGACTTCATTATTCAAACCATGGAAACTTATTGTCCGTGAGTTCTACTACACTACTGGCCATTAAAAATTGCTACACCACGAAGATTACTTGCTATAGACGCGAAATTTAACCGACAGGAAGAAGATGCTGTGATATGCAAGTAATTAGCTTTTCAGATCAATCACAAAAGATTGGCGGCGGTGGCGACACCTACAACGTGCTGATATGAGGCAAGTTTCCAAACGATTTCTCATACACAAACAGCAGTTGACCGGCGTTGTCTGGTGAAACGTTGTTGTGATGCCTCGTGTAAGCAGGAGAAGTGCGTACCGTCACGTTTCAGACTTTGATAAAGGTCGGATTGTAGCCTATCGAAATTGCGGTTTATCGTATCGCGACATTGCTGTCGGATTGGTCGAGATTCAATATGGAATCGGTGGGTTCAGGAGGGTAATACGGAACGCCGTGCTGGATCCCAACTACCTCGTATCACTAGCAGTCGAGATGACGGGCATCTTATCCGCTTGGCTATAACGAATCGTGCAGCCACGTCTCGATCCCTGAGTCAACATATGGGAACGTTTGCAAGACAACAACCATCTGCACGATCAGTTCGACGACGTTTGCAGCAGCATGGACTATCAGCTCGGACACCATGGCTGCGGTTACCCTAGACGCTGCATCACAGACAGGAGCGCCTGTGATGGTGTACTCGACGACGAACCTGGGTGCACGAATGGCAAAACGTCATTTTTTCGGATGAATACAGGTTCTGTTTACAGCATCATGATGGTCGCTTCCGAGTTTGGCAACATGGTGGTGAACGCACATTGGAAGTGTGTATTCGTCATCGCCATACTGGCGTATCACCCGGCGTGGTGGTATGGGGTGCCATTGGTTACATATCTCGGTCACCTCTTGTTCGCATTGACGGCACTTTGAACAGTGGACGCTACATTTCAGATGTGTTACGACCCGTGGCTCCACCCTTTACACGATCCTGCGAAATCCTACATATCAGCAGGATAATGCACGACCGCATGTTGCAGGTCCTGTACGGGCCTTTCTGGATACAGAAAATGTTCGACTGCTGCCCTGGCCAGCACATTCTCCAGACCTCTCACCAATTGAAAACGTCTGCTCAATGGTGGCCGAGCAGCTGGTTCGTCACAATACGCCAGTCACTACTCTTGACGAACTGTGTTGAAGCTGCATGGGCAGCTGTACCTGTACACACCCTCCAAGCTCTGTTTGACTCAATTCCCAGGCGTATGAAAGCCGTTATTAAGGGCAGAGGTGGTTGTTCTGGGTGCTGATTTCTCAGGATCTATGCACCCAAACTGCGTGAAAATGTAATATTATGTCAGTTCTAGTATAATATATTTGTCCAATGAATACCCGTTTATCATCTGCATTTCTTCTTGGTGTAGCAATTTTAATGGCCAGTAGTGTAATTAATAAAAAATAAATTGAAAATTGACATTTTCGGTCAAGTTCATGAACGTCCCCACTTGAGACGGCGCCAGTAGTGGTGCGCTGTTGCCAGAGACCGAGATGATTATCTGTTCGCCGCCGCTCCCCGTACCGCCGCGGACTCGGATAGAGCGCAGGCGCCGGCAGCAGTGCTACGTCATCTGACAGCCGGCCACAACATCAACCACGCACATCACGGCGGCCCAGAAGCCTGCCTTCCCCTCTCCTCTCTAACCAGGAGGCGGCCGACGCGTTTTTTTGCCCTCGGGCAGTTTATTGCGCGGCGCTCCGGCCCGCTACTGGTTTTCGTATTCCGCTGTTTTTATCCCCCTGCGCTTCAGACGTGACCGCCGTATATCACGAGCAGAGTCCGTTTGCCTAACAAAGTGGAGGTTTCTTCGGCGATCGGCAGCGGTCATCGGTCATAACTTTTACGAGGCTGCTCTGCTGTACGCAGTGACGAAGTGCAGCCGTAGTCTGCGCTGCCGCAGCTCCTAGGCCCTCCGCACGCGGAGCGGCGCAAATCAAACTCGTTGACGGAGGCGAGTTGGTAATTGGTCGTTGCGAATCGTTTACTGTGTAGGCGAACAGGACTCTGCAGCCGGCGCGACTGCGGAATGGCCAAAGCCGTCGGCTCACGGGACGAGTCCAGGCCCACGAGACACTGCCGTGGGACGTGCTTCACAGCACGTGACGCTGCATGTCTTAACGAGTGCCAGCAGCCGACTCCGGTGGAAAGCAAGTAACTACGAGGGGTGTGCAGAAGGTAATGCACCGCATTTTTTGTTCTCAGCCGAAAACAATGCTACGGATGCGAAACGTTGCGTATCCATTACTTGAAGTCTCGTGAGTGAACGCGCCGTGTTCCCGTCACTTCCGACACATAGTGTAGCTGCAGGACAGTTTCAAAAGGGCGTCTGTACGTGACGTATGTTACAGGCAAAGTGCTGTCGTTGGATTTCTCACTGCACAGAGAGAGAAATGAAACCTGGTAGTCAAGCGAAGGCAGGATTCGGCTACGATTGTGGACGGGGTCGTAATCACTTACTATTGGCTGCCTTTTACAGTTACACATAATTTATTTTAACCCAGTAATTCCAGACTCAACAATAAATAAAAATAGCACACGTTATTGATGAAGGAATAAACAACTGTGTAAATAATAGTGTTTTCAGTAAGTTACAATTTAGCAAATCACCATTAAATACAGATACAGCAGATAAGGTTTTAAAGGCAAGCCACTGGGATCTGGGCAGAAGGCCCTACACGCCAGGAAAAATGTCCGCAGCTCGTGGTCGTGCGGTAGCGTTCGCGCTTCCCACGCCCGGGTTCCCGGGTTCGATTCCCGGCGGGGTCAGGGATTTTCTCTGCCTCGTGATGACTGGGTGTTGTGTACTGTCCTTAGGTTAGTTAGGTTTAAGTAGTTCTAAGTTCTAGGGGACTGATGACCATAGATGTTAAGTCCCATAGTGTTCAGAGCCATTTGAATCACACGCCAGGAATGGCAATGAATTAAGAATTGTTTAAAAACTCGCTTGCAACTTACAAATTACAGGTATTGAAATATTAAAGGCAAGTCGCCATGAACGCAGCAGAAGGCGTCAGACGCTAAGAATGGCAGTAAATAAGGTTTTAAGGCTTACTGCTACAATACAAATACCAAACTAGAATTTTAAGGCAAATGACCACAATCACGGCTGAAGGCCTTACACGCCAGGAAAGGCAATACTATAAAAAATTTAGAAACCTGCTGTAAAATGCCGGCCTGAGTGGCCGTGCGGCTCTAGGCGCTACAGTCTGGAACAGAGCGACCGCACCGGTCGCAGGTTCGAATCCCGCCTCGGGCATGGATGTGTGTGATGTCCTTAGGTTAGTTAGGTTTCAGTAGTTCTAAGTTCTAGGCGACTGATGACCTCAGAAGTTAAGTCGCATAGTGCTCAGAGCCATTTGAACCATTTCGCTGTAAAACAGCAAATACAATAGCAGAGGTTAATTAAAAAAACAAGCAACTGATCACCAAACAGGTGGAATAAGATGATGGTAATCTTTGTAACACGACCCTTAACATCCACTTAAGACTACACTGCTAGATTTATTCCAGAAGGCGACCAGAACTATTAGCTAGACATATACAACGTTTAATGTATGCTTTACAAAGTATTGTAATAAATAATACAATAATTAAATACAAGGACCAGTACATAACTTCCTTAAAGGGTACTGAGGTAGATTATACCCGCAGAAGGCGTGGACTGAAGGAGCGTTACACTGAACTACTGGCCATCAGACCTCCATTTAGAACACACATGTCTTACAAGAACCAAGGAGCCACAGACGGTGCTCCAAGAATCGACCTCTGACAAGGTCCGGCAACAAACACTTTCGCGAGCGATAAGATAGGCAGCCAAGAGTTGCATTCACTTCACAAGATGGTAATTCAGACTACTGTCAGTCTAACGAACGACTAATGACAATCCTGCTGAAGCTATCTAACATCCAACACATCAAATTCAACGATGGAACAATACGCAAAAGCCAGAACCGGTGGTCTGCACTACGTCCTCAGAATACTGTGTTTAAAGCGCCCAGAACGAGGAAGGAATCGCTACCACGAGAGAAGAAGAATCACCAACCGGCCTACAATCAAGAAAGCTGTCAAAAGTACACGCCTTACCGGACAGCAGCGGCAAGGCGAGGGAACGTACAGCCGTGGACAAAACGAGCGAGACCCCTTGCCTTTTCGTTATGCTGATCCGCACAGCTTTAGAGTCTGCTACACAGCATAACAGGCAAGGCTACCAACATACTATGCACAGGCGTGAAACTGAAAAACTATCCGAACTTTGTCAGACAGTTTTCAGTCACGTGTAAGACTATATTAATGCTGGTTAGTGTGTTAAACAACACGTAACTATAAGATATAAATGACAGAAGAAACGCTAATTAGTATGAACTGTACTAATGAAAATGAATTTCTTACACCACCAAGGGACCGTATACCGCTGGATGTGCTATACATTTCCGCATATTAGGGCTACCTGTATTCGAGGTAAATTGGTTTTAAGGGTTGGGTAGACAGATGACGGTCAAGAAAGTGAGGGTAGTTGGGTTCCATTTTTACTGATTTAGGTGACGAAATCCTAACAACGAAAATAGCTGCGACAGTTAATGAAGATGAGGGCCCCATCAATAATTCCCCCCACTCTTAATTCGAAATGTTCTAGTTGCTGTCGATACATCAGCATATTAATCGTAGCTACGCTTTCGATCCAAATCACGTTTACAGGAATGCAAATAAAATCCATTTGCCTATGCACGTGGTGATTCAGATCCCAGTATTAATGCCACCGCGTTTTAGAAGTGCGAGCATTCCCATTGCTAGCTAGCTTAAGAAACACTTCAGCTAATGAACGTTTTTTGGCTGTGGTTAGTCTAATGGAGAATTCGAAACATTGGAGAATACGTTTGGCAGCTATGTAGCCGTTTATTTCCTGGGGTGGCGCAGAATTATTCTACTAAATTTACTTGCTAATAACAGCATTTTGTTATTTCGACAAACATCCCGCATGATTGTCACGTACGCGGTGACATAAAGGCAGAAAATTCATGTTTTTGACTCCAGAAATCTCTATGCAACTGAACTTGCAGATCATTTTGCCATTTTCAGTGCGAAATTGCCAGCTTATTCATGTGTGGGGTAATAATAGATTGCTGTTTGCCTGGGTTGTCTACTAGCGTAGTGAAAGGTGTTTGCTACTGCAAGGGAGGTCTGGTTTGTTTTCGGTTCTAATCTCGATGGAGGCAGATAGGCTATCAGTAAAGGAACTGTAAGGAATTCTCGTGCCCCCAATAGGTTTTATTGCTACGTTTATTATGTACCGGCGCCCTGTGGATGTAAGTACACTCCTGGAAATGGAAAAAAGAACACATTGACACCGGTGTGTCAGACCCACCATACTTGCTCCGGACACTGCGAGAGGGCTGTACAAGCAATGATCACACGCACGGCACAGCGGACACACCAGGAACCGCGGTGTTGGCCGTCGAATGGTGCTAGCTGCGCAGCATTTGTGCACCGCCGCCGTCAGTGTCAGCCAGTTTGCCGTGGCATACGGAGCTCCATCGCAGTCTTTAACACTGGTAGCATGCCGCGACAGCGTGGACGTGAACCGTATGTGCAGCTGACGGACTTTGAGCGAGGGCGTATAGTGGGCATGGGGAAGGCCGGGTGGACGTACCGCCGAATTGCTCAACACGTGGGGCGTGAGGTCTCCACAGTACATCGATGTTGTCGCCAGTGGTCGGCGGAAGGTGCACGTGCCCGTCGACCTGGGACCGGACCGCAGCGATGCACGGATGCACACCAAGACCGTAGGATCCTACGCAGTGCCGTAGGGGACCGCACCGCCACTTCCCAGCAAATTAGGGGCACTGTTGCTCCTGGGGTATCGGCGAGGACCATTCGCAACGGTCTCCATGAAGCTGGGCTACGGTCCCGCACACCGTTAGGCCGTCTTCCGCTCACGCTCCAACATCGTGCAGCCCATCTCCAGTGGTGTCGCGACAGGCGTGAATGGAGGGACGAATGGAGACGTGTCGTCTTCAGCGATGAGAGTCGCTTCTGCCTTGGTGCCAATGATGGTCGTATGCGTGTTCGGCGCCGTGCAGGTGAGCGCCACAATCAGGACTGCATACGACCGAGGCACACAGGGCCAACACCCGGCATCATGGTGTGGGGAGCGATCTCCTACACTGGCCGTACACCACTGGTGATCGTCGAGGGGACACTGAATAGTGCACGGTACATCCAAACCGTCATCGAACCCATCGTTCTACCATTCCTAGACCGGCAAGGGAACTTGCTGTTCCAACAGGACAATGCACGTCCGCATGTATCCCGTGCCACCCAACGTGCTCTAGAAGGTGTAAGTCAACTACCCTGGCCAGCAAGATCTCCGGATCTGTCCCCCATTGAGCATGTTTGGGACTGGATGAAGCGTCGTCTCACGCGGTCTGCACGTCCAGCACGAACGCTGGTCCAACTGAGGCGCCAGGTGGAAATGGCATGGCAAGCCGTTCCACAGGACTACATCCAGCATCTCTACGATCGTCTCCATGGGAGAATAGCAGCCTGCATTGCTGCGAAAGGTTGATATACACTGTACTAGTGCCGACATTGTGCATGCTCTGTTGCCTGTGTCTATGTGCCTGTGGTTCTGTCAGTGTGATCATGTGATGTATCTGACCCCAGGAATGTGTCAATAAAGTTTCCCCTTCCTGGGACAATGAATTCACGGTGTTCTTATTTCAATTTCCAGGAGTGTATGAAAATCTTGTAGAATTTCATACTTACTGCCTACTTTTTCCGCTTCTGTCAATGAATGAATTGACTTAAGTGTGGCCCTGAATGATTTTTAACTGAATTTCGTTATGAATCTTCACGCATTGCTAAATTTGCACGCTCTCATGGTAGGTCAGCAACGGTAATCTTGTACGACTGATCTGAACGTTGACACAGACCGTTTTGCGGCCGAATGCGCATAATATTTCGCTAATTCGTAACCATCTGGGGTACTTTGTCTTACTAAAACAGTTATGTTACCTCTATAAGCTGAAATTCATTTTTATTAGTACAGTTCATACTAATTAGCGTGTCTCCTTTCATTTATATCTTACATTTACGTGTTGTGTTTAACACACTAATCAGCATTAATATAGTCTTACACATGATTGCTAACAGTCTGACAATGTTCAGATACTTTTTCAGTTTCACGCCTGTGCAAAGTATGTTGGTAGCACTTCGTCGCCTTGCCTTGTATGCTGTGTAGCAGACTCTAAAGCTGTGCGGGACAGCATAACGAAAAGGCGAGGGGTCTCGCCCGTTTTGTCCTCGACTGTACACTGCCCCCAGGGCAGGTAACTGGGGCGTTAGCGGCCACCGGGCAAGAAAATTTACCGCTGGTTGAACTTAAAAAATTGTAACAAGTTGAACGCAGAAAGTAGCAATAAGAAGTCGAGGAAAGCTTATCAGATCCGCCTTCGCCAAGCACTCCACTCGCTGCTCTTCGCCTCGGCGACGCAACGGGACGCAACACGAACCCAAATCACTGGAGAATCGCGAGATGTCACTATCGTGGAGGTTTCTCTACTAGGATTGAAATGCACTCACCTTAAAGCTTGCTGGATCCGGTTTACGACGAGGTCGTGCACCCTCGTGACCACAGCCCTTCCATCCGGCAGTCCGTGCGAGCCGCCAGCGGTCCCGGCGTGTTCTCACAGTCGCGGACCTGGCTCCTCCTGAGTCCCCAACCGAACTGGCCCACTCACACGACCCAGGAAAACAACGACGTCGCCCCAAAGATAGGGCAACAGTTACTACATACCGATAACCGCCGCTGCAGCCACTAGCGGACAGGGAACGCTTACGAAACCGAGTGGCGCCAGTCAACACGAGAAGAAGACAAACAACCGCAACCGTGCCAACTGAACGATACCGTCTGGCCTCCAACAAAGGCGGAAACCTACAAACAGCACCAACACGAGCTGTAGCGCGGCTCAAGAAACTGTGGGGAATATTGGCTGGCTCTGAGCACTACGGGGCTCAACATCTGTGGTCATCAGTCCCCTAGAACTAAGAACTACTTACAGCTAACTAACCTAAGGACATCACACACATCCATGCCCGAGGCAGGATTAGAACTGTAGGATTAGAACTGTAGCGCCTAGAACCGCACGGCCACTCCGGCCGGCTGTGGGGAATACTCACATCTACATCTACATCTACATGATTACTCTGCAATTCACATTTAAGTGCTTGGCAGAGGGTTCATCGAACCACAATCATACTATCTCTCTACCATTCCACTCCCGAACAGTGCGCGGGAAAAACGAACACCTAAACCTTTCTGTTCGAGCTCTGATTTCTCTTATTTTATTTTGATGATCATTTCTACTTACGTAGGTTGGGCTCAACAAAATATTTTCGCTTTCGGAAGAGAAAATTGGTGACTGAAATTTCGTAAATAGATCTCGCCGCGACGAAAAACGTCTTTGCTTTAATGACTTCCATCCCAAATCGCGTATCATATCTGCCGCACTCTCTCCCCTATTAAGTGGTAATACAAAACGAGCTTCCCTTTTTTGCACCCTTTCGATGTCCTCCGTCAATCCCACTGGCAAGGATCCCACACCGCGCAGCAATATTCTAACAGAGGACGGACGAGTGTAGTGTAAGTCAGCTGTCTCTTTTTCTGTCTGTTTTTAAGCACCAGTACAATGAATGTCTCGAGAGCGAATCGTTATTGCTACTACTTGTTGTAATAAAGCGACGGTGAACGTCATATTGGTGGTTAAAGAATTTTCGTATTTAGTTATTACCGCGTGATAACTCACGTGATATCAGAAGGCAATGACGACACACTGAAGATTCACGAAAAATGTCTCATTCTTCATAGGATTTGTTGTAATTGAATGTAAGTTAATAACATTTGGGCGCTTAACGCCTGTAGAAGACTGTAAGATAAAACACGAAACCGCTTCTTACGAAGCTACGGTCCAGCGTAGTGAGTAAAGGCACCATGTTACGCAACAGCATGCAGGTCGTAGGGATCGAGTCCTGTTGTATTTAACTTTTTTCTCAACTTCGCGTTTTCCAAAAGGCTGTGGCAGTGTCTTACGAAATTAACAGAAATAATTCCCGCGACACTTGATGCTATGTAAACATAAGTACTTTCTCTGTCAGCAGTGAGATTGAACTTTTATAAGCAAATGTTCTTACTGATTGGACGTGTATCGTTACATAATACATGTTCACGGATACTGAAGTTCTTATTTATGTGTATTACAGACAGAAGAACGTGACTAACGTGAGCACAACTCATGACCAAACTGCATTGTTTGCGAGCCAAAGAAAGGTGACAATTGGCGCTGGACAGTGCTGAGAGCGCAAAATGACGTCAACCAGGGTCCCGGGTGCGTGCACGTCAACGTTAGCTGCCTCGTCTCGTGTGCCGGCGGCTTAACCAGTAAGTAGTTAGCACCGCGTTACCGAGCAGTTGCCATCGACTTGGCGCCTGTGCAGCGTCGTTTCCTCGGAACACAGTCGTGTGTTGTATGGGAATGCAGGACGTCTCGCCGAATTTCATCGATAAACTTTTGTCGCGCTACCGGCCGAATCGTGTACTCGCGACGAGTTTCCTGCTGGTCATCTTCAAGTTCAAAAATGGTTCAAATGGCTCTAAGCACTATGGGACTTAACATCTCAGGTCATCAGTCCCCTACTTAAACCTAACTAACCTAAGGACATCACACACATCCATGCCCGAGGCAGGATTCGAACCTGCGAGTCTCGTGGTTCCGGACTGAACCGCCTAGAACCGCTCGGCCACAGCGGCCGGCCATCTTCAGGCGAAGATGAAAATGACGAGTAGGAAACCCGTCCGGACTTTGCGACAACATGACGCTACGATTCGGGCGCTAATATGAGTGGTCAGTGTTGTTGAATTTAGAAAATTAACAGTTAGTTTTTGAGCAATAGGTTTGTGTGAGAAGTGGAAAACGTCTCATTTTATGCTACAAGCCCCCAGGCTACTGCAGGAGGGATTTGGCAGAGAAGACATAGTGTGAATCAGGGAAAAGAAGTTCAAATTATAGGTATGTGTGAGGGCGTGCAGGAAACTAACGCCTCCGATTTTTTTTTCTGTTCTGAGTATCGACTGAGGTATTACATATGATGCATATTAGCCGGTCGACTTTCCCACTTCGATGATCCAAGTTGCAGCCCTCTGCCGTTTGTCCACACATGGAACAGCCTGGCAGTGCCAGACCACACACGACGGCTGCGACATCTACAACAATCGAACGCCTGATCCATCATCCTCCATACACTCCGGACTTGGCCCCATCCGAGTTTCATCCGCTTCCGGAACTTAAGGAACACCCTCGAGGACTTCATTACGATAATGATGAAGCGGTGAAAGCAGAGGTGAGGTTATGGCTCCGTCAACATTTTGCTGTGACGGTGTCAGCAAAATGCTCTCTCGTTAGGAGGAATGTGTTTATCGCCGGGGTGTCTACCGTGAGAAATAAATGTGTAGACACGAAGAATATACATGCAGAATGTTAATAAAGTCTGTTTCATTTAAAAAACAAGTTTTCACACAAGGAAATTCGGAGGCATTACTTTTCAGCACGTCCTAGTAGCATTTTCTATTTCCATTATTTGGAAAAAAAGAAATACGTCAACAGGAGTACACGTACAAGAAGAAATAAGTCACACTAAGACTTGTTTGTGTAACTAGCAGCAGCTATGCCACACTGTAAAATTACTTTATCGTCTGGCAGAAAATAGCGAAAATGGCTGTGAAAAAAAAAACAAAGAAGGCACAAATATCCGATAAACGTAAATACGATGGAGATTACATACAAAGAATTCCACAAGAGAACAATAAATTTTGAATGTTTCTTTTGCAGCTGTTTACGTTTCTCGGCATGTGCGGCTGAATCCGAAAATTTCTTCGTCTTCTCATTCGTGTGTAATACATGATAAGTGAAAAAAAAAGAGGACGCACCAGGAAGGAACATTCAGATAGTACGCATATCACTAGAAGTGATGTACAGTCGTACTGTACTAATAAAAATGAATTTCAGCTTATCGAGATAACATAACTGTTTTAGTAAGGCAAAGTACCCCAGATGGTTACGAATTAGCAAAATAATGTGCGCATTCGGCCGCAAAACGGTCTGTGTCAACGTTCAGACCAGTCATACCGGATTACCGTTGCTGACCTACCACGAAAGTGTGCGAATTTAGCAATGCGTGAACATTCATAACGAAATTCAGTTAAAAATCATTCAGTGCCACACTTAAGTCAATTCATTTATTGACAGAAGCAGAAAAAGTAGGCAGTAACAAGTATGAAATTCTACAAGAGTTTCCTATTTACATCCACAGGGCGCCGGTACAGAATAAAGGTAGAAATAAAACGTATTGGGGCACGTGAATTTCTTACAATTGCTTTACTGATAGTCTATCTGCCTCCATCGAGATTAGAACCGAAAACAAACCAGACCTCCCTTGCAATAGCAAACACCTTTCACTACGCTACCAGACAGTCCAGGCAAATAGCCCTCTGTTATTAGCCCACACATGAATAAGACGTCAATTTCGCACTGAAAATGGCAAAATGATTTGCAGTTTTTGTTGCATAGAGCTTTCTGGAGGCAAAAACATCAATTTTCTACCCTTACGTCACCGCGTATGTGACAATCATTCGGGATGTTTGTCGAAATAACAAAATACTGTTATTAGCGAGTAAATTTAGTAGAATGATTCTGCATCACCCCAGGAAATAAATGGCTACATAGCTGCCAAACGTATTCTACAATGTTTCGAATTCTTCATTAGACTCGCGACAGCCAGAAAACGTTCATTAGCCGAAGCTAAGCTAGCAGTGGGAATGCTCGCACTTTTAAAACGCGGTGGCATTAATACTGGGATCTGAATTACCACGTGTATAGGCAAATGGATTTTATTTGCATTTCTGTAAACGTGATTTGGATTGAAAGCGTAGCTACGATTAATATGCTGATGTATCGACTGCAACTATAACATTTCGAATGAACAGTAGGGGGAATTATTTATGCGGCTCTCATCTTCAGTGACTGTTATAGCTGTTTTCGTTGTTAGGATTTCGTCACCTAAATCGGTGAAAATGGAACCCTACTAGTCTCACTTTCTTGACCGTGTAGCTGTATACCCAACCCTTAAAACCCGTTTACCTCGAGTACAGGTAGACCTAATAAGCGGAAATGTATCGCACTTCCTGCGGTATAAGGTCCCTTGGTGGTGTAAGAAATTCATTTCTATTAGTACAGTTCATACCAATTAGCGTTTCTTCTTTCATTTATATTTTATATTTACGTGTTGTTTGACACACTAACCAGCATTAATATAGTCTTACACGTGACTGAAAACTGTCTGACAAAGTTCGGATGGTTTTTCAATTTCACACCTGTGCATAGTATGTTGGTAGCACTTGGTCGCGTTGCCTGTTATGCTGAGTAGCAGACTTTAAAGCTGTGCGGATCGGCATAACGAAAAGGCGAGGGGTCTCGCTCGTTTTGTCCACGACTGTACATGTGCAGGCAAACAAATAATTACAATTCCAGAAAAACTGAATAACGTGTGCAAAAGTTTCACAAATTGAACAAGTCAATAATGCATTGGACCTCTGGTCCTTATGCAAGCTGTTATTCGGTTTTGCATTGACTGATATAGTCGTTGGATGTGCTCCTGAGTAATACCGTGCTGAATTCTGTCCAATTGGCGAGTTAGATCGTCAAAATTCCGAGCTGGTTAGACGGCCCTGCCCATGGTGTTTCAAACGTTCTCAGTTGGGGAGAGATCCGGCGACCTTGCTGGCCTCGAGCACGAAGTCTAGTAGTAGAAACTCTCGCCGTGTGCGGGCGTCCATTATCTTGCTGAAATGTAAGCGCTGGATGGCTTGCCATGAAGGGAAACAACATAAAGTGCAGAATATCATCGCTGTGCTGTAAGAGCGTCGCGGATGGCAACCAAAGGCGTCCAGCTATGAAAATAAATGGCACCCCATACTACCACTCCCCGTTGTGAGCCGTACGACGAACGACAATGAGGTTAGTGTCCCACTGCTGTGCGGCCCGTACCCAGACGCGTCTTCGCCCTGCGATCCAATTAACTGCAGCAGAACTGTCTCCACTAACGAGCCTCGCTTCGAATTGAGATTCGACGACCAGCCCGCCGCACGGCCCAACAACCAGGAGTGGTGGTTCGGGGTGCCATTTTGTTCCGTAGCAGGAGCTGTTTGGTTGTCATCCGAGGGGCATCCTTACAGCCCATCGGTACCTTGAGTACACAGTACATCCAGTGAATAGGAATAGGGTCCTGTGCTCTTCCCGGATGAGAGAAAATTCAGTCTGAGTGATGATTCTGGACGTACACTCATATGGCGAGTGGTGGGAAGACATAATCCACCCAGAAACATTGCAGAACATTATAGTTTTGGTGGTCCATGTGTTAACGAATGGAAAGGCATAACGTTGCATGGGAGTACCTACCTCCAAATCATCGAACGCTGTACTCTCACTGGTCAACATTATTGTGACGCTGTACTCATTCCCCAGGTGAGCCTTTTGAGAGGTGCGTTCTTCCCTGAGTTCACTTTTGTGGACGACAATGCACGACCGCACCAAACAGCGCAGGTGTAGAGTGAAAATTTCATTCTGAAAGCATCCCTCAGGCTGTGACTAAACCGTGACTCCACAATATCTTTTCTACCAGAAGTACTAGTCTTGCGAGTTTCGCAGGGGAACTTCTGTGAAGTGTGGAAAGTAAGAGGCGGGATACTGGCGGAAGTAAAGCTGTGAGAACGGGTCTTGTGCTGAGTCGCACCTGGGTAGCTCAGTCAGTCCGGCTTTCGCAGCCGTGCAGTGCGGACGTGCTGCTGTTTCCGCCTTCGTGTCGCTTATCTATACCAGAACCGTGGTCAACCGTTTCCGAAAATCCACACTACGATTCACCTTCTGCTAAGACTATACTCGACCAAAGGCCTTGGAAGTGAAAGGCGACGTAGCTGAGAACCCAGCCTCAGACATTCTGGGCATCCCTTTGTCCATCTAAAGCAGTACAGTGTAAGTCAAAGCCGGCAATGACGCAGTGTGCGAAAAAATACTTCGTGACTGAAACGCCTGGTTAAATCCTCAGAACGGAACAGGCAGTTGCAACTGTGGAAAGCGGCCAAAAATGAGCGGCTGTTATTACACTCGAACTTCATTTTGTTGCCCGAACGTTACAGCGCAAATTTCCGAGCTTAAATATCGACTCAATATGTCACACAATGCTATGGCTTAAGGGCACAACCTCCTTAATTTTTAAAACGGCTGAAGGCCCATGATTTAAAACACAACTACAATAAATTTTCAAAACTCAGAAAGCGCAAGGTTTTATCCTTAAATAATATTTTAAATGAGGTTGAAGGCCCAAACAATGTAAGACTTGACAAGTAAGTAATTTTAATTTTAAAACGGCTAAAGGCCCATGATTTAAAAACAAAACTACACTAAATTTTTACAAGCCAGAAAGACCAAGGCTTTATCCTTAAATAATTTTTTTTTAAATGAGGCTGAAGGCCCAAACAATCTAAGCTTTAACAAGTAATGAATTTAAATTTTAAGACGGCTGAAGGCCCATGGTTGAGAAACGCAACTACAATAAATTTTCCAAAGGCAGAAGGCCCAAAGCTTTATCCAAAATATTTTAAATGACGCTGGAGGCTCAAGCAATGCAAGACTTGACAAGTAAGGAACTTTCAGCTTTAAAGCGGCTGAAGGCCCATTATTTAAAACCCAACGAAAAGCATCCAAATTGAAACCATCGGCTATGATCCATTAAAATGCACAATCAAACGCCAATAAGAAAAGGCAGTACAGCCAGTGGCGCTCAGATGTTTCTGCGGGTTGGTCAGCACTTGAAACATTAACATTCGCTTAGGGGAGACAGGTAATCGGCCCAACTATATCCGATCCGCCGTCAACCCAACCAAGAGACAGTCAACGGACCCACCGACCAGTACCCAAGGAACTCCAAAGCAAAAACGTAAAAGGCGTAGCCGCCCACAATCAAGTATGCATAAGCTGTCAAAACTACGCACACGTTTTGGACCGCGACAACACGGTGAAAGAAGGACACTGCCTGAATTTTACGTCAGCGGCCAGGGCACGTAACTGGAACGCTAACGGTAACAGGACAGAAAATTCCGCCGGTGCACTTGGACTTCAAATAACCAAATACAGTTAAACTCCACCGGATGGTGGCCAAACTTTCGCCAACTCGAACACTCGCTGCTGCTCACGGGAATACCCCCAACAGCCAACCATGAAAACCAACGGCACAATGTGAACAGGCTGGCTTCGGTAATTAAATCACCACTCAGCTTTGATGTCCCGGGCAATCGGAACAGCTCGCACGCACTCCGACACTGCGCAGATACCGGCAGCGGGTCCGGCCCACTGCACCAAGCGGACATTTCCTGGCTGATCCACACCAACCGACCGACCGCCGCACGCCGGCTAGCTGAAAACTATCAGCACCAGACCAAAGATAGTACAAGGTGCGAATACCGCGAACACCACTGCTGCCGCACGTAGAAAGAGGAAGAAATACGGCATAACCGCAATAACCGCGCCGGCCTGTGTGGCCGTGCGGTTCTAGGCGCTTCAGTCTGGGACCGCGTGACTGCTACGGTCGCATGTTCGAATCCTGCTTTAATATTTTTTGTGGGATCTAAAATTTAAAAACCTCTCTCGCACCGGCCTGATTTAGTTTCACTGATCAGGATAGTAAAAAAACATGCGTATATTAAGAGAATTTTCATTCACAAAGTAGGCTTATCACATTCACACAGTTCAATACTGTCGTATCCTGATTAAATTGAGCTTAACTTAAATTCCACAAGGCAGTGAAGCAATTTCGAAGTCTCGGTGCGACGAAAATTGTCAGTCGATCTCCTGAAAACATTTGTAATAATTAGTAACTTTCGGTGACCACATGGTGAAGACCGGAGATCTGCTGGTAAGACCGTATTAGCCTATTTATTGGAAGTAATGAACTGGATATCTTGAGCATACAAAACGGCAGGTTCGTCCAGTGTAAATCAGAATTTCCCCACTGATCCCGTGCAACACAGCGCAGTAACCAGACACTGTCAATAATAATCAATTAAATAATACGCGAACACACTTACTTTAGTTTAGTTCATGTATTAAATTCCTTCCCATACAGAATCTCAACAAGATGGCGCCTAGCTCAACAATACATACAAATACATCTTCGTTCTTTCACGGCTAATCGGCAAGATCTCAAACCCTCTTTTCGTAAGCGAAAACATAGATAGCAGAGAAGCTATTCCATGGAGTAAGTGCACGCTCCAAGGAATAATAGGGCTTGAAACTACTTTGCATTGATAATCATCGTGTATTAAAGTTTAGGAATCGGTAAGATAAGAAGAGATATTTCAAGATATGTACTGAGTCACATAATTTATAAAATTTCTGAAAATATCGCGGAGAGACCGCTGCAAGAGACATTACACTGCCTCGGGCATGGATGTGTGTGATGTCCTTAGGTTAGTTAGGTTTAAGTAGTTCTAAGTTCTAGGGGACTGATGACCACAGATGTTAAGTCCCACAGTGCTCAGAGCCATTTGAACCATTTGAAGCAATAACCGCTGGAAACCAAACGCAGAGTAACAGTCGAGGTTTAAACCAACGCAAAAGTGGGGGCCTGCACGGCTCAGAGACACCAAACATGGACTACTTTTTTGCCACTCCGACAGCAATGTCAGCAAGGTCACTGTCTACCACACAGGCCCAGCATGCGCGCCATACGAGTCTTCGAACTACCATTCGAGCTCCCGGCAGAAGACGTTATTGCGGGTTTCCGCCCCTACGACACTGTACACGGTCACACTGCCGAACGCTGGGTGCAATTCCAAACGTAGCTCGCTGTTAACGCTCTACTACAGACTACCATCGATCTCCGTTGGCACATGCAACCTTACCTGGAAGTCAGCGGTTGCCGCGCAATCGTTACAGACAAAGTCCATTCCGAAGACCCGTTGCGGATGCGGCAAAGAAGGCCACCTCATGTCTGAGAGTTTTCAGCGACGCATGACCGAACTACCGGCCGCTACCGTGGCCCCTCCGACTCTGACGACGCTTTCAACGATCACCTTACACATCGGCGCTCTCTTGTCCTCCTGCCGACCGTCGTCAGAGGACCACGTACCGCCGCCCCTTCCAGCTGCCACGGATACCGCCGGGCCGACGCGCCACGCTGACAACCTGAGGCTACTCGGGCGCCACTACCAACAGCGGCGACTTCCGAGCCTCTCCCGCTTGATGATCTGGACGTCCCTCAGGTTATCGTCCCCGCGACGGCCTTCCACCCAGACCGCCGCTACTCCCTCCCGTCTTCCAACACAGAGGGAAGGACACTGTAAGAGGTCCGAGCAGGTGTAATTTTATGTAAGAGGTCCGAGCAGATGTAATTTCGATGTATTGCTCATGCGCTGCCTGCGATATGCAAGGTATAAGAGAATCGCTAACCAGAGAGCAGTGTTGACTGCAGTAGGAACTGTGTAACTGTACCAGTAAGTTGTTGCTACTCTGGAGTCTGCTCTGGTCTGGTCTGGTGTATCGTGTTGGCTGGGCCGGTCGCGGTGCAGCGATGCCGGAGCCTGAGTATTATTGTATAAGGTAAAAAGCAGCCTCGCGCATATCTAGTAATGTTATGTGAACTCCCATGTAAATCTTTTTTTAAAAATGTCCTAATAATAATCTTTGTCATATAAAGTAATTTCTAAGAACCATTCATTTCAATTTAAAGATTTTACTAATTTCTTCAATCCATGATAATTCCTATTGTTGCAAAAGAAAAATCAGTTGCTTCCTTTCATAAATGACAAATCTAACGGCCAGCATTGCACAGAGCTGTGCCGGAAAAATTTTAGGTAAGAGCAGATATATTCGCCGTTTTTATTGAGGTAAGAATTTTTGCTTTTTTATTGAGAATGATCTTACAGGGCCATGACGCAGCACTGGTGTCGTCCAAAATTTACCTGGTTACTGAATTTATTTTTTATTACGAGGTTTAGGAATATTTCTGTTTCGAGCTTACGTGAAATGAGAAAAGGATTTTGTGGGTACATTAAATGTGAAACAAATTTTCAAAAAATGGTTCAAATGGCTCTGAGCACTATGGGACTCAACTGCTGTGGTTATCAGTCCCGTAGAACTTAGAACTACTTAAACCTAACTAACCTAAGGACATCACACACATCCATGCCCGAGGCAGGATTCGAACCTGCGACCGTAGCAGTCGCACGGTTCCGGACTGCGCGCCTAGAACCGCGAGACCACCGCGGCCGGCGGAACAAATTTTCTGGGTACAATAAATGTGAATGCATTTCTGTACGGATATTATAAATGGGAACCAATTTTGTTCTGAGGTTACACAAAAATTAGAATCATATTCATATTATTATTATATATTCAATTTTTTGGGGAGCCTACTTTTAAATTAGAATCATTATTTTATTATTATTTTTTTTTATTAAATTTTGTGGGGAGGTTACAACACGAAAACAACTTCCACCTGAACCGCGCAAATGGAGGTGCCGTACTGTTTCGGAATGAGACAGCTCACCTCCCCGTGAGGCTCCAGAGGCCGTCCGGTCCGGATAACCTGCAAGACGACAAGAGTGACGACAACGCGAAGCCGTCTTTCGCTGCACCGGTACCTACTCTGCCGGCTCGCCAAGATCCATCTGAAGCAATGGACTCGACCATTACGACTGCCGCCGAGACGTCCTCCGCTCCTTCGGATGAGGTGGAGCATACGAACGCCACAACGACAGCGACCTCGATGCCGTGGGGTGACGACATCGACGATGGCCCGTAACACACACTGGGGGCGGAGCTACCCCAGATGGACACCTAGTTACGCCGAGGATGACGCCATCAGGTGACGTACAGCGCGGCTTGCTGCTGCCTCGTCTCTCTTCGTCCTTTGCTGATAGAGTTCCCCTCCACAGCGGGAGCCGGCCTGTGTGGCCGAGCGGTTCTAGCCGCTTCAGTCTGGAACCGCGCGACCGCTACGGTCGCAGGTTCGCATCATGCCTCGGGCATGGATGTGTGTGATGTCCTTAGGTTAGTAGGTTTAATTAGTTCAAAGTTCTAGGCGACTGATGACCTCAGAAGTTAAGTCCCATAGTGCTCAGGGCCATTTGAACCATTTTCCACAGCGGGGCACGTTTCCAAATGTACCGTATAGTAACGATCAGGACTTACAACGTTAGCTTCCACGTGAAAATTGAACTGCTGCACAAAATGATACGGGCATCGAACGTCGACATCGCACTGCTATAGGAAGCACATTTGGCCTCACCTCCGGACGTCAGGGGATATAATACTTATCCTTCTGCTGGTGACAACCTGGGACGTGGCGTAGCCACCTATACCCGAGAGGGCGTTCCGTCGGCCGCTATCATATACCCTCCGTCCGTCATGGGGACACGTATCATCAACATTTGCGCTCCATCAGGCTCCATCCGCAGACGTGACAGAGCACACTTCTGTTCAGAACAAAGTGCCCCTTTATTTTCTCGGTGTTGTGACCATTACTTTCTTGGAGTGGGGGGGGGGGGTGATGATTTTCATTGTGTCCTGCACCCTATGGATCAATGCCCCACTACAACACTTGTCAAGAGCCGGCCGTTGTGGCCGAGCGGTTCCTGGCCCAGGCGCTACAGTCTGGAATCGCGCGACCGCTACGGTCGCAGGTTCGAATCCTGCCTCTGGCATGGATGTGTGTGGCGTCCTTAGGTTAATTAGTTTTAAGTAGTTCTAAGTTATAGGGGACTGATCACCTCAGATGTTAAGTCCCATAGTGCTCAGAGCCATTTGAACCATTTGAACTTGTCAAGAACTGCGCCTTGTCGTCCGTGATCTGTTACACCGCTAGACTTGGGAAGTTCGGCGCGGCGACGCACCTGGACATAATTACCAGACAAGTTACTCCGCGAGCCGCCTTCACGGGGTTTACGTCTCTGGGGAAGTAACACCTGCACTCAAAGGTGCAGAATTTTAGCGCTCGGCCTTTTCGGACCACTGTGCCTAAATCTGCAACATTTTCCTCCCGCAACATGTGGTCTGGTGCAGTCGTGCACCGTGGGAGCTAATCACCTCCCACCTCCACGATCCCGACTGACTTCAGCTTGTCATCTGTGAACGTCGCTTGCCTCAGTACAGCATAACCTTGACTAGGTGGCTGGAGTGTGCCAAACCTGCCATTCGACGTACAGTCGTGCTCAAAAGTATAATACAAAAGCTTCTAGATGCATCTGCTGCCTGGCTGTCTGTTAAACCTGTAAAGAACAGAAGTTATCCCTTCTTCCACATGCGGCTATTTTCTGTTGAGAAGTGAAGGTAATTATGTTCAAAGTTGCATTATATTGGTAACTTAAGCAGACATCAGAATTGCGGTGTAAATAATGTAGCAGCTAATGAAATGGAACTCCCGACATCTTATCTACAGTGCGTGACACTTACCTCGACGCTACTAGCTGTCATCTAGCTACAGCACCTCCAGAAGTCAACAATAGTTCCTCCAGAACTTCCGCATTCCACAGTGCTGTCAGATAATGCATATGGCCGAATCTAGAGTTCTGAGAGACAGACAGTTACAGCTTGTCTTTTGCACTGCACAACGTTTTCAACAAACAGATAGAGCAATAGAGTAGCTCAAATGGAAAGGAACACTTCCTCTTTAAATTTCTGCAACCTACACTGCTGGCAGTTCTGTGTAGGTGGTAGCTACATGATTTTATTTCGGTGATTACAAAATAGAGTCGAGTGTATGCACTGGGTAGCCGAGGCAGCTAGTTCATGGCGATTCCGTCAACCAAGTAAATGAATGTACTGAACATGCTGCAAACCACTACAGGGAGCTTGTCTGTTAGAATTCTCATCGAGTGTGCCGCAACGGTGTTATGAAAGAAAAATGAGTCAGACAGAAAATGATTTGGTGGTCTGTTGGATTGATTGTAGATTCATATGATGATGGTCTGGGTTCGATTCCAACTTCTGCCCACGATTTTTAATAGGGAGACAGATTGTATTCTCTTGTGGCTACGCCAAGTGAAGAAGGTATAATGGCACAGTGGTCTGAAATTCACATTAAACATGACATTCCTTCTCTACCAAGTAGACGTTAGGTTGAGCCACAATAAAGTCTGGAGTGGCGAAATGTGGGTACTCTGTCACCAGTAACCTTTGTTATACTAGTTATTTATTTATAGTGACGAAACAAGCGCTATGTAGGGTGACAGGACCATTATTCCATCTTTTATTTGAGCTTCTGTATGTCTATAAAGTTGGTTCTGAACTTGGAATGCGACTCAGACCGCCCTTAACGCGGAATTTGATACCTTCGTGACAATACAGCTCGACTAAAATTTGTTGTTTGTTGAAAACTGCAGATTCCTCAATATCTCCACATATTACGCATGAATGGGTTTGAATGCTGGCCCGGCACTAAAGTTTTCATTATGTATTATCAAGCTCTAGCATGAGAACACCTATCTGCTGATGGATAATAATTGTGATTTTTAATACATTTTCATTCATTGTCAACACTAACGATATCTGACGTTTTTGACTCCTAGTGAGACACAGAACTATTTGAGAGATCACTCTAAGTTCAAGGAAGTTATTCCGAGCCGCTGGTGGAGAAAAATTCTTTAGCTGACGTCTCTTTGTGTGTAGTCAACAACGGTATGTGTGGGGTTCGATTCCCAGTCAACATTGAAATCTTCGCCATATTATTTCTAGTTCAAACATGATCACATGTCGCTGCTGATGTAACAAACCTATATTTAACGTTCGTTTTCTCTAATAAATAACAGCGATAGGTTCCGGGTTGGAGTCCTGGGAAGGAAAAAAATTAATGTTTCGTCTTGTTATTTCAGTTAAAACATCTAGCTACTGCCGAGAAAATCCGATATGTCACAGTTGATTGTGCTTCGATAACAATCCAATTAGGTTCTGGGTTGGAATCCCTGTCCAACAGAAAGCGGCATTTCAAGTTAGTTACTTGTGAAGAAGCAATATTTAACATCTCTCGTAGTTCGTTAACAGGGACAATAGATGCTGGGTAGGAATTCGCGTCCATTAGAAATGTTTACGTTATGTAATTTAAAGTTGATATTTGCTAACTGATACTGTCTAAAATCGAGGTATATCACTCTCTGTATGCCTACTCAGGAATGACTGTTAGTTTCGGTCAGTCGGAAAATCTTAGTCTCATGACCTGTGTTTGAATCCAAATGCAGAACGAGACGGTTCGTCGTGTCATTTGAAGTTCATACATATTCTCAACTAGCTGCTCATGAATAACTTAAATTTTTAATATCATTTTGTGTTAAATAACAAGTACGGTATGTTACTTTGAAGAAGAAATCAAGAATACGACGAACTTACTTCGTGCATTACCTATCTGACGTAATAATGAGGGTGGTAACATTTCAGGTATGTCATTTATTGCGATAAATGTGAGCTTACAAGCCTTAAGGACAGTCTTATCTGTGATAAGTTGCTCCCTGATATTTGTAGAGTCGTGGTATTACTTTACATCTTGAGTTACTGCGATACAGAGCAGTGTTTTCTAGTGGTGACTTGTTGGAGCCATTTTCAATAGTGAAACGACTGTACCAAGGAGCGATTAGAGGACCTGCTAGACAGCTGCGTTATGTGAGTTGCATGCGAATCAGGCGAATGCAATTCAGGTCGTTCGGATACTTTTGAGCACGACTGTACCTTCATAAAGCATGGCAAGGAGGTAGTTTTGCGGCGCCGCCACACTGCCGACTATTTCTACGCAGTTTTCCGCGACCAGGACGCCCAGCCACCCACCCCTGAAACCCAGAGGCAAGGCAGCGGGATTATGGCACAAACTGTCGACACGCCGTAGACTACAGGAACGCCCCATCACGCGTCATATCGCGCCTCAGATAGGGAAAAGCGACGACAACGCCTCATAATCGAGATCTACACATGTTGCGCCCAGCACATCACTTGCCAGGCCGAAATCGTCAGTACCTCAGTACCACACGATGTACCAGGAGGAGACTGCCAGCGCCCGCGCTGAGGAGTTCGTGTTACGTCACTCGCACCCTCGCCGGCGACGAGGCGGACCAGCTGACGGGGCCGGTTACGTGCGACGAAGTTCACGATCAACAAAGGTGCTCTGAATAAGTCACCTGGCGTCGACGGATTGCCGACAGAATTTTATCGCGCCTTCCGTGAGCTCATGGCGTCGTGGTGGGTAACAATGTCCCATGAGTTGTTGACAATGAGCAACGCCGTACCGCCATCCTTGCCGTGGAAGTTGTTATTCCCACCCACAAACCGACACCGCGAGCGACGACAGCACATTACCGCCCCCTAACTCTGCTTAACGCAGACTATAAAATGTTTGCACGGCTCCTGGCGAAGCGTTGCCTAGCATTCTATCCCCAGAACAGACAACTCCGGGTGACTCATTTGAAACTTCCCCTTTGTATGTAAAGAAAGATGAAAATTGTGGTGTCACCGCCAGACACCACACTTGCTAGGTGGTAGCTTTAAATCGGCCGCGGTCCATTAGTACATGTCGGACCCGCGTGTCGCCACTGTGTGATCGCAGACCGAGCGCCACCACAAGGCAGGTCTCGAGATACGGACTAGCACTCGCCCCAGTTGTACGGACGACGTAGCTAGCGATGCACACTGACGAAGCCTCGCTCATTTGCAGAGCAGATAGTTAGAATAGCCTTCAGCTAAGTCCATGGCTACGACCTAGCAAGGCGCCATTAGTAACATTGCATGTATCTACAGAGTCTCACTTGTATCGTCAACAGCGATGTACAACAATGATGGATTAAAGTTAAGTATTCCAGAAGCTACGTACTTTTCTTTATAGCATTCATTACGTATCCTGTTTCAGACCTCACGCCCTCCTGCTTTAGCTTAGCGCGTGCCTTTCGGCTTCCTCTCATTGTGTCTAGGCTGTCTTGTCTAGACACAACAAAAATTCCCCTTTGAATTTAAAGAAAGACTGTGCTGGTAAAACTCTTACGTTATTTGATTTTCAAACAGCTGAGCAAAACTGAACATACTCAGACAGCTCTCTCTTTACTTATCTTGATCATCACTAAACTGTCACACAATATTTTTAGCGCAACGCAATCTGACTTTCAATAATCCCTACAAAAGAATGGCCCTCACTAACAATAACCTATACCTTTCATGAATCACTTACCTCAAAAAAATCTTCGTTACTCTAACTACTGCCGCGCGGGATTAGCCGAACGGTCTGAGGCGCTGCAGTCATGGCCTGTGCGGCTGGTCCCGCCGGAGGTTCGAGTCCTCCCTCGTGCATGTGTGTGTGTGTGTGTGTTTGTCCTTAGGATAATTTAAGTTAAGTTGTGTGTAAGCTTAGGGACTGATGACCTTAGCAGTTAGTCGCATAACATTTCACTCACATTTGAACTTTTTTTTCTAACTAACGCAATACAGCGAGCGCCAATACTACCACCTAAATAAAAGATTCTAACTACTGAAGGCGCTAACTACTAATACACACAGTTAGCAAATGAAAGATTTTGATAGAGAACAAACAATATATTTACCTTAATAGTGTTAAAAAATCATAATATATATGTATCAATTCATGACATCCAGTCTTACAAATTTTCGCTTCCCGCGCCCGGGTTCGCGGGTTCGATTCCCGGTGGGGTCAGGGATTTTCTCTGCCTCGTGATGACTGGGTGTTGTGTGCTGTCCTTAGCTTAGTTAGGTTTAAGTAGTTCTAAGTTCTAGGGGACTGATGATCATAGATGTTAAGTCCCATAGTGCTCAGAGCCATTTGAACCATTTTTCTTACAAATTTCCTTTTTCTAACGGACACGCGTCCAGATCGTCCGCTCATAGTAACCTCTCAAAACTATGGCATCTCTCTCCCCACATCCACGGCTGCTGACGGCTCACCTCCAACTGCCCAACGCTACGCGCTGTTCACATCCAACTGCCCAACACTACGCAAGCGAATATTCCAACAGTGAGTCCAACCAGCGACAGACTGCACACAGCGCAGTCAGAGATTTTCATACAGAGCACTATGTGGCGTTACCAACATAAAAACCTAAACAACCTACTTACACAGTTAATATACAAACGGCCACGTCGTGATTTAATCGTACTGGTAGCGGCGTGCAGATTCCGCCGCGAGGTGGTTGACATTGATTTTGACAGCGCATTCGCCAAGGTGCGGCATCGTTTTCTGTTCGCAGTAATAAGCCGAACTGGTTTTCCACCCTCCTTTATCGATACCATCCGGCGCCTGTACTGCAGCACCGAATCCCTGGTTCATGTCACCAGTAATGTGGCGGGAACAGCGACCATCCGGCGCTCCATAACGCAGCATTGTCCGCTTTCGACACAGCTCTATGCCATAACCCTGGAGCCATTAATCGGGAAGCTGGCGACCCACCTTTCTGGTCTAACTTTGCGACAGCACACTTTTCGATGTCGCGCGTATGCAGACGACCTCCTCCTCTTAGTCCGCCCACAGATTGAAAAACAGATGGTACTTGATTTGATATCAACGTGCGGAACTGCAACTGGCAGTAACATGAATGTGACTAAATGCTCCGCGATGCCCATTGGATGCGGCCTCTCACACGATGACTTAGCACGCCCCCCGAGCGTACAAAAACTGCGATACCTTGCTATCATTTTCACCTCTACCGTGCGGCGCTCCAGCGCCGTCAGTTTTCGGTGTAACTTCCAAATTATCCGCACGGCAGTGCGACAAAATCTTCTCCGCCGACTCGATTCCTTACAACGCGTCGAATATCTCAGTGAACATGTCGCGTCCAGAATTGTCCACATCGCACAGGTATTCCCATCTTCCCATTGCCGTCAGCTGGTGGACGCAGGCCACAGTCCGAGTTCGGATACTTCCTTCCGGATGGGACGCTCTTTAGAGTTCGTTACGAAATGCCCCCCTCCCCCTTTCTCCGCGAGAAGCGGCCTCGGCCTGTCAATGTGTGACTCAAAACGGCGTCTCTGTACATGCACAGTATGCTCAAGCAGTGGAACAGCTGCGCTATCCTTACGTGCAGCTTACTGGGCATTCTTAGCCCGCGACCATATCCCTGCCACTACCAGTAGGCCACATCACGCACCATCTTACGCACATTTCTGTTTTCATCGCCGACTTCAGTTATGCTCACACTCACTTACCGAGCACCCGCCTTCCTCGAACAAAAGAATTCTACACCGCACTGCTTCGTTACATATCCAGCAACAGTGTCGAACTCAACTATCCATCGAAGCGATGGCCCTCGGTTTTGCGTGATGTCCACCAGCGTTTTCTTCCCACCAACGTAGCACCACGTCGGATGTGGAAAATTCGCCACAAATCAACGTCTTCACGGAATCGAAGTGTCGAACACTCTGCTCTCTTCAGTTTGAGACCTCGTGGATGACGATGACCGACACCGAACTTGTGCTGCCACCAGTGACATCTGAAAACTGGGTCGATACTTTGTTGCCTGTTACCTCCGCGTTCCGCCGGACTCGATTGACCCACTGACTTTTATCCATCCTGAGGATACTCATTTCCCCGACACCAAAAATCATGCTTGTCTTTGGGTCAAGGGACGGACGACCACCCACCTGTATACTGATGGCGATAAATCACGCCTTGACTTCTGGTAGTGCTTACAAAACGCCCACGGTGAAATCGAGCACCGACAGCGTTACCGCGTCTTCTTCGCCAATTACGTACTTCTCCCCGACTCAGCTGGGTGGCGCCACACGCAGACGACACTCCTTCCCCCCCTCCCCCCCCCCCCCCCTTGCTGACATCTGAGACTTCGCGCGCTACGTTTCTGTGTCGCACACCACAATGGAGTAGGCGCATGGACACGCGCCCCTTTCTTTAATGCACTGTACCAGAGCACGCTGGTCAGTCCCCCAACCCCGCTGTCGCCTCCTCCACGGCTCCTGCCCTCCATTCGGGCGCTTCTTGCCGGTAGTGGTGCCGAAGACGCCGTGGCCAGGCCTCGCAAGTCGCCCCCCGCCCACTCTGCCTCCACTCCCCTTCTGTCGAGCCGCTCCTTCTTCCCTCTTTGCCTGTGGCCTCATTCCTCTTAGCTTACTTTCAGTATTATTATTTTTTTTCTCTACACTTTGTTAATAAAGACTTTAAGACTTTCGCACTTCTTGTTCGAGTATAATGTCTCTTGCTGGTTCCGCTGAAAGGGTGGCTTTTCTGTTGTATTTACGCTTCTACAACTAAAGATGTTTTGTTTACTTAACCCGTTTGCTACTTAAAAAAGAAAGAAAAGCTGGAGAGGTGCGGTTCAGGGGGGGGGGGGGGGGCAGGGGGAGGCATCGTGTCCAGGCCTCGGGTTTCGAAACCTGTCCACCCTGTCTCCACCGGCCCGAAGCTGACCGCTCTAAAAGCGGTGATGTGGCCGATCTGTGAAGAGGAACGCTGTGTTAGCGCTACGCTCTAACCTCGAAATAGGGCTAAACATTCTTTTGTGTTTTACGTCTTTTATTACCGAGCTGTAAGCTTGCAGATCGAAAACCATTAACAATATCTAAACTTGAAAAAAATAAGAAGTCGATAGAGCACTTGACCGCGAAAGGCAAAGGTAGCGAGTTGTCGTCTCGACCCAGCACACAGTGTTTCATATGCCAGGAAGTTTCATATGGAATATTATGGTGATGTATATCAAACGATTTCGTTTCATTAGAGAATTCTAACCTGAAATTGGATTTATTCTACGCAAAATATTACAAAAGTTGTCTATGTATCTGTATCAATATCTTTATTAGATAACAGTAACTAAGACACTGTGTGCTGAGTGAAACTAGTTATCAGAATCGAAATATGTTGACCTCGTACTCCCATCTTAAAAGATCATTTCGTTCAAATAAAAATTAAAAAAAAATGCCGAAATGAAGATAAGCAGCGCTCTGGTATCGAGTTTTGCAGGGCTGGTTCATGGAAGGTGTCCCCCCCCCCCCCCTCCCCTTCCTCAAGAAAACCTAATGTGGCGTTGCGAATGACAGGTGGTCCTGTCTCGCAACACATGTCAGTAGGAGGGGCGTTCAATAAGCAATGCAACCATTTCTTTCTGAGAGTCAGTCGGTGTTATTCAGGATTCTAATACACCATATTATTCCCCAATCTTTTGTCTACAAAACTGTGTTTTCCAGTCTCCGTTCAAGGCGATGGCCTTACGGCACCCTGCTGGGAAGCTTGTGCGGCGGCATGACACCACTCTACCGATCGACGTTGGTCCCAAAGTCTTGCTGGATCAATAACCTCCCTCGTAACGCGCAAGCAACTGCGGACAGACGGTCTTTCGTTGCCCTTTACGGTCTTGTGTTAGGCGGCAAGCAACCCGGGGCGCACGAACATCTGAGTATCCCTTCTAACGTACGAGTGTGCCAACACTATCAACAGAGATGTCCAGTTGATCAGCGAGGTGTTTGATTCTCATCCGTTGATCATCTCGAATGAGAGTGTGCGCATTGGAAGAGTGACAGCTGCGCGTGACCAGCCGGCACGAGGGAGATTGAACAGATTTGCGTGATGGTGATAGACACCTCGCCCAACGACTCACGGAGCTTTTGTTCACTGCGAGGCCTCGGCAGACATTCTGCGACCGCCTGTGAATATCTGCGCCGCTCTGGTTTTCCGTCAAAAGAAGCTCAGTGACAGCTCTCTGCTCGGAACCCACCTCCGTTACAAACGCCATTTTGAGGGTTACGTGTAGCGCCGCTCCATATCGGAAGTACATGGAGTGCAGGGGTTGAGCGGGAATATTCCACGATGTCCCACAACAAAGCCCGCATTTTTTTTTTTTTTTGCCGAGAAAACAATGTGTTGCATTACTTAGTGAACACCCCTCGTAAAATCAGATGAGACAGAAAATACGAAGAAGCTGATAAAAGAAGGTAAAAGCGTCTATACGGAAATAATTTCAAGAAGTTCTGTGTAGAACCCTAAAGCGACTGTTATGCTACATCAGAACAAACTTTTATTACGTAGAAATTAAAAATACTAAAATGAAACTTCCTGGCAGATTAAAACTGTGTGCCCGACCGAGACTCGAACTCGGGACCTTTGCCTTTCGCGGGCAAGTGCTCTACCAACTGAGCTACCGAAGCACGACTCACGCCCGGTACTCACAGCATTACTTCTGCCAGTATCTCGTCTCCTACCTTCCAAACTTTACAGAAGCTCTCAGGAGTGCTAGTTCTGCAAGGTTCGCAGGAGAGCTTCTGTAGAGTTTGGAAGGTAGGAGACGAGGTACTGGCAGAAGTAAAGCTGTGAGTAGCGGGCGTGAGTCGTGCTTCGGTAGCTCAGTTGGTAGAGCACTTGCCCGCGAAAGGCAAAGGTCCCGAGTTCGAGTCTCGGTCGGGCACACAGTTTTAATCTGCCAGGAAGTTTCATATCAGCCCATACTCCGCTGCAGAGTGAAAATCTCATTCTGGATTAAAAATACTGTTTACAAAGGAGTTTTAAAATGACAAGCGATGGATTTAGAACAAATCGAGTGTTCGCAGCCGATCTCGGATTTACGAAAACAGCGGTGAGTACAGTGGAACTACGCCAGGAAGTGTTCCGATGTTTCCTTTATCAAAGCTAAAATTTGACGATCCCAGTTAGTTACTTATTCAGCCAACAGTTTGCACATAAAGACCGCCCCGCCGCCACGCAGCTTGTCTCTGCCGGCCGGCTGGCTGCACGCCGCAGCCTCTGAGAGTTCCCGGAAACAGCCGCCGCCCCTCCGCCCCCGCTGCCACCACTGCCATCCGTCCGTCGTCGTAGCGCCCCACGTGCCGCAGCGGCGCATCTGCCCCCAGGCCGCTCCTGGTGCCGTACACTCCCAAAACCACCACACACACACACACACACACACACACACACTCCCACGGTACCTCATCGACACCCTCAGTGTCCGTTTAGCACTGACACTTGGCAGACAGTGTAGCCTCGAAAATTATTTTCTGCCAACCCTTTACTACTGCTACCAATTTCGACGGAACCAAATCATCATCGGATATAAGTTCTTTCAACCGTAGAGCCTGTATTGGTGCGTATACGACGTCTCACACCACTCTGCGTGATAATCAAAATATCCACGGGTGTACTGCCGGTCTACAGCGTCCAACGGGCACGTTGGAAACTGTAGACCGGCAGTACACCCGTGGATATTTTGATTATCAAATACGCCTGGAGAAACTCAAAAATCACTCTACGTGATGTTAAAAACACACACTCAAAGCCAGAACTTAATAAAAATTATTTTAAAAAATGACGCAGCAGACACAGATTGCAAATAATATAACGTACAAAACATACGACGTTGCAGTTTAGGCTTATAATAGTCATGTTATTGTAATACTTCACAAATACGCAGCGGTTAGATGCGTTGTACTGTTGTTATATTACCGATACACTGGATCTTTCAGTGTTTCAATTTTTTGTGAATAACACAACAGCAACAGATTGTACACTGTCCTGGAATTTCACGCGACTCGGAAGTGTTTATTAAATCAAAGGGATATACGAATGAATATTAATTGTTGTACCTGACTCTGAGTAACATACACTACTGGCCATTAAAATTGCTACACCAAGAAGAAATGCAGATGATAAACGGCTATTCATTGGACAAATATACTAGAACTGACATGTGATTACATTTTCACGCAATTTGGGTGCATAGATCCTCAGAAATCAATACCCAAAACAACCAACTCTGGCCGTAAAAGCGGCCTTGATACGCCTGGGCATAGAGTCAAACAGAGCTTGGATGGCGTGTACAGGTACAGCCTCCCATGCAGCTTCAACACGATACCACAGTTCATCAAGAGTAGTGACTGGCGTATTGCGACGAGCCAGTTCTTCGGCCACCATTGACCAGACGGTTCAATTGGTGAGAGATCTGGAGAATGTGCTGGCCAGGGCAGCAGTAGAACATTTTCTGTATCCAGAAAGGCCCGTACGTGACCTGCAATATGCGGTCGCGCGTTATCCTGCTGAAACGTAGGGTTTCATCTACATCTACATCTACATTCATAGTCCGCAAACCACCTGACGGTGTGTGGCGTAGGGTACCCTGAGTACCTCTATCGGTTCTCCCTTCTATTCCAGTCTCGTATTGTTCGTGGAAATAAGGATTGTCGGTATGCTTCTGTGTGGGCTCTAATCTCTCTGATTTTATCCTCATGCTCTCTTCGCGAGATATACGTAGGAGGGAGCAATATACTGCTTGACTCTTCGGTGAAGGTATGTTCTCGAAACTTTAACAAAAGCCAGTTCCGACCTACTGACCGTCTCTCCTGCAGAGTCTTCCACTGGAGTTTATCTATCATCTCCGTAACGCTCTCGCGATTACTAAATGATCCTGTAACGAAGCGCGCTGCTCTTCGTTGGATCTTCTCTATCTCTTCTATCAACCCTCTCTGGTACGGATCCCACACTGCTGAGCTGTATTCAAGCAGTGGGCCAACAAGCGTACTGTAACCTACTTCCTTTGTTTTCGGACTGCATTTCCTTAGGATTCTTCCAATGAATCTCAGTCTGGCATCTGCTTTACCGACGATCAACTTTATATGATCATTCCATTTTAAACCACTCCTAATGCGTATTCCCAGATAGTTTATGGAATTAACTGCTTCCAGTTGCTGACCTGCTATTTTGTAGCTAAACGATAAGGGATCTATATTTCTCTGTATTCCCAGCACATTACACTTATCTACATTGCCATTTCCTGGACCATGCGTAAATTCGCTGCAGATCCTCCTGCATTTCAGCACAATTTTCCATTTTTACATCCTCTCGATACACCACAGTATCATCTGCAAAAAGCCTCAGTGAACTTGTAACGCCGGAAATGCGTATCCTCCTATTTCCATCTATTGTACTATTATCTTTTTTCCTTGTTTTGTTACCTCAAGATATGACATTTCTGTCTCTTTATATATTGTAATTGTTTTACTGTTTGTATATATATATATTTATGCATTTATGTCGATGTATAATTGGTTTGTTTCGTAAACATTATTTGTATTTTTACGCTGGGTCTTGCCTAGCGAAAACTGCTAACGAACGATTACATCGATAGGTCGTGTGAAGACTCAAAGTGTGTAGGATCTTTGGTAGTGTTAACTCTGCCGCGTGGAGCGCGGGCAGAGCTGTCGGAGTCTGGCTGGAGTAGCGAGTGGAGCAGGTGTGTTGTGTGACGCTCCCGCGAGTTGCCGCGCTTTCGGGGTTTGGAAGCATGTAATTGCGCTCGACTCGCGATGATAGTTTCTGACATGGTGTCGCGGACGGGAAGCATTAGCTGGCGCACATCAAGAGCCCGTTTCGCCTGGTGACCGTGTCGAGAAGAAGGCGCGCCAACATCCAGCTTCTGCAACAGCGACGGCCGACAATGAGTGACTGTCGCCACCTCCTCGATCGACGGCTTCAAACCTTCAATCAACCAACAAGGAAGACTAAAAGCACGTAAAGTTTCAGAACTGTATGGCAGACCTCAGCTTTTCAAATTGTTCCATTTGCCTCGCAAAATTACAGCAACTTAGCATGAACCTTTGTTGCTCATTGTCCCAATTGCATTGCCAAGCAGGGTCCCTTCCTTTTCCGAAATGAACCCGAGTGTCGTTGAAATTCCATTTCACTGCTTTAATTTCAAAGTTCAATTTAAGTATTCATAGCTGGCTACAATAGTTAGATTACACAAGCACAAATTAAGAGTGCGAGTTTTGTTACCGTATTTTAGCTTACCTGTGACTGCAGCTCAGCTTGGTACGTACTAAATTTTACTATTGTTAATTGTTCAGAATCGTTTAATTCAAGTTCAAAGTTAAATCTCTTCTTTCTAAATTGCGTAGATTCAAGTAGCTTTAGAAATGATTGTTGAGGTAGTCCAAGACTAACTGTATTTCGATGTGCTTCAGAAAGAAAGCTCACTATTAACTTCAGTCACTAAATTAACTTTCGATTTTCCGGTTTCATTAATTCTTTTGCTAAATTAAGTGTAGCGAAATTTATTACTTCTGACAAACTTTCAGTTTTCACACTACACGTGTCAACCTTCAGTTGCCACGCTTCTAGTGATAATTATATCTGTAATAACCTTTCTTTTTCAGTTATTATAGTAATTGTTCATAGGACTGGCGACCGTAATTTCCCCCAAATTTCAAATATCTAATTACCGCTAGTTGATTGTTAACGTAACGGCCGCACATTTACTTTCTTTATTAACTTTATCCCTATTTCAAAATTAATTTCCACCAGTTTCACTTGCATTTTTCCTTTCATTTAGATGTAACCCTTTCCTCCCTCTTTAACGACAGGAAAACTTCGGTGACGATTGCTTTTCCAAAATTCCCATTAGGTACACGCGGTTTCATTTTTCACTGTCATTAAGGTCGATGAGTGAGGGGGAGGTTACAAACTTCCGATGTTATCACAAGGTCATTTATATATATTGTGAATAGCAACGTTCCTAGAACACCTGAAATCACTCTTACTTCGGAATACTTCTCTCCATTGAGAATGACATGCTGTGTTCTGTTATCTAAGAACTCTTCAATCCAATCACCCAATTGATCTGATAGTCCATATGCTCTTACTTTGTTCATTAAACGACTGTGGGGAACTGTATCGAACAGCTTGCGGAAGTCAAGAAACACGGCATCTACCTGTAACCCGTGTCTATGGCCCTCTGAGTCTCGTGGACGAATAGCGCGAGCTGGGTTTCACACGACCGTCTTTTTCGAAACCCATGCTTATTCCTACAGACTAGATGTCTAGTCTCCAGAAAAGTCATTATACTCGAACATCGCATCGCAGCCATCTAATGAAGGGTAGAGCCACGGGTCGTAATACATCTGAAATGTAACGTCCACTGTTCAAAGTGCCGTCAATGCGAACAAGAGGTGACCGAGACGTGTAACCAGTGGCACCCCATACCATCACGCCGGGTGATACGCCAGTATGGCGGTGACGAATACACGCTTCCAATGTGCGTTCACCGAGATGACGCCAAACACGGATGCGACCATCATGATGCTGTAAACATAATCTGGATTCATCCGAAAAAGTGACGTTTTGCCATTCGTGCACCCACATTCGTCGTTGAGTACACCATCGCAGGCGCTCGTGTCTGTGATGCAGCGTCAAGGGTAACCGCAGCCACGGTCTCCGAGCTGATAGTCCATGCTGCTGCAAACGTCGTCGAACTGTTCGTGCAAATGGTTGTTGTCTTGCAAGCATCCCCATCTGTTGACTCAAGGATCGAGACGTGGCTTCACGATCCGTTACAGTCATGCGGATAAAATGCCTGCCATGTCGACTGCTAGTGGTACGAGGCCGTTGGATCCAGCACGGCGTTCCGTATTACCATCCTGACGCTACCGATTCCATATTCTGCTAACAGTCATTGGATCTCGACGAACGCGAGCAGCAATGTCGCGATACGATAAACCGCAATCGCGATAGGTTACAATCCGACCTTTATCAAAGTCGGAAACGTGATGGTACGCATTTCCGCTCCTTACACGAGTCATCACAACAACGTTTCACCAGGCAACGCCGGTCAACTGCTCTTTGTGTATCAGAAATCGGGCCCATCCGGAGTGGACGTGCGGTTTTAGGCGCTACAGTCTGGAGGCGACCAACCGCTACGGTCGCAGGTTCGAATCCTGTCTCGGGCATGTATGTGTGTGGTGTCCTTAGGTTAGTTAGGGTTAGTTAGGTTTAATTAGTTCTAAGTTCTAGGCGACTGATGACCTCAGAAGTTAAGTCGAATAGTGCCAGAGACATTTGAACCACTTTTTTTTTTTTTTTGAGAAATCGGTTGGAAACTTTTCTCATGTCAGCACGTTATAGGTGTCGCCACCGGCGCCAACCTTGTGTGAATGCTCAGAAAAGCTAATCATTTGCATATCACAGCATCTTCTTCCTGTCGGTTAAATTTCGCGTCTGTAGCAATTTTAATGGCCAGTAGTGTAAAATATTATTTTTACGAGGCTGAGAACACTGATCTTTTCTGTTCTGATACTGCTTTGCAAGGTGCTTCGTGAACATAAAGCTGACGGAAGTTAGTTGAGACACATAAATTATGCGAGAAAATATTTTCGTTACCTTGCTTTTTATTCGCAGCGCTGCAGTTATCATTTGGCCACCATGCTGTAAAAAATATTCTACAAGTGTCTGCATTTTTTCTTATGGCACACACTCACACTGAAACGTCCCCTTAGGAAAATTATACAAGACTGTGCTTAAACTGACACACAATATTTTTAGCGCAACGCAATCTGACTTTCAATAATCCCTACAAAAGAATGGCCCTGACTAACATTAACCTATACCTTTCACAAATCATTTATCTTATAAAAATCTTCGTTACTCGAACTGCTGCAATACAGCGAGCGCCATTACTGCCAGCTAAATAAAAGATTCAAACTACGGAAGGCGCTAACTACTGATAGGCATAGATAGCAAATGAAAGATTTTAATAGAGAGCAAACAATGTATTTACCTTAATAGTCATAATATATATAGCAGTTCATGACATCCAGTCTTACAAATTTCAAAACTCCGCCATCTCTCTCCCCACATCCACCACTGCTGGCGGCTCACCTCCAACTGCGCAACGCTACGCGCTGTTAACAGCCAACTGCCCAACACTACAATGGCGAGTATTACAACAATGCAAACCAGCCACTGACTGCACACAGCACAGCCAGTGATTTTCATACAGAGCGCTACGTGGCGTTACCAATAATAAAACCTAAACAGCCTACTTACAACACACACACACACACACACACACATATATATATATATATATATATATATATGTATATATATATATATATATATATATATATATTGAATTACAGTTCTTTAAAATAGTGGCTGAATACGTGAGACGGAACTTTCCTAAGAAGCGTCTAGATTAATGCCTCAATGAACCAGAACTGATCTTTAGCAATGTCCACGTCTCCCAAGGGAAGAAGACAACTGCAAACCCAAAGAGTAAATAAGCTGTCTTGCTGTACACTGCAGAGGACAGCATATTTAAATGATATCGTAAGGATTACCAAATTTTTATGACACCAGCAGGTGTTTTTCGCCGCTGGCGAACGTTTGCGACTTTTCGACGAACGTCGATGCGGCTGTTGTTTGGCATGTGCTGTCTGCGACGCGGCAACCTTCGTAGTTAGTTCTGCTGACTGAGACAGCAACGATGCCAAAGTCAATGCAGCTGTGTTATCCGGCTGCTGCGCGATCTTGTCGGCTGCTTGTTCTAACGCATACAGATCTCCTGGACACACCGTTAGAATTCTCTGTGCACCGACAGGTGACGGACATCTCTCAAAACGGGAGTCACAGGAGATGTGTAGATAAATGTCGGTACAAAGAAGGTAACTGGAAAGAAACCTTGGGTAACTGAAGAAATATTTCAACTGATCAACGAAAGGAGAAAGTAAGAAAATTTTCAGGAAAACAGACGAGTATAGCAATATAAGTTAATCAGGAATGAATAAATATGAAAGGCGAGGATGTCAAGGCTAAGTGGCTTTGGGAGAAAGGCAAAGAAATCGATAAAGGAAAAACTGATTCACCAAGTAGAAATCAAAACAATCTTCCGTGTAATTAAACGCAAAGTTGTCAACTTTTAGAGTGCAGGAGGGAATCCTCTGATAAACGCAGAGGAGAAGGTAAACAGGTGGAAAGAGTACACTGAAGAACTCCCCGCGGCAGGGCACGACCTGCCAATGTTAGCATCACCTCAGCCGTTGGTCCTTCCAAACTTCGAGCGGATGTTGAGAAAACGGCCACATGACACCAAGCCATTCGGGATCCGTGCTAAGGAATGTCTCACTGATTTGGATGTATCAGGTTTCAAGGGAAGGAACCGGGGATGGAACAATCTGGCGTCTAGAGAGACGCAAAGTGATTTTAAGCTTGGCACAATGCAAGAAGTCTCCCACTGTAGGCTACATTTTTAGAAGCTTCTTTTCTTCTGTTCTAATATTGTGTGTCAATTTATCGTTAATACGGACATAAACAGAGGAATACATGCGGTCGTCGGGCTGTTTCACAGGGGAGGGTCTTCAGAACAACTAACGATCTAAGTATACGCCGTGGAGCAGGTGGGAAGCCACCGCATTAGGAATTTTCTCATCTGCTCTCACACTCTGTGTCATGCAATCTGCACAACAAACGTGTCCAGCAGGAGTAATGGTTCAGACTGTCCAAGATACCTTACTGAAGATCCGAAACCTAAGATGTCGTATTGCGCTGCGCACCAGTAGTCGTCGGGTTCTTGAGAAATGATGTAGCCGACAAAGCAGCAAGTCTAACTTTAGTACCGAAAAGTGTTGCGTGATAACTCTTCCATGGGGATACGAGAAACTAAGAATAGTGGTTTACACGGTTTAATCAACTGATCTATTGTGAACATAGTTGTTAATATTGTTCAGTACGAATGTCCCATTAGCATGTAGTCATATATTACGAAGGATACGGACAAAGGACTCGCCAAACGTACTGTAGATGGCGTAATGTGTACTCTAACGAAGTCAGTTCTGACGGAACGGTCTCTAAGACTGCAGTCCGTATTTGCAAGCAGAACTATACAGTCTATCATTCCTAGCTGTATAACGGTATACCTCGTTGGCAGCCATAATGTTCGTGAATTGATATACAAAGAGAAACTGCGATAAGGTTGAATGGTTGTACGGGAACAAGTGCTTAGGTTGGAGATATATGACGCACATCATTGCACCATGCTTGTCAGATAGCTTAAGAGTAACATCACGAATGATACCACAAATATAACGATCGAGAAAGACAACAACGAATTGCACGAACACGCTACCTGATGTAGGCACTGACTGCACACATGAATCAGGAGTCTTTAATCACCAGTCCATAGGTTGTATGAGGAAGGATGTCGTGAACAGTAGTGTGAGGACTGCAACAGTGGAACAGCAGCTACATACGAGTGCATAGCACTCACAGAAACCACGACAATTAACTCTTGCCGACTTAGAACAAAGCTCAGTATTTAGCCTGTAACAGTACCGTTTGTTTTTATACATGTTTTTGTCCTTTAATGAGACTTGCATCAACCTTGGCGGTCGGATGGTCACAGCGGAGGGTGTTAACAGAAGTAATGAATGTGTGCTCTGAAATGACATGCCCCACATTAATACAAAGTAACAGAGTTCCACCAAAAAGAAGAAGATAAAAAGTACATGAGTTCCCCGTGGCCTGGTTTACTCATTCACCATAATGATGAAGTTAGTCATTGCTTTGCTATCTACTCAAATGGAATTCAATGCCAAAATATTCTTTAATAACTTGCCATTAACCGCTGTCTCCTATTTTAAATATGTTGTTGTTGTTGTGGTCTTCAGTCCTGAGACTGGTTTGATGCAGCTCTCCATGCTACTCTATCCTCCTGTGCAAGCTTCTTCATCTCCCAGTACCATCCTTCTGAATCTGCTTAGTGTATTCATCTGTTGGTCTCCCTCTACGATTTTTACCCTCCACGCTGCCCTCCAATACTAAACTGGTGATCCCTTGATGCCTCAGAACATGTCCTACCAACCGATCCCTTCTTCTAGTCAAGTTATGCCACAAACTTCTCTTCTCCCCAATCCTATTCAATACCTCCTCAATAGTTATGTGATATACCCATCTAATTTTCAGCTTCTATTCTCTTCTTGTCCAAACTATTTATCGTCCATGTTTCACTTCCGTACATGGCTACACTCTATACAAATACTTTCAGAAACGACTTCCTGATTCTTAAATCTATACTATATGTTATCAAATTTCTGTTCCTCAGAAATGCTTTCCTTGCCATTGCATTTTATATCCTCTCTACTTTTAAATATATGTTCTATTTATTCACCTTTTTTATGCAGCCCCATTCCGTCTACGGACTTACCCACCGTACTGCCAACACCATAGTCTGACGTCCGCTTTCACGCCACTCTCCCAGTAAATCTTAACTACTGGAACGTGAAAAAATAAATCGATAAAAGGTGCTAGCGGTCGGGTATGCACTCGTATTCTGCTGCCACGGTGTGGGCATGCGATGTGATCGCTGCTGGACGCGATCGGTATCACCGCGCTTACAAGCCGATTTTTTACGAAATTTTGTCACAGATAAAGAATTTCACACGATTAAATTACAATAACGGCAAACAAACTCACTTTATAAATAATTATGTACACTGCAAATGAAACGAGACAATTTCAGAGATTTGACTTGTCTCATACAGATATGATTTTATGAAGCGGTGCGAGCGAAAATTTTAATCAAGGCCGGGAATCGAACCTGGGTCTGCTGCTTTTGAAATGGACTGAGGCTGCAGTGAGAGTTTGGATAGAGGAGGGAAGCGTGCCAGAGTGGTCCGTGCAGTCTCCCGGTGGTTGCCGGCACGGTAGCTCAGCGTGTTCGGTCAGAGGGTTAGCTGCCCCCTGTAATAAGAAACACTGAGTGAATGGATCAACGATGATCTTGAACACGTGTCACCGGACGTCCATCCAGAACAAATGCAGCTAATAATAGCGAACAAAATAAGATCAAGATAAATGTGGGTGCTTAGTGGTTAAAATACCTGCCTAGTAAGCAAGAGACCCGGGTTCGATTCCCGGATTTTGTACAAATTTTTACTCGTCGCTTCAGTCTGTATACATAAAATTATGTACATTGCTAACACATTCACGCTTCAGCTTTCAGTATGGGAATTTTGGGGGAATGTGTTCTATTCACTACACATTCTGTTTGTCTGCTTGGGAAGGGTCCCCAAACACGACTGTGTGTGTGCCTATCTCTATGTTGTTTGTCTCGACTCCTACGTTTTTTTTTTTCTTTCAAACTAATTTTTTATCCCCAGTTCCGCCTGTGTACGTGTATTTCCCATATATTACATACGTTTGCTCATCCCCCTGCCCCTATCTCTGTCCATCTCTTCTTCCCCTCGTCTGTTTGTCCAGTCTTCCTCCCCCTCTCTGTCCGCCTCCTTTGTCACTCCGATTTCATCCCACCCCCGTCCAGCTGAGAGGTCAGTTATTCTTACCCCGACAGAACCTCTTTCCACATAGTAAGTCATATGTGCACGAAGTTTGTTGAAGTCTATCCAGTGGTTTAGGAGAAGATGTGGAACATACATACAAACAGTTTTATAATATTTATAAATTTCGTAGTAATTATCACCAAGAATGTTGCGAAGTTTTCGTGGTATTTCATATTTTCATTATTTTGTCGTGTTGCGCAGTAATGTAGCACTAGTAATGTTTGTTTTTCCTCGACATCACGTATTATGTGTAGTTCACTAGAACCAGTAAGTGCCTGGTGGTTTTCATTCTCGGGTACGATGTCTTGTCCGGAAGCAGTAAATCTTTCTTGGTTGATGTATGAGCCGACCTCCTCATTACAACAGTCACTATTTCTTTATTCATTTCCATATAACTGGCGGGTTACAGCTTAATAGTCCATGCTCTGTCGTGTCTTCTAACTTGCATGACGGGTAGACATATAGGCGGTTCCTAATTGAAGAGTTTGCTACTTGTTGTAATCTCTTTATTCAGCGCTCTGTACCTTCCTGCGTGAGCAGTCAAACTAATCCGTGGGCTGGGTACATTAAGGCAGATATGTTTACAATTTCTGTTTTTACGTAGATTATAGATTTTGTAAGAGATCTAGCGCATTAAACTGTACGGTTTTACATTTTTTACGCTTCGGTTTATGGTTCAACGTAGAGAAGGAAACGCATGTAAGGATAGGGCACACTGAACGCCTCCTCAAGCCAAGAAAGGACCTGAAAATACTACCACAGCCTCAGTCACTGACATGTATGTTGTCAACCATCCAAACATTGAGCAGATCTTGAGGAATCGGCCAGATGCGACCAAGCCATTCCCGATGCGTGCTAAGGAATGTCTCATGGACCTGAATGTGATAGAGGTCACAACAAGGAAGCAAGAATGACGTATACTGCCGCTAGGGAATCTTAAAGAGATCCAAAGTGTTTTAAGTTTCATGGAGTGTTTGAAGTATCGCACATCAGACTAAATTTTCGAAAATATGTTCTAAAAGGAGCTTCCGGAAGTGCTGAATGCGGTACTTCTTCGGTCTACGGCATTCTTTGTTTAATTAAATAATTTGTAAGGTTTTTGCCTCGTAGTTCCGATGATGAAAGGTGTTACACACTACGTACGGACACTTTTAGTGCCACAAATTTTTTTTCTCTTCATTTCGTTTCAGTAGCATTTTATTAGATACCTGATCTACCCATATAATACTTGCCGATTTCCTGCAAAATAGCATTTCAACAGTTTGCTGTCCACATAAGGGCAAACTCCAGTCAAAGACATTATGAAAAGGTTTCATAACGCTTAAATTTACATTCGATACCAATAAATTTCTCTTTGCACAAACGCTTTTCTTGCTGTCGCAAGTCTGCATTTGCAGTCCTCTTCACTCGGGCCATCAGCAGTTATGAGGGGCTGTAAATAAGTAATGTAACACATTTTTGTTCTGAAAGGAGGTTGGTTTTATTCAGATTGCAATACCCCAGACTGGTCCCCATTCGCTACGTAACCCTACTTTTCGACATAACCACCGTTCAACGCGACGGCCTTCTGCCACCTTGCTGGGAGGGCCTTTATGCCCGCGAGGTCAACACTACTGGTCGACGTCGGATCCAACGTGTTGCTGCATCAGTAGCCTCCCATCATCCTCGTACGGCTTCCCGTGGAATGCTTCCTTCATTGGGGCAAAGAGATGGAAGTCGGCAGGTGCGAGATCCGGGCAGTAGGGTGGACGAGGAAGAACAGTCCAGTGGAGTTTGGTGAGCTCCTCTCTGGTGCCCAGATTTCCGTCAGGCTTGAGTTGTCGTGCACAAGGAGAAGCTCGTTTCATTTTTGTGGCGTCGAACATGCTGAAGTTGTTTTTTTTTCGATTTTCTGTGAGTATCACAATAAATTTCAGAGCAGATCGCTGCACCATGATGGAGGACATCTGACGGAGTAACCCCTCCAGAGTCCCAGAAGACCGTAGCCATGGCTTTACCCACTGAGGCTGCGGCTTTCAACGTATTCTGCGGAGGGGAGGTGGTGCGGCGTCACACCGTGGATTACTGTTTCGTTTCCTGTTCGAAGTGATGAACCTATGTTTCACTGCCTGTGACGACGCCACTATCAGTCTCGTAATGTGCAAGCAGTTCCGCACAGATGGTCCTTCGTTGCTCTTTATGGCCTTCTGTTACGCGGCGAGAAATCCAGCGGGAACACACCTTTGAGTACCCCAACTGACGGACTGTCAGCACAACCAACAGAGACGTCCAGTAAAACAGCAGGGTGTTTGATTGTGATCCGTCTATCACCTCGAATGAGAGGGTGCGCACGTTCCAGTTTGCAGGAGTCATTTCAGTGCGGGGGCGACCGGCACGTGGGAGAGAGGACAGGTTTGAGCGACCTTGTTGTGATGAAGACAGGCGGCTCGCTCTACGAGTCATGGTGCTTTTGTTCACTGCCAGGTCTCCCTAGGCATTCTGCAAGCACCTACAAATGTCTGCGCTGCTCTGGTTTTCCGCCAAAGGAAACTGAATGGCAGCTCTCTGCTTGGAATGCACCGCCGTTACGGATGCCACTTTGCAGGCTACCTGCAGCTCCGCCACCTTTCGGAACTTCATAAAACTATAGGGGTTGAAGCGGGAATATTACACGGTGTCCCACAAGAAATTCCGCGTTTTGTCAACCGAAAGTAGCAGAGATAAAAAATGTGATGCATTACTTACTGAACACCCCACGTATTTTGCTCCCCAAACAGCAAAACAAGTCTACTGTTTTTGGTGTCTCACTTCCTAATACGGTTCCCTCAGCACCGCCTGATTTAATGCGACTACATTCCGTTACTCTTGTTTTGCTGTCCCTGGTGTTCATTTAACATCTCTTCAAGACATTGTCCACTCCATTCAGCTGCACTTTCAAGTTCTTTGCCACCCGTAGCAGAACTACAGTGTCGTCGGCAAACCTCCAAGTTTTTGTTACTTTCTCCTGTACTTTAAGTGTTTTTCTGCCGCGCGGTTACAGGCGTCATGTCACGGATTGCGCCCCCCCCCCCCCCCCACGGCGTAGGTTCGACTCCTCCCTCGGGCATGCCTCTGTGTGTGTTGTTCTTAGCATAAGTTAGTTTAAGTAGTGTGTGAGTCTAAGGACTGATTACCTCTGCAGTTTGCTCTCTTAGGAATCACACACATTTGAAACATTTTTGAATTCTATTTGAAAAATTAAGTTTAGCTTTTTTAACTGCTTGTTCGGTGTGCACATTGAAAATTATTGAGTACGGACTGCAACGTACTCTCACTCCTATTTCAAGTTCTGTCTCCCCCTCTACATTCTTCAATACTTATAACTTCAGCCTGATTCCTGTGGCAGTTCCATATTTCACAAGAGAGCGAGCACACTGTCTTCACAGTATCACATAGACTACTGGCCGTTAAAACTGCTACACCACGAAGATGACGTGCTACAGACGCGAAATTTAACAGACAGGAAGAAGATGCTGTGATATGCAAATTATTACCTTTTCAGAGCATTCGCACAAGGTTGGCGTCGGTGGCGACACCTACAATGTGCTGACATGAGGAAAGTTTCCAACCGATTTCTCATACACAAACAGCAGTTGACCGGCGTTTCCTGGTGAAACGTTGTTGTCATGCCTCGCGTAAGAAGGAGAAATGCGTACCATCACGTTTCCGACTTTGATAAAGTTCAGATTGTAGCCTATCGCGATTGCGGTTTATCGTATCGCGACATTGCTCCTCGCGTTGGTCAAGGTTCAATGACTGTTAGCAGAATACAGAATCGGTGGGTTCAGGAGGGTAACACGCAACGCCGTCCTGGATCCCAACGGCCTGATATCACTAGCAGTCGAGATGACAGGCATATTATCCGCGTGGGTGTAACGGATCGTGCAGCCACGTCTCGATCCCTGAGTCAACAGATGGGGACGTTTGCAAGACAACAACCATCTGCACGAACAGTTCGACGACGTTTGCAGCAGCATGGACTATCAGCTCGAAGACCATGGCCGTGGTTACCGTTGACGCTGCATCACAGACAGGAGCGCCTGCGATAGTGTACTCGACGACGAACCTGGGTGCACGAATGGCAAAATGTCATTTTTTCGGACGAATCCACGTGCTGTTTACAGCATCATGATGGTCGCATCCGTGTTTGGCGACATCGCTGTGAACGCACATTGGAAGCGTGTATTCGTCATCGCCATACTGGCGTATCGACCAGCGTGGTGGTATAGGGTGGCATTGGTTACACGTCTCGGTCACCTCTTGTTCGCATTGACGGCACTTTGAACAGTGGACGTTACATTTCAGATGTGTTACGACCCGTGACTCTACCCTTCATTCGATCCCAGCGAAACCCTACATTTCAGCAGGATAATGCACGACCGCATGTTGCAGGTCCTGTACGGGCCTTTCAGGATACAGAAAATGTTCGACTGCTGCCCTGGCCAGCACATGCCCCAGATCTCACACCAATTGAAAACGTCTGGTCTATGGTGGCCGAGGAACTGGCTCGTCACAATACGCCAGTCACTACTCTTGATGAACTGTGGTATCGTGTTGAAGCTGCATGGGCATCTGTAGCTGTACACGCCATCCAAGCTCTGTTTGACTCAATGCCCAGGCGTATCAAGGCCGTTATTACGGCCAGAGGTGGTTGTTCTGAGTACTGATTTCTCAGAATCTATGCACCCAAATTGCGTGAAAATGTAATCACATGTCACTTCTAGTATAATATACTTGTCCAATGAATACCCGTTTTTCATCTGCATTTCTTTTATGGTGTAGCAATTTTAATGGTCAGTAGTGTGGTTACGTTACTGTACGTCATTGTGTTTGCAACAGGTATTTGCCTGTCATTTGCCGTTACAGATTGACGCCGCCCCCCTCGGCACGTGCGGCGGCTGGCAGCTGTATGGAAACGCAGCACCCACCCATTTGCGGCTCGGGAGGTGAAGTCAGGAAGCGAGAGTGGTGTCCCCACGGCTGTTCAGAAGCAGCCGCCCTTATTGCGTGTGGATGACGGAGTTAGGGCGGCAAACAAATGCGCTAATGGCTGCGCCAGTCGCACTAATTTCTGCGCCCGCTTTCTTGTGTACTGCCCGACTGCCTGAATGACGGACTGATGTCGTACGGCAGGTGTCCTCAAAGGGGGGACCGAGGGTTCGCCGCTGAGTGTGATTACTCGTCCGCAGTGGAGCTTCGGCATGTGTGTGTCGGCGTTTCTTCTTTGCTCTTCTGTAATGAAATAGCGTGATGAAATGTTTAACTGTCTACTCTTGCACCAGTAAAAGCTACAGTGAATAAATGTGTCAAACACAGCGCTATTGCAGTAGTGTCAAAGACTTTTGTAAGAGGAAAGTCGAATGACAAAAAAAGCAAACTACCAGGGGGTTTTTCAAAAAGACAGATCCGATTCCGCAAAATTGTATATTCTACATGGATGAAGATGGAAAATTGAAGTAAACTTCAACTTACTTGTTGAAACTAAAAGTTTATCCTTGGCGCCAGTAGTAAATCACCAGTTCAGTGTGGTAGCTCTTAATGGTATCTCTGGTGTAGCTAGGTCGTCCAGTACTCAGTGTCCGTCCGTTCGAGATGGCGACGAGGCAGAAACAAAAGTTGTCTCGTCTTTTCTGTCTCAACAAGTGAAATTCAGTTACAACAGTGCCACGAGAATTTTGTCGACAGTACAGCGTCTACAGCGCAAGGGCTGTACAGATTTCGTGTCGTACCACTGACCTCCAAAGACTCCTGGTCTGACGGGCAAAAGGGGGGGGGGGGGGGGGGGGGGAAGGGGAGTGGAGCGGTTGGGTTTGGGAAGGACTCCGTCTACGTACCTCACATTCCAACAACTTTGGGTGACCTACGATGACGCATAGCTTGACAAGTGCTCGTAGTAACTGCAATTATACTTCGCAAAAGTATGAAACGAGTGTGGCTACCGCTATTGTCTGGAGGTTGTACTTCCATTGGAGACACGTTGAACGTTTGCGAAATGCGAATGAAGACTTCGATCCTAAACGTAATACTAAAATGCACACCAAGGATAATCCTGGCTGTACGTTAAATTTAACAATCCTTTACATTTTAAACTTCGACATATTTGGAAAACTCTGGAAATAGCACACAAAATACTTTTCGCTCTAATATCTCAAAAACTAATCTGATGATCTTCCAGTTATCTTAGAGTATATACTTTATGATTTGATATAACGTATGACTCGTGGGTCAAAATGTTTACTAATCACAATTATTTTCCGGAATTGCGGTAGTAGCGCCCAGGTTGGACTGATCCGTAACAAATAATTTAATTCTCAATCTAAAAATTTCTGACTGTGTTTGGTTCTAATTTTGTGAGATATCACATTTTCATATTTCCTGATAAGCTCAGTGACATGAAGTGGATGTAATTTTGAGGATGAATTGAAGGAAATTCAGTGACGTGAAGTGTTGCCGAAAAGCACTAGGAAACTGTAGAATTCCAATGTAATGAAAATCTCATGTTTGTGAAAATTTGTGTCATAACTGGAGTCAAACCTCGATCTTCCATATAATGCAACCAATCGCCTTAAATTTTTTTAAACATTGCACTAATCAAAATTACCTCTGCAGGCCTCGGTTTCAGAGACAAATGTATATCAGCCAAGGCAAAAGTAAATAAATATATAAAAGAGAAACAAAAAAGCTCTTCTTTTTTTGGAATTTATTGAAAGCAAATAATTTGAATCCGTTATCTTCTTCATCGTCATTAATTTCAGTTATTCTACCATTTTAGTTTGGTCCCTTTCTCTCCAATCCAACCAATCAACCTACCATTTTCAGTGTCTTGGTGGTTATGCATCTGAATTAACTCCGTTTGTTTGGTGTTAAAATTCTCTCCTCTTTTCAACTGCTGAAATGGATATATTTATGTCTCCAGGACCTCGTTATGTTATTAAGTGAAGGAAAATTAGTTCTCTGAGGGAGCGTTATGCTGAAGAAATGTTGATAAACTTGTTTGTTGTTGGAGTTGCTATTGAGTCTGTGATTCTGTATGACGATGATTTTTGTGCTGTTCGTATGGCTTGTATTTTAATGATATAATAAGCACAATGTGCAATTAATCTTAGCCATAAAAGTAAACCCCACTTACGGATTAGGCCCGTTCTGACTGGCCGACTCCTGCCTGCAAGACAGCCTGCGAGGGCTGATCTGCGTTTGTGAGATACGTGGTCAGCGTCCCGCCAATCGCTGTAGCCGTTGTTGCCAACAGATTAAGACTGGCGATGCCACTCCTTTTCACTCAAATGCCTCCTCATTTGGCTTCACGAATCTAAGCAGACCCCACGCAAGTCCTCTGTACCTCAGAAAAATTCGACATGGTACCCAGAATAGAACCCAAGTCCTTCCGCGTGGAAGGTCGCTCAGTAAATCATGTGAAGCCACTAGCCTACCTGAGCACACCTTCAACTGCGTCTCGAACTTTCACTCTTACCTGCTGTCATTTGCGAACACTACACCACACTCAGAGACTTGCGGGAGAAGGATGGCTTACCCAGTCACGGAGTTTTACAGGGAACACCACCAAAGACTTCCACCCCAAAGACTTCTGAAATAGAAACCGCTATTGATGTGACGATTTCTTTGCAAACTTGAAGGGTAGCCAAGGTCCTACAACTGCAGCCCACTAACAGATTTTAATAATCCGCTAGAATGTGTACTTATTTTAGAAAGTCACATATTTTTTAATGAAACAGTGCTCATTGTCATAAACAACATGAAACTACAGTAAACTATAATTTTGCAACAACTGATTTACTGTGTTTTTCAGAGAAAATCAGTAACCAATTTTCGTACAGCATATTTTGTTGCGCGTCTACATTACATTCATATTTAAAACTGTGACCGGTCTCGGTTCCACGTGAATCGTCTTCAGGTCTGCATATTTAGGTCGGTAAGAGTAACCGGTGCAACTCAATAGCGACTCCACATGCAAGGCCACAGGATACAGTGGTGCGCTTCGTAACCGATATATGCAGCTCTGAAAATGGATGATGTAGACTCTAAACCAGCCACAAATTTAAAATGAATCCAATCAAGACGGACGGAAAATCTGTTGTAAATTAGAATGTCAATGAAGGTCTTTTAGGATTCTAGTACAAGTAGCCGACCAACAATCGCAGTTTGAATGTTGTAAATACCGGCAATTGTTTGCTACCACGTGTCAGTAATGACTTAAGGAAACAGTGAGCGGACAAATACTTTGGATTCTTAGAAAGAAAGAGAACTGGCCTTAAAATGCGGCGTTTCAAATGCTGAACACAATACAATTCAAGCTTTCAGTCTACCACGTGAAGACTGATGCCCAACTTCCAGCTTTTCAGCGGAAATTTCAGCGCAGGCAGCCATAATGCGTCGATTCATATCAACTTTTGTAATCGGTAAGCCCTCGTAAACAATTTCTTCAAGCTTTCCCCAGAGAAAATGTCTAAGAGCCTAGGTACGGGTCTCCTTCGCCCAATTTATCCATCCGGCAGCAGTCGTTAGAGAAAGGCTGCATCGTATTGTGAACTATGCCATGGAGAGCCGTCAGGCTGGTACCACGTTTCCTTCCAGTCAGCAGTAGAAGATCCTGCAGTACTCGTGAAACTTGGTCTGTTAGATCTTCCAGACAGCCGGGCGCGTTAGCAAGTGCCGTCAGGTATTCGGGCTGGCGCACCAGCCCCTCGTCTAATCAGCCCGGTGGATTGACGATGAGGGTCTGTGTGCCGGCCAGCCTGGATGTGGTTTTTAGGCGGTTTCCCACATACGACTAGGTGAATATCGAGCACTTACCCGTGACTCCCTCCCCCCCCCCCCCCCCCCCTCCTCCTCAGTTAGATGATTCGCAAACATTTCGAAAGCGTTCTGGCGCTTTCACGTGACATAACACTCGACGAAAACAGGTGAGTTACTCAGGTTGAGTTTTGCAGGGGAAGGGGTGGCGACAGGAATAGCATCTGGCTACCCTCCACCCCTGACATTGCCAAATCGGGTTTAACAAGCTGATCTCGTGAAGATACGGTATAAGGCCAGGAAAAAGAAGAAATGGTTGAAATGTTGCTGTCATCAGTCCGAAGACTGGTTTGATGCAGCTCTCCATCCTACTCTATCCTGTGCAAGCCTCCTACCCCACACTTCCTCCTTTTACCAGATTGACTATAATTTTATGCCACAGGTTGTGTCCTGTCAACCGATCCCTCCTTTTAGTCAAGCTGTGCCATAAATTAGTTTTTCCGCCAATTCGATTTAGTACCTCCTGATTAGTTATTTCATCTAATCTTGAACAGTCTTCCGCAGCACCACATTTCTAAAGTTCCTATTCCCTTCTTGTTTGAAGTGCTCATCATCTACATTTCACTTCCATGCATGGCCACACTCCAGACAAATATCTTGAGAAAGGTATGAATGCATTACCTCATGGCGAATTAATAAAAACTTCTCGGGCTTCCAGCCGCGTCAAATGGCTAAAATCACATGAGCTTTTGACCGAGCCCTCTTCGGCAATTGTCAAGTCATTTAAGACTTCACAATGGCTGAGGAGGGCTCAGTGAAAACCTCGTGGTATTTTAACCAACTGACTCGGCTGGAAGCCCGAGAAGATTTTATTACTTTCAGAGATGACTTGCTAATATTTTAAATCATATTAGAGATTAACAAATTCCTCTTCTTTCAGGAATGTATTTCTTGCTATTTCCAGTTGTACTTTATATGTCTCTACTTGGGCGATCAACATCGTTATTTTTCGGCCCAAATAGCAGAGTTCATCCACTATAATTAGCGTCTTATTTCCAAAACGAAATCTCTCAGCATTGCCTTATGTAATTCGACTATCACACTTGTTTACCTTATCATCAGTCTCATCTTATAGCCTCTCTTCAAGACACTATCCATTCTGTTTAACTGGTCCTCCAAATCTTTTGTTGTTCCCCACAGAATTACAATGCCATTGCCGAACTTCAGAGTTTTTGTTCCTTCTCTCTTCACTTTCCAAATTTTTGAACTGATTTTCTGCACTGCCTGCTGAATGCACAGATGGATTTACATCGGGGATAGACTATAACACTGCCTCACTGCCTTCTCAACCACTTCCTCCGTTTCATGTCCTGTGATTCATAACCGGTGTCCGGTTTCCGCATAAATTTAAATGGTGTTTCGGTCTCTGCTACCTTCAAAATTCAAAGAGTCTATTCCATTCAATATTGTCAACAGTTTGCTCTAAATCTATAGATGCTATAAAAGTAGTTTTGCCTTTCTTCAAACTGTCTAGTATAAGTCAGTTCAGTGTTGTCTTATGTGCTCCTATAAATCTTCAGAACCTGAACTGATCGTGAGATATTTTTCACAATCTATTGTTCGTTGTATGTAAACAGTACCGCTCTGTCTCATCTATGGTGCACTCTCGTGATCAGGTTATTGGCCTGACTGCCAATAGAGTGCAGCACTTTCTTCGCCACAGCCCTAGGAGGGGGTGGGCGGCGGGCCCATCACTCTGACTACCTTTTACTGCTGGGAAATATCCCTACATCTACATCTACACACATACTCCGCAGTCCACCATACGGTGCGGGGCGGAGAGTACCTTGTACCACAACTAGCATCTTCTCTCCCTGTTCCACTCCCAAACAGAACGAGGGTAAAATGACTGCCTATGTGCCTCTGTACGAGCTCTAATCTCTCTTATCTTATATTTGTGGTCTTTCCGCGAAATATAAGTTGGCGGCAGTAAAATTGTACTGCAGTCAGCCTCAAATGCTGGTTCTATAAACTTCCCCAGTAGCGGTTCACGAAAAGAACGCCTCCTTTTCTCTAGAGAATCCCACCCGAGTTCCTGAAGCATTTCCGTAACACTCGCGTGATGATCAAACCTACCAGTAACGAATCTAGCAGCCCTCCTCTGAATTGCTTCTATGTCCTCCCTCAATCCGACCTGATAGGGATCCCAAACGCTCGAGCAGTACTCAAGAATAGGTCGTATTAGTGTTTTATAAGCGGTCTCCTTTACAGATGAACCACATCTTCCCAAAATTCTACCAATGAACCGAAGTCGACTATCCGCCTTCCCCACAGCTGCCATTACATGCTTGTCCCACTTCATATCGCTCTGCAATGTTACGCCCAAATATTTAATCGACGTGACTGTGTCAAGCGCTACACTACTAATGGAGTATTCAAACATTACGGGATTCTTTTTCCTATTCATCCGCATTAATTTACATTTATCTATATTTAGAGTTAGCTGCCATTTTTTACACCAATCACAAATCCTGTCCAAGTCATCTCGTATCCCCCTACAGTCACTCGAGGACGACAGCTTCCCGTACACCACAGCATCATGAGCAAACAGTCGCACATTGCTATCCACCTTATCCAAAAGATCATTTATGTAGAAAGAAAACAACAGCGGACCTACCACACTTCCCTGGGGCACTCCAGATGATACCCTCACCACCGATGAACACTCACCATCGAGGACAACGTACTGGGTTCTATTACTTAAGAAGTCTTCCAGCCACTCACATATTTGGGAACCAATCCCATATGCTCGTACCTTAGTTAGGAGTCTGCAGTGGTGCACCGAGTCAAACGCTTTTCGGAAGTCAAGGAATATGGCATCCGTCTGATACCCTTCATCCATGGTTCGCAAAATATCATGTGAAAAAAGGGCGAGTTGCGCTTCGCAACTCATTTGATAGCGCTAAGAGTGGATCTGGAGCCCCCCCCCCCCCCCTCCTCCCCACTGTAAACTACTTAAATTGACTCAGCTGAAACTAGTAAAGGAAACATCAGTGAGAGTAAAAGTTCGATTACGGCCAGGAGGCTAGTTAATGTCATAATAGTGAAGGTGACTGCTCACGAAAAAGCAAGAATTCGGAGAGCGAGTCCCGATGTAGCACAAATTTTCATAGGTCTCGACGTTTCCACTCACAAGTCTCGACATTACCGCTGAACAACGAGTAGACCCTCTCCTCCTCAGCACGACATACGCTGAGGTGGAAAAATCACGAGAAACCTCCCAATTCCGCAGCAGACATACTTTCGCACGGTGTAGTGCAACATCTAGACGTGGCGTGGACTCAACAGGTCACTGGAAGTCCCCTGCAGAAATATTGAGCCACACTGCCTCTGTAGCTGTGCCTAATTGCGAAGGTGTTGCCTGTGCAGGATGTTCTGCACGAACTCACCTCTCGCTCATGTAAAGCAAATGATCAAGCGGATTCACCTCGTGGGATCTGGATGGCAAATTCGTTCGCTCCCATTGTTCAGAATGTTCTTCAAACCAACTGCGAGCGGTTGTGGCCCGGTGATGTGGAGCTTTGTCATCCACAAAAATTACACCGTCGTTTGGGAACATGAAGGCCACGAATGGCTGCAAATGGTCTCCAATAGCCGAACGGGACACACAGTCCATTCGGTGTAAACACAGCCCACATCATGATGTCATCGCCACCAGCTTGGTCCCATGGCTTCATGGAGCCTCACCACACTCGAACCCTACCAACAGCTCTTACCAACTGAAATCTGGAGTCCTCTGCCCAGACCACGGTTTTATCAGTTGTCTAGGATCCAACAGATACGACCGCTAGCCCAGGAGAGCCGCTGCAGTCGACCTTGTGCTGTTAGCAAAGCCACTCGCGGCGATCGTTTGCTGCCGTAACACATTAACGTAAAATTTCGGCGCTCTGTCACGACGGGTACGTTCATCGAACGTCCCACATTGATTTGTGCTGTTATTTTGCGAGATAATGCTTGTCTCTTAGCATTAAGAACTCTACGGAAACGCCGTTGCTCTCGGACGTTAAGTGAAGGCCGTCGGCCTCTGCGTTGCCCGTGGTGAGAGGTTGTTGTTGTTGTGGTCTTCAGTCCAGAGACTGGTTTGATGCAGCTCTCCATGCTACTCTATCCTGTCCAAGCTTCTTCATCTCCCAGTTCCTACTGCAACCTACATCCTTCTTAATCTGCTTAGTGTATTCATCTCTTGGTCTCCCTCTACGATTTTTGCCCTCCGCGCTGAACTCCAGTTCTAAATTGGTGATCCTTTCATGCCTCAGAATATGTCTTATCAATCTATCGCCTCTTCTAGTCAAGTTGTGCCACAAATTTGTCTTCTCCCCAATTTTTTTCAGTTCCTCTTCATTAGTTATGTGACCTACCCATCTAATCTTCAGCATCCTTCTCTAGCACCACATTTCGAAAGGTTCTATTCTCTTTTTGTCTATTCATCGTCCACGTTTCAGTTCTATACATGGCTACACTCCATACAGATACTTTCAGAAATGACTTCCTGACACTTAAATCTATACCGAGCGAGGTGGCGCAGTGGTTAGACACTGGACTCGCATTCGGGAGGACGACGGTTCAATCCCGCGTCCGGCCATCCTGATTTAGGCTTTCCGTGATTTCCCTAAATCACTCCAGGCAAATGCCGGGATGGTTCCTCTGAAAGGGCACGGCCGACATCCTTCCCCATCCTTCCCTAATCCGATGAGACCGATGACCACGCTGTCTGGTCTCCTTCCCCAAACAACCAACCAACTTAAATCTATACGCGATGTTCTTCAGAAACACTTTCCTTGCTACTGCCAGTCTGTATTTTATATCCTCTCTACTTCCACCATCATCAGTTATTTTCCTAGCCAAATAGCAAAACTCCTTTACTACTTTAAGCGTCTCATTTCCTAATCTAATACCGCAGCATTACCCGATTTAATTCGACTACATTCCATTATCCTCGTTTTGCTTTTGTTGATGTTCATCTTATATCCTCCTTTCAAGACACTGTCCATTCCGTTCATCTGCTCTTCCAAGTCCTTTGCTGTCTCTGACAGAATTACTATGTCATCGGCTAACCTCAAAGTTTTTATTTCTTCTCCATGGATTTTAATACCTACTCCGAATTTTTTTGTTTCCTTTACTGCTTGCTCAGTATACGGATTGAATAACATCGGGGACAGGCTACAACCCTGTCTCACTCCCTTCCCAACCACTGCTTCCCTTTCATGCCCCTCGACTCTTATAACTGCCGTCTGGTGAGAGGTAATACCTGAAATTTGTTATCCTCGGCACACTCTTGAGACTGTAGTCCTCGGAATACTGAATTCCCTAACGAGTTCCGAAATTGAATGTTCCATGCGTCTAAAGCCAGCTATCATCACGCGTTCAGAGTCGTAATTTCCTTCGTGCGGCCATAATCACGTCGGACACTTTATCACGTGACTCACCTCAGGACAAATGACGGCTCCAGCAACACACAGCCCCTTCGTACCTGGTGCCCGCGATACTACTGCCGTCTGTGGATGTGTACATCGCTATGCCATGACTTTTGACACCTTCGTGTATGTCTGGTGACAAGAGGGACCCAGGGGCGGACGGGGGGTGGGGTGGGGATAAGATACTAATGGTAGGGATGCTCCGACAGCTGCTGGAAGAGGCCGCAGATTTGCCCGTGGTGTGGTGGGGAGCTGCCCAGCTGGGTGGGCCGCGGCTGAGCGTAATTACGCGACGCGAGAGTGGCTTCCCGCAGGAAGGTGAGACCCGGAGTGTCAGGCGTCAGGCGTCGGGCTGGTGATGGAGCGGCCAGGGGCCGGGGGCGGCGGCTCCAGCCTGCGGGACACCTGGGAGCGGCGCGGGCTGCTGCAGGGGGCGGCGTCTCTACTTCCCGCGCGGCAGTGTCATCACAGCAGACCCACCAGTATCTGACTGCACCTGCCTGCCGTGTGTGCTGCGTTTACTCCGTATTTACAGTTTTCATGAGCTGTACCGTGGTCCGCTCTAGAACAAAAGGACTGGATGTGCAGAAATTAAAAGACAAGGGTGAAACATATGAGGCTTTGTTACCAACATAGACCTCTCCATCTTGGATGCAATTTGTGATGGTAGGTTTATTCCCCACTGTGTCACATTCCATTAGAACTACAGATAGCCTTCGAAGAGCCAGCCCTGACAAAACTCTACCATCTCGTGAGCAAGATGTATGAGACAGGCGAAATACCCTCAGACTTCAAGAAGAATATGATAATTCCAATACCAAAGAAAGCAGGTGTTGACAGATGCGAAAATTACCGAACTATCAGTTTAATAAGCCACGGCTGCAAAATACTCACACGAATTCTTTACAAACGAATGGAAAAAACTGGTAGAAGCCGACCTCGGGGAGGATCAGTTTGTATTCCGTAGAAATGTTGGAACACGTGACGCAATACCGACCCTACGACTTATCTTAGAAAATAGATTAAGGAAAGGCAAACCTACGTTTATATCATTTGTAGACTTGCAGAAAGCTTTTGATAATGTTGACTGGAATACCCTCTTTCAAATTCTGAAGGTGGCAGGGGTAAGATACAGGGAGCGAAAGGCTATTAACAATTTGTACAGAAACCTGATGGCAGTTATAAGAGTCGAGGGGCATGAAAGGGAAGCAGTGGTTGGGAAGGGAGTGAGACACGGTTGTAGCCTATCCCCGATGTTATTCAATCTGTATATTGAGCAAGCAGTAAAGGAAACAAAAGAAAATTCGGAGTAGGTATTAAAATCCATGGAGAAGAAATAAAAACTTTGAGGTTCGCCGATGACATAGTAATTCTGTCAGAGACAGCAAAGGATTTGGAAGAACAGTTGAACGGAATGGACAGTGTCTTGAAAGGAGGATATAAGATGAACATCAACAAAAGCAAAACGAGGATAATGGAATGTAGTCGAATTAAATCGGGTGATGCTGCGGGAATTAGATTAGGAAATCAGACACTTAATCTAGTAAAGGAGTTTTGCTATTTGGGGAGCAAAATAACTGATGATGGTGGAAGTAGAGAGGATATAAAATGTCGACTGGCGATGGCAAAGAAAGCGTTTGTGAAGAAGAGAAATTTGTTAACATCGAGTATAGATTTAAGTGTCAGGAAGCCATTTCTGAAAGTATTTGTATGTATGGCATGTATGGCAGTGAAACATCGACGATAAATAGTTTAGACAAAAAGAGAATAGAAGCTTTCGAAATGTGGTGCTACAGAAGGATGCTGAAGATTAGATGGGTAGATCAGATAACTAATGAGGTGGTACTGAAAAGAATTGGGGAGAAGAGAAATTTGTGCCACAACTTGACTAGAAGAAAGGATCGATTGGTAGCACATATTCTGAGGCATCAAGGGATCACCAATTTAGTGTTTTAGGGCAGCCCGGAGGGTAAAAATCGTAGAGGGAGGCCAAGAGATGAATACACTAAACAGATTCAGAAGGCTGTAGGTTGCAGTAGGAACTGGGAGATGAAGAAGTTTGCACAGGATAGAGTAGCATGGAGAGCTGCATCAAACCAGTCTCAGGACTGAAGACCACAACAACAACAAAGTGTCTAGCCGCTGCCGATGTGCCCTCTTTCTAGCACGTCTACACTGCAACAAAAAAATAAATAAATAAATAAATAAAAATAAAATAAAAAATGCAGTGCCCTCAAGTAAAAGGTCATTTTACTGTACTGCCAAGTGAGATGACGGGTGGTTTATCATAGCAGGAGTATATGATAATAAAATCAGATCAAATGTAACACACAGGGACAGCAAAGGGTGTCGAAACAGCCGATTCGGCACACGCTGGCGGCAAAGCAGGTGTGTATTCTCGCATGCGAACGAGCATAAAGGTGCCGAATCGCATCCTGCAATGGACTGTCCCAAGCATCTTGCACCTTTTGTTGTAATTCAGCAATAATTCTCGCAGGCTCTGGAGTGTGAGTAAGTTCCCACTTTTCCATGTCCCATACCTGTTCAATTGTACAGAGATCCAGTGAACCTGCTAGCCAGGGCATTTGTACACAACGAAGATCACCTAGCGTCGCAGCAGCAACATTTGTTTTGCTAAAAAGAGCAAATCACCTTCTTGACGAAGAAATGGCAGTAGCACCGGAATAGGTACCTGTCAATGCGGCGGGCACTGGTTACTTTAACATGCAGAAATATCAAATGTGATCGCGAGTTGTAATTTATATCGTCCCAGACCACAAGGCCTGGGGTAGGACTTTTTAGCCGTGGGTGCTTGAAATCCGGAACAAGTGGTAAACGGGCCTACGTCGTACAAGTGTATGTCCATCACTCGTATACAGACACAACCTAATCCCATCACTGAAGACGACAGAGCGTCATTCCACCCTGCACTCATCTCTTTGAGGATGTCAAGAGTACCCTGCTTGGTGGTGTGGTGGTGTCGGCGGCTGCCTGGCCAGAGACGCACGTGATCTCAGTCCTGCTGCAAGCAAACGGTTCCCAATGGTCCTCGGTGACGCAGCAGGTGCAAACTGTGCCAGAATGCCCTACCTGGATGATGATGGATTGCCCACCGGTGCTCGAACAAGGCGTCTGATCTACTTGTACGTTCTTTTTTGAGATCAGTCACTCTTACATGCTGGCTACAGTGCTGACTTACATTTGATGCTCTTATGGATTTGTTGACAATTGGTTTGGGCATCAGCACTAATTAATTTCAAATAGACATCATAAAAAGGGATGAGACCGTGGTCGTCCAGCACCTGGTTTACAGGTGTGAGAATGTCCCGCAGACTACTGTTGAAAACAACGACACGCCACTGATGAACTGTGCCCTACGTGTGCAGTAATCCGCCGATGCGTCCATCCAACGTCCTCCAGGCCCATAACACTACCACGTTCAAATGGCTGCAGTTGTTTGTCAGCAGGAGTACGCACTCGTCGGGGCTGCATGATTGTGCCCAGAATGAACGTCGGAAAAACTGTTCACCTCTAAGCTCATCACAGCTGCTGCCTCCAGAATCTAAACAGAGCACGCACAGACACGCCTCCTGAGCGCCATTTGATCGCCGATGACCGTGACCTGTGGCCACTCAAGACAGTACTTGAGAGCATAGCTTTTTTTTCCGGCAGTGTATTTATACTGCATTTTTCTGGAAGGACTGAGAACTGTTGGAAAGCTACGAAGTAAGCCTGGAATGTACTAAACCAACATTAATTTATAAATCAAAAGAGTCAAAAGGTTGCAATTGTGCATTAAAACTTAAAATGTAGCAACTTATTTTATTAAGATTTTATTAAACACAATGTGTACAAGGTATTAACTAGTCAACTAAAGTTATCATCATTTTGTAACGAAGCAGAGTTGCCCACTGCTATCCTGTTTTGGTTTTACACTGGTTCCGTAACTTAGCTAAGCAATGAACTTTTATCTTATTTTTTTCATTTTCACTACTCAGATTCCGACTACAGATTCTGTGGTCTCCAGCCTCATAGCACACAATTCAGAAATAGTTTAAATAAAATTCTCCTAGTAAATTCTATTATTTCGGTACATTCTAATGTCTATTCTGAAAATAATGTGCTAATTAGTTTTATTGTAAATGCATCCTATTAAAAGTTATGAACAGTGTCGTATATTGTGCAATACATATTAAGTAAAATTCGAGTGAGCTAATAGATCGAATTCAGCTATAAGACTGCATCCAAAAGAAAGACTAAATTTTACTGATTCCAGCAAAGTGTTTAAATTAACCTAAAGTCTATTAGTTAAATAGATATTAAGACTTGAAATCTGTTACCTGTATGACTTTCAGTGACAATTGTGACCAAACTACTGAACAATTTCGAGAACTTTTTGATACTTATGCTACCTATATTTTTCTACGTAAAATGAATCCAGTCTTTGTAAGTGCATTAATTAAGAATTAAGTAAATTTGAATAAGTAAAAATTATTGTTCAAGAGGGCTGCCATGGTTATAAGACGGGAATCCGCACTGTGGATGCATAAATTAGTTCTGCGTATTTAAATTGATACAGCTCACTCATGTTATTTAAGTAATAAAACCCAATATTTAACTTCAAAACCAATTAGAAAGGGTCATTTTAACCCTGGGAAATTATAAAGTATGACATATTAACAGAAGTAGTCAAATATTCAAGCACTCGTCTATATAAGGTCCGAGCTGGTACAGTTCTCAGATAGTTCTCGGTCAGATTCTCACGGAGCGAAAATGCGGCAAGTCGGTTGCGAAATGTGATGTGATATGACTTAAAACAGGAGCTTAACTTTTCCGGTCGGTACCAAAAAAGTGTAATTGTATTCGGCTTTGAACATTTAACGCGTATTGTGAACATTGTTGAAGACTGGAAGTTTTTGACCTACCTAATGTGACGATTATTAAGTGTAAGAGGCCTGGTCACATGAATATTATGTGTGTGAGTGATAACAAGTAAATCGCACTGTGGTTGTCATTAGTGTTCGACAATGAATACGGTCTTGACTTTTGATTTTTTTGGAAAACATAATCTAGGATCCTGGCTTCTTAATTGCAGTGTGATTTAGGTGAGACGGGCGCAGCTAGCGAGAAGACAATATTAAATAAGCAACGTAAGGTAGGTCGAGAACACTGCGCACTACCTACTGGATGAGGAAACGTTTCAATACATTCGGTTGTGACGTGAACTTTAAGTGCCACTAATACAAGGATTGAGCCCGGCACTTTACAATTTGCATAGTGATATTGTGACAATGTTCTTTCTTTACACTCGATGATCTGATATGAACTGCAAGGTGTTAAGTCCCATAGTGCTCAGAGCCATTTGAACTGCAAGGTCCTCAGCATATGGTGCACTGGCAACTGCCGGTGGGGCTGTGATTTTCCTTAGCTGGGCATACTCGACGATGCAGTCCTCGGGCTGCCACCTTCGTTGTGGTGCAGCTGGCTTCCTTCATTCAGTATTTGTCTTCGCTGGGGTAATGATTAGTCCATGCTCTATGTGGCTTGTGGCTTGCCTTAAGCCGCTTGTCTTACGTTTATATCGGGATATGACTGCCATCAGGTCTTCAATGAATAAGGTTGTCTCTACCAAGATGCAGGTTAACCTGTTTTGCGTGTACTGGGAGACGCAGACTATCCTTTTCAGGCACGTTGTTTGAAGTTTGACTGTGTGAGGTGTCATCGCACAAGTTGTGTGCCGTATGATGCAACTGGCGCAGCCTTTCTTTTGAATGGTCTCAGGTCTGGTCTTATAGGTAGTAGAACAAATTTCTTTATCTCAAATGTTGCCTTCATTGCTCTCACTACTCTGTCTTCAGTTTGCTTGGAAAAAGTAAGGCTTGTCACATGCAGTGTAATTCCTCCGTATTTTTAGCTCTTGATTATGTCCAGTTCTTGTTCCCCGACAGTGTCCGCCCCAGTAGCTGAGTGGTCAGCGTGACGGATTGCCGTCCTCTGGGCCCGGGTTCGATTCCCGGCTGGGTCGGAGATTTTCTCCGCTCAGGGACTGGGTGTTGTGTTGTGTTCATCATCATTTCATCCCCATCCGGCGTGCAGGTCGCCCAATGTGGCGCCGAATGTAATAAGACCTGCGATATGGCGGCCGGACCTGCCCCGCGAGGGGCCTCCCGGCCAATGACGCCAAACGCTCATTTCCATTTCCATTTCCCCGACAGTGAATTTGTCATTGTCTGCCATGGTTGCTCCATTCCTGAATTTCGTTGCCTTCGCCTTATCCCTATTTATGAGAGGTCCGTCGGTCCGCTGTAGCCGTATTTGTTCAGCTCACTTGTAAACCCAAACAACCGATTTCGCAACTTTTAAGTTGCGTCTTCTGGTGAAAATATAAATGCCATGTTCATAGGTTACAAAATGCAGCGGAGTAACAATTGAGGACGGCTGAAAACTTGGCCTAGCCACGCCAATATTTACTCCGAAGCGCCACAGAGAGATGGTCAACCACCTCTGCTGGTAGGCGCTCCAAAGAGAGGCGTGCTGCATCACGGTGTGCTTTACTGTTAATTTTCTGAGAGCGTGCGTTCCTACAAGAGTCAACAAACATATTGCTTCCTACTACGAACATCTCGTGAAAAGACCATGAAGATAAAATAAGAGAGATTCGAGCCTACGTGGAGGCTTACCGAGCAATCGTTCTTCCAGTGAACCAGTCGCGACTGGAACAGGAAGTAGGAGAGGTGACTGTGGAACACAACACACCCATCTGCCACAAACCGTAAGCTGGAACGGCGATTGTTCCAGGTGCCATGTTTGCTTTGGTCTTTCAATGCGGTCTCTTTTTCATTCACTTTTTCTTCCCTTTCCATAATATTATCTTATGGTTTCCTTTTATATAGTCTTTCTATAAGTTCCTTTCACTTTTCAGTTTTCTTTTCTTGTTATTGGTTTGCCACTTCAGGTCTTAATGTTCATTAAGTTGCTTCTCTGTCTATAGGTTTCTTTACTTTCTATATAAGTCGTACCTAACTTTCCTTACAGCTTTACGTTTCTCCTGTAGCGGCTCCTGTTTCGACACTTTACAGCTCGTGTCAGTGTCATTGCTAGACGTTTGTATTGTCTTTCGCCCGCTTCATTTGTTGCATTTTATATTTTGTCTTTTCATCAATTCATTTTTGATATGCCGTGTCTCGCCAAAGATTTCATGTGGACATTGTATTTTTGCCCAATATTTCCTCTACTGTCTTAACTATTTTATCTCTCACATCAATCCATTTCCTACCGTATCTCTTTCCCCTATTTCACTTAGTTATTCACTAACCTTCCCCTTGAAATCCTTAAGAAGTGGTGATTGAAATTATTCACGTCTTAACTCTTTAATTTCCTTTTTTTTTTTTTTTTTTTTTTTTTTCATCAGTCTTCTGACTGGCTTGATGCGGCCCGCCACAGATTCCTCTCCTGTGCCAGCATCTTCATCTCGGTGTACCACTTGCAACCTACGACCTCAATTATTTGGTTGATGTATTCCAATCTCTGTCTACATCTACAGTTTTTGCCCTCTACAGCTCCCTCTAGTACCATGGAAGTCATTCCCTCATGTTTTAACAGATGTCCTATCATCTTGTCCCTTCTCGTTGTCAGTGTTTTCCACATATTCCTTTCCTCTCCGATTCCTCATTCCTTACCTTATCAGTCCACCTAACTTTCAACACTCCTCTGTCGCACCACATCTCAAATGTATCGATTCTCTTCTCTTACGGTTTTCCCACAGGCCATGCTGAGCTCCAAACGTACATTCTTAGAAATTTCTTCCTCAAATTAAAGCCAACTTTTGATACTAGTAGACTTTTCTTGGCTAGGAATGCCCTTTTTGTTAGTACTAATCTGCTTTTGATCTCCTTGCTCCGTCCGTCATTGGTTATTTTGCTACCTATATAGTGGAAATGTACTTCGTGACTGTCAATCCTGATGTTAAGTTTCTCGTTGTTCTCATTTCTCCATCATCGCATTACTTTTTTCTTTCTTCGATTCACTCTCAATCTGTATTCTGTACTCATTAGATTGTTGATTCCATTCAGCACATCCTGTAATCCTTTTTCATTTCCAGACAGGATGGCAATGTCATCAGCGAATGGTATCATTGATACCCTTTCATCTTGAATTTTAATTCCACTCCTGAACTTTTCATTTCCATCATTGCTTCTTCTGTGTGCAAATGTACAGAAGGGGCGAAAGACTGTATCCCATTCTTACAGCATTTTTAATCCGAGCACTTCGTTCTTGGTCGTCCACTGTTATTATTCGAACATCTTGCACCATTTGACATTGTCGGACGCTTTTTCCAGGTTGACAAATCCTATGAACGTGTCTGGATTTTTCTATAGTCTTGCTTCCATTATCAACCGCAACGTCAGAACTGCCTCTCTGGTGCCTTTACCTTTCCTAAAGCCACACTGAGCGTTATCTAACACGTCCTCAATTTTCTTTTCCATTCTTCTGTATATTATTATTGTCAACAACTTGGATGCAAGAACTGTTAAGTTGATTGTGCGATAATTCTCGCACTTGTCAGCTCTTGGAGTCTTCGGAACTGTGTGGATATTTTTCCGATAATCAGACGGTATATTGCCAGACTCATACATTCTACACACCAACGTGAAGAGTCAATTTTTTGCCACTTCCCCTAATGATTTTAGAAATTCTGATAGAATTTTATCGATCCCTTCTGCCTTATTTGATCTCTCTTAAATCTGATTCTAATACTGGATCTCCTATCTCTTCTAAACTGACTCCTGTTTTTTCTTCTATGACATCAGACAAATCTTCCCCCTCGTAGAGGCCTTCAGTGTACTCTTACCACCTATCCGCTGTCTCCTCTGCGTTTAACAATGGAATACTGGCTGCACTCTTAATGTTACCACCCTCTCTTTTAATTTCATCAAAGGTTAGACTTTCGTATATGCTGAGTCAAGCCTTTCGACAGTCATTTCTTTCCCAATTTCTTCATATTTTTATGCAGCCATTTCGTCTTAGCCTCCCTATTTATCTCATTCCTCAGCGACTTGTATTTCTGTATACGTGAATTTCCCTGAACATTTTTGTATTTCCTTCTTTCATCGATCAGCTCAAGTATTTCTTCTGTTACCCATGGTTTCTTCACAGTTACCTTCTTTGTACCTACGTTATTCTTTCCAGCTTCTCTGATGGCCCTTTTTAGAGATGTCCGTTCCTCTTCAACTGTACTGCCTACTGGACTATTCTTTATTGTTGTATCTACAGCCTTAGAGAACTTCAAGCGTATCTCGTCATTTCTTAGTACTTCCGTATCCCACTTCTTTGCGTATTGATTCTTCCTGACCAATCTCTTAAACTTCAGCCTACTCTTCATCACTACCACATTGTGATCTGAGTCTATATCTGCTCCAGGGTACGCCTAACAATCCAGAATCTGATTTCGGAATTTCTGTCTGATCGTGATGCAATCTAACTGAAATCTTACCGTATCACCTGGTCTTGTCCAAGTCTATCTCCTTCCCTTGTGATTCTTGAAGCGAGTATTAGATATTACTAGCTGAAATTTATTACAGAACTCAATTAGTCTTCTTCCTCTCTCATTCCTGGTCTCAAGCCCATATTCTCCCGTAACCTTCTCTTCTACTCCTTCCCCTAAAACTGCATTCCAGTGCCCCATGACTATTAGATTTTCATCTCCCTTTGCGTATTGTATTATCTTTTCAGTGTCCTCATACACTTTCTCTATCTCTTCAACATCAGCTTGCGACGTCGGCATGTATACCTGAACTATCGTTGTCGGTGTTGGTTTGCTGTCGATTCTGATAAGAATAACCCTATCACAACTGTTCACAGTAACAAACTCACTGCCCTACATTCCTATTCATAACGAATCCTACTCCCATTATACCATTTTCTGCTGCTGTTGATATTACCCTGTACTCATCTGACCAGAAATCCTTGTGTTCTTTCCATTTCACTTCACTGACTGCTACTATATCTAGATTGAGCTTTTGCATTTCCCTTTTCTGATTTTCTAGCTTCCCCACCGCATTCAAGCTTCTGACTTTCCACGCCCCGTCTCGCAGAATGTTATCCTTTCGTTGATTATTCAGTCTTTTTCTCTGGTCACTTCCCCTTGGCAGTCCCCTCCTTGAGATCCGAATGGGGGACTTCTCCGGATTTTTTTTCCGACCTAGAGGTGACGCTTTTTTAACTACAGGTCACATGTCCTGTGGATACAAAATGGTTCAAATGGCTCTAAGCACTATGGGACTTAACATCTGAGGTCATCAGTCCCCTAGACTTAGAACTACTTAAACCTAACTAACATAAGGACATCACACACATTCATTCCCGAGGCAGGATTCGAACCTGTGACCGTAGCAGCCGCGTGGTTCCGGACTGAAGCACCTAGAACCGATCGGTCACAGCGGCCGGCCTGAGGCTAGACATTATGTGTCTTTAATGCACTGGTTTCCATTGATTCTGCATCCTCAAGCCGTTGATCATTTCTGATTCTTCTGCCTTTAGTGGCAGTTTCCCGCCCCTAGGACAAGAGAGTGCCCTGAATCTCTGTCCACTTTTCCGCCCTCTGTGACAAGGCATTTGGCAGAATGAGGCTGACTTCTTATGCCGGAAGTCTTCGGCCGCCAATTTAAGCGGAGCGGGTTTCGAACCAGGGACAGAGGAAATTTGACTGAATCAACCATAGACCATAGATGCATACCTGGAATTTTTCATTTTCATCAGCTTCAGTCTAAATATCGTAAATAATAAATCATAATCAGAGTCCACATTCGTCTCTGGAAATGTTTTACATTTTTAAATTTGGGTCTAAAATCTCTCTTTTAGTATTATATAGTGTTACCTGAAACTTACCGGTGTCTCCAGGTCTCTTCAACGTACACAGTCTTCTTTCATGTTTATTTAACCAAGTAACTAGATCATTGTGCAAAGCTCTACCAGGCGGCTTCTTCTCTTTTCATACTCTCCCTATATCAATGAGCTACTATTTGTCCATCTCCTCCTTTCCCTGATTTCCGATCACACTTACAAGCAAATTTTCGTCTCCCTTAAATGTCTGGACAATATATTTTAGCTAGCCATACATTCTTTCAGTCTCTTTGTAACCTGTGTATCTGGAAGTCAAGTACGCTTATAATACTGTACTTAGTCATGACTTTGTGTTTGGGTTATAATACGTTCATTAAGCTGCCCCTGGCAGTTCATCGGTATTCATCGTTTTCTGCTCCGAAATTAACGCCAGTCTGAGTTTATATTGATAAACCCTGTAATCACGTGACCAGAAAAACTCATGTCTGCACAGAGTGAATCCGACCTTCATCAACAAAACTTCGGAGGTTCTTGAAGAATATTTTCTGACTATTTTCGTATGATAGATCCGTGGTCTACCGTGGCTAATTGCAGAGTAATTGTGCGTGAGGGCATGCTGAAAAATAATGCCTGCGAATTTTTTATGTGAAAACTCTTAAAACTCTTTAAACAAAACAAACGTTGTTAACATTTTACATCTCTGCTCTACATATTTATTTCTCAACAGAGACACCCACGCGATGAACACGTACTCCCAACGAGAAAACATTTTGTTTACACGTCACTGTAAAATGTTTGACTTCATTGACGAATCCACAACTACACCTATGCTTGCACCGCATCATCACCGCCAACGTGAAGTACCCGAAGGCGTTCTTTCATTTTTGGAAACAGGTGAAAATCGAATGGAACCAAGTCGGGACAGTATGGAAGATGATCGATGACACTGAACCCAAGGGGTCGGACTGTTACAAATGTCTCAGGTCTCGTGTGTGTTACGGCATTGTCACACTGGAGGAGATGGTGCTCCCAGTACTTACGATATAATCCGACATGTTATACGTTATAATTCGGAGCCCTCTTGCGGCAGAGGGCTACAAATATGTAGACGTGAAGAACAGATATGTAGAATGCTAATAACGTTTGTTCTATTTTAAAGTCTTTAAGAGTTTTCACATAAATAATTCGGAGGTATTACTTTCCAATACAGATTGTAACAAACCAAGATTAAGGGTAATTTGGCCAACTGAAACTTTCGATTCCACTTTCTTTTCGGCAGAATTTGTTCGTATTTCAGTCTTAAAGCATGCAATGCTTGATTTTTAAGTAAGTTTTCAATACACTGGTGTATTTTCGAGTTACAGTCTTTCCGTACTCCTTTTCACTTATCGAAAACGTTTTTATAAGCTACAATGTGTAAACATAACATCACGAAAATGTAATTCTACTGATTTCACTTTGAAAACAATCTGAAAAGTAGTTTAGTGCAGAATTTGTATCTGTAAAAGATGTAATTTATTCATAGAATATATAATAAATGACATGTATTTACCAAATTACCAAATTTTGTGTAAGTAACGCCAAATTGTAAATATTATCCATTAGATAAATAGTCTTCCTTCTATCCTGAAAACACAGTTATATTTAGCAGAAATTATTTCACCTTACAGAAAAACAGAATATTCTCAAATGCAAACAAACCTTTTCATGCAAAATATTTTAAAACTTTCCATTTTTAATCCTGAACTATAAAAGATATCTTTTGTAACTGTTTTGATTCTCATATTTTTCCAACTGTGAAAAAATGCGTTTACATATACTTTCACTGTCTCTAAAACAGGATATCTTTATTATTATTAATTTGACAACGACATTTCTCTAATATCCTGGCGCCGAGGCTAAGTTATAAATACCACCGATTGCGCACCAGCATGATCAGTTCGTATTTTGCTTTGGAATGAGGCTTATCAGAGATGTTATTTCTCAGTAAGCAGTACGCTCTTACCATGTTTTTGTGCTATAAAAATGTGCGCGCATGAAGTTCTTTGGTTCACACACGCATGTTATGGTTGAAAATGCTTTTGTGATGGAAATCTTTCATCGTGTTGGGTAACAAGACACTGTCAATTCTCTTTTAATGCGACGATTTGTGAAATAGTGAGGTTAAAGATCAAGGAGACATGTGTGAAATAAAAAAAAAAGACTGTATATACAACATGAAAGTGTTCTTTTCTCTAATTAAAACAATCTGAGTGGCTTCGTACTGCTAGATAACGACTGTCATTCATCACTCATGACATACACAAGTTGAGTTGTATGTTCTACTAATTATTGAGTCATCCCTCTTCCCCCTAGAATTCTGTTTACTCTAGATTAACATCAGATTCGTTGAAAAAAAAGTCAGCGTTTTTTAAGTTGCAGCATTAGAAAATTGTAGCGAAATGCAGGAAGATCTGCAGCGGATAGGCACTTGGCGCAGGGAGTGGCAACTGTCCCTTAACATAGACAAATGTAACGTATTGCGAATGCATAGAAAGAAGGATCCTTTATTGTATGATTATATGATAGCGGAACAAACACTGGTAGCAGTTACTTCAGTAAAATATCTGGGAGTATGCGTGCGGAACGATTTGAAGTGGAATGATCATTTAAAATTAATTGTTGGTAAGGCGGGTACCAGGTTGAGATTCATTGGGAGAGTGCTTAGAAAATGTAGTCCATCAACAAAGGAGGTGGCTTACAAAACTCTCGTTCGACCTATACTTGAGTATTGCTCATCAGTGTGGGATCCATACCAGATCGGTTTGACGGAGGAGATAGAGAAGATCCAAAGAAGAGCGGCGCGTTTCGTCACAGGGTTATTTGGTAACCGTGATAGCGTTACGGAGATGTTTAATAAACTCAAGTGGCAGACTCTGCAAGAGAGGTGCTCTGCATCGCGGTGTAGATTGCTCGCCAGGTTTCGAGAGGGTGCGTTTCTGGATGAGGTATCGAATATATTGCTTCCCCCTACTTATACCTCCCGAGGAGATCACGAATGTAAAATTAGAGAGATTAGAGCGCGCACGGAGGCTTTCAGACAGTCGTTCTTCCCGCGAACCATACGCGACTGGAACAGGAAAGGGAGGTAATGACAGTGGCACGTAAAATGCCCTCAGCCACACACCGTTGGGTGGCTTGCGGAGTATAAATGTAGAATGTAGATGTAGATATCATCATTTCGTAATTAAGGAAGAGGCTGATTTCATGATACAGAAATACTGTGATATGATTGCCGTCCAGAAGAAATCAGCTGAGGATACAGTAGTGTCCTTTGACCTCTGTTCCATTCCATTTAGTGATTCTCTACGTGAGATGCGTCTTGGTCAGCTCTTCACCATTAAACCTATACATAGTGCTGCGTATCACTTTTGACGCACACCTAACACGGTCACAGAAGCTAAACCAAGACAGAACAGGACAGTGTTGAGTTCGAGCTTGAGGGCGAAGAGTAAAGAGGAACTGCAGCTGAGGAAGTGAAATGCAAAGACGAACATGTCCACTAAGTGAAGTTTTTCACACAAAATTTACTTCAGTCACATGCATAAATGAAAATATTGTATTGCAGTTCAGATGCCTTTACTTGTGTGCCAAAAGGTAGTTCATGTGTAAATCAAATCAACAATAGAAAACATTTTAAAAAGTACATTTAAATATAGAGACATTCTCATTTGCATGAACCTTTTGGACATGTTCAGCTTTGAATTATTTTCAGAAGCAAATATTTGGTTTTTTGAAAATAAATTATGTCTAATTGTATAAGGCTACTATATCATATTATATATTTTCAAAATTTAGTATGTGATATCATGGATGAAAACTGTAAGTTGTAACAGTATGATTGCTATTCAGTCGCTTTACCATTAGTACTGATTTTATTGTTGCCTCAAAATTAATTAAAATATTTCAAATCCCCATATAGGAATACAATGATGCAAGAGTGGCATTACCCATTATTAGAACGATTCTTTGAGATAACTGTTACATTTAAACATATAAACCAAAAGGTATTTTCTAAACAGTCACAAGCAATTTCCTGTACCTCTGTACTGAATGACACGGCCATTGTCTTAGTGGCCCCTTATCAGTTAGAGGGCCCGCACAACAGACAAGCAAGGTGGGCTGCCGACCTCCCTTCAAGAGCTCGTATCAAAACATCGCCACTGAATGTAAACATCAACAGACCTTCCGCATAAACACGGCACTACTTCGTGAAAAGCTATGTGACAGAGCTCCACCAAATGGAACTAACGTGACTAATTGTCGCACTCCGCATAATCGGTGTTATAAGCACACCAGCAGAGTCAGACCAGCAGTGTGTACCTGCAGCTAGGACAGCTCCGGCCAATACGTACGCTGCCTATAACCCAGTAGACACTCGCTGTAGTCTTCTGTAGAAATTTGTATCCTGTTCGGCATAACGCCACTCTGGAATTGTGTAGAGTAGTATTTTGGTTGTTATTATTTCTTATGATCGTCTTGTACTTTTATCTAGCTTTTGCCACCACAAGAATTATTGTTTCTTGTTGTTCTTGAGTTTGAAAATAAGTGCACGCTGAGAAGGCGTTTTAGTTAAATAAAGTGTGTTCAGATTTGATCGTTAGTTGATTCCTGCCGATCGCAGGACACTACAGGTGTATTATCAATGATGGATATATAACAGCTTAAGTCCTCTTGATTTTGCCAGTCTTCTACGGAAATAGTTTTTTGTAAACCACCTTTCTTGTTGTCATCTGGGAATAAATGTCTGAGGAGTAGTACAGCTCGTGGTTAAGAAAAGAGTTTCGTAATAGGCCATCCGCGTTTCTGGAGAGACTTCCGCTCTTGTACATCTTGCTGTAACCTATAGAACGCACTTGCCTCCGTATCGGTATGAGTGTTTGCCATAGATTCGTACTTGTACATGAAAATTCAATTCATTGTATTTACCCTTATGAGCCAAAACATTATGACCACCTGCTTGTTAGCCAGCCAGAGTGGCCGAGTGGTTCTAGGCGCTACAGTCTGGAACCGCGCGACCGCTACGGTCGCAGGTTCGAATCCTGCCTCGGGCATGCATGTGTGTGATGTCCTTAGGTTAGTTAGGTTCAAGTAGTTCTAGGTTCTAGGGGACTGATGATCTCAGAAGTTAAGTCCCATAGTGCTCAAAGCCATTTGAACCATTTGAACCATCTGCTTGTTAACTTGCTTGTCCGTCTTTTCAATGAAATACATCACTGATTCTGCGGGTCAGGGATTCGACAGTTTGTTGATGGATTTGAGGAGGTACGTGGCATTAGACATCTATGTACAGCTCATGTAATTCGCATTAATAACGGGCGGCTGATTTGCGTATGGGGTGATATCGCCTGATAACGACCAAGATGGGTTCCAGAGGATTTACATCAGGCGGATTTGATCACCGAGACACCAACGTGAGTTCGCTAAAATATTCCTCAAATCACGGTTCTGGCTCCGAGACACGGCCGATTATATTGCGGCATCGCCGTCGGGGAAGACATGAAGCATGGAGAGAGGCAGGTGGTCTGCAGCTCTCAGATCCCATGCAAGCGCATGACAATGTCTCCCATAGCGTAATACCGTCCCCAACAGCCTGCGTCCGTGGATCGCTGCACGCTTGGAGCCGCCGTTCACCTTCATGAAGGCATTTGTGGAGACCTAGTGTGGCAAAAATGTCATTCAAACGAAGAGCTGACACGTTTCTATTGATCGACGGTCGAACCTGACGGTCCCGTGCCCACTGCAATCATAACTGGCGATGTCGTTCGGTCAACATGTGAACACGTAGGTGTGGTCTGCTGCGGAGCTCCACGTCCAACAGTGTACGATGAACGGCGTGCTCCGAAACGCTTGTGCGTGCACCACTATTGTACAGGCATGCCACATATCACCATCCGTCCTACTTTACAGAGCAGAGAAGCCTCCGAACCCCACGTTCTGTGAAGAGTCTTGGATGACTCACCATTTGAAACTTCTCAGTGTTTCCTTATATACACTCCTGGAAATTGAAATAAGAACACCGTGAATTCATTGTCCCAGGAAGGGGAGACTTTATTGACACATTCCTGGGGTCAGATACATCACATGATCACACTGACGGAACCACAGGCACATAGACACAGGCAACAGAGCATGCACAATGTCGGCACTAGTACAGTGTATATCCACCTTTCGCAGCAATGCAGGCTGCTATTCTCCCATGGAGACGATCGTAGAGATGCTGGATGTAGTCCTGTGGAACGGCTTGCCATGCCATTTCCACCTGGCGCCTCAGTTGGACCAGCATTCGTGCTGGACGTGCAGACCGCGTGAGACGACGCTTCATCCAGTCCCAAACATGCTCAATGGGGGACAGATCCGGAGATCTTGCTGGCCAGGGTAGTTGGCCTACACCTTCTAGAGCACGTTGGGTGGCACGGGATACATGCGGACGTGCATTGTCCTGTTGGAACAGCAAGTTCCCTTGCCGGTCTAGGAATGGTAGAACGATGGGTTCGATGACGGTTTGGATGTACCGTGCACTATTCAGTGTCCCCTCGACGATCACCAGTGGTGTACGGCCAGTGTAGGAGATCGCTCCCCACACCATGATGCCGGGTGTTGGCCCTGTGTGCCTCGGTCGTATGCAGTCCTGATTGTGGCGCTCACCTGCACGGCACCAAACACGCATACGACCATCATTGGCACCAAGGCAGAAGCGACTCTCATCGCTGAAGACGACACGTCTCCATTCGTCCCTCCATTCACGCCTGTCGCGACACCACTGGAGGCGGGCTGCACGATGTTGGGGCGTGAGCGGAAGACGGCCTAAAGGTGTGCGGGACCGTAGCCCAGCTTCATGGAGACGGTTGCGAATGGTCCTCGCCGATACCCCAGGAGCAACAGTGTCCCTAATTAGCTGGGAAGTGGCGGTGCGGTCCCCTACGGCACTGCGTAGGATCCTACGGTCTTGGCGTGCATCCGTGCGTCGCTGTGGTCCGGTCCCTGGTCGACGGGCACGTGCACCTTCCGCCGACCACTGGCGACAATATCGATGTACTGTGGAGACCTCACGCGCCACGTGTTGAGCAATTCGGCGGTACGTCCACCCGGCCTCCCGCATGCCCACTATACGCCCTCGCTCAAAGTCCGTCAACTGCACATACGGTTCACGTCCACGCTGTCGCGCCATGCTACCAGTGTTAAAGACTGAGATGGAGCTCCGTATGCCACGGCAAACTGGCTGACACTGACGGCGGCGGTGCACAAATGCTGCGCAGCTAGCGCCATTCGACGGCCAACACCGCGGTTCCTGGTGTGTCCGCTGTGCCGTGCGTGTGATCATTGCTTGTACAGCCCTCTCGCAGTGTCCGGAGCAAGTATGGTGGGTCTGACACACCGGTGTCAATGTGTTCTTTTTTCCATTTCCAGGAGTGTATATTATTTCAAACACTGCGCTACAGAATTTTCCCGGACAAAGACAACTCAAACTTAACCTATTCATTTATTACCCACAATACCCCGGAACACCACCAAGAGTCGTGGTAGTTTCACTGTCCTACCTGTTTCCGTAGATACTCACGACAATAGCACGTTAGCATTCGACCATCTTCGCCGTTTTCGAGATACTTTTTCACAAGGTTTGCGCAATAATAATGTGCCCTTAGTCAAAGTCGTTTATCTCAATGCATTTCCCCATCTGCAGGCCATACCTGATCCTCCGTCAGTGTCTGCTTCGCTTACGTACTTTTGTTACCGCGTCACGTGGCCGCAACGTCATCAGGCACCATCCAACGCCGTGGTCGGCAGTGGTCACTATTTGTGATGTAAATTTCGTAGGCCTTAAGATAGGGATTTCATTTCTGCCACTCTCCGGTCTTTACCAAGGTTTCTTATTTCATGCACTAAGTGGTAGACCACATTGTATTCCCCTTTTGTTACAATTGTTAACCTTTTTCGTAGAAGTTTCTCTACTCTATCAAAAATGCGGTCAGCCGACAAGTAACCGTGTCATAATAATAATAACTATTAATATTAGTATTATGCAGTATCATTACAAGGGAGCACAGAAGCACAAACTGATGCTAACAGCTGCTCTGAGCGGGAACTTTCGGCGGTGAGTGGAATGGAAATCACGTGACTGGAATCAGCGTCTCCTTCTGGCTGCAATGGCTTGTTTACTTTGCTGGATCGTGTTCGCTGTGGACTACGTATTTTCACACGCTTCTACCGTAGGACATGTTCGATTTCACTTAAACTGCCATATGTACACTACTGGCCATTAAAATTGCTACACCACGAAGATAACGTGCTACAGACGCGAAATTTAACCGACAGGAAGAAGATGCAGTGATATGCAAATGATTAGCTTTCCAGAGCATTCACACAGGGTTGGCGCCGGTGGCACCACCTGCAACGTGCTGACACGAGGAAAGTTTCCAACCGATTTCTCATACACTAAGAGCAGTTGACCGGCGTTGCCTGGTGAAACTTTGTTGTGATGCCTCGTGTAAGGAGGAGAAATGCATACCATCACGTTTCCGACTTTGATGAAGGTCGGATTGTAGCCTATCGCGATTGCGGTTTATCGTATCGCGAAATTGCTGCTCACGTTGGTCGAGATCCAATGACTGTTAGCAGAGTATGGAATCGGTGGGTTCAGGAGGGTAATACGGAACACCGTGCTGGATCCCAACGGCCTCGTATCACTAGCAGTCGAGATGACAGGCATCTTATCTGCATGGCTGTAACGGATCGTGCAGCCACGTCTCGATCCCTGAGTCAACAGATGGGGTCGTTTGCAAGACAACAATCATCTGCACGAACAGTTCGACGACGTTTGCAGCAGCATGGACTATCAGCTCGGAGACCATGGCTGCGGTTACCCTTGACGCTGCATCACAGACAGGAGCGCCTGCGATGGTGTACTCAACGACGAACCTGGGTGCACGAATGGCAGAATGTCTTTTTTTCGGATGAACCCAGGTCCTGTTTACAGCATCATGATGGTCGCACCTGTGTTTGACGACATCGCGGTGAACGCACATTGGAAGCGTGTATTCGTCATCGCCATACTGGCGCATCACCCTGCGTGATGGTATGGCGTGCCATTGGTTACACGTCTCGGTCACCTCTTGTTCGCATTGACGGCACTTTGAACAGCGGACGTTACATTTTTGATGTGTTACGACCGTTGGCTCTACCTTTCATTCGATCCCTGCGAAACCCTACATTTCAGCAGGATAATGCACGACCGCATGTTGAAGGTCCTGTTCAAGCCATTCTGGATACAGAAAATGTTCGACTGCTGCCCTGGCCAGCACATTCTCCAGATCTCTTACCAATTGAAAACGTCTGCTCAATGACGGCGGAGCAACTGGCTCGTCACAATACGCCAGTCGACTACGCTTGATGAACTGTGGTATCGTGTGAAGCTGCATGGGGAACTGTACCTGTACACGCCATCCAAGTTCTGTTTGACTCAATGCCGTTATTACGGCCAGAGGTGGTTGTTCTGGGTACTGATTTCTTAGGATCTGTGCACCCAAATTGCTTGAAAATGTAATCGCATGTCAGTTCTAGTATAATATATCTGTGCAATGAATACCCGTTTATCATCTGCATTTCTTCTTGGTGTAGCAATTTTAATGGCCAGTAGTGTATTTGGATTTTGCTTATCCTGTACGTCATCCTGTATCTCTCGCTCTCTCTCTCTCTCTCTCTCTCTCTCTCTCTCTCTCTCTCTGTGTGTGTGTAGCAATTTTAATGGCCAGTAGTGTATTTGGATTTTGCTTATCCTGTACGTCATCCTGTATCTCTCGCTCTCTCTCTCTCTCTCTCTCTCTCTCTCTCTCTCTGTGTGTGTGTGTAGCAATTTTAATGGCCAGTAGTGTATATGGATTTTGCTTGTCCTATACGTCATCCTGTATCTCTCGCTCTCTCTCTCTCTCTCTCTCTCTCTCTCTCTCTCTCTCTCTCTCTCCCTTTTATTGTGGACGTATTCGCCTTTGCATGTGACCTCCTCAGTTGTGGAAAGCAAGAGCGCTGAGTGAAGGAAACAAGTTTGTTTCCAAACAATACGCACAGTGCATTTCGTTGACATTTGCACTGTGACCGGATATATAGGTACAAACGTAACTGAGGGTCAGAAGCAAAACGAAATACTCAGTAGTGAACCGTCGAAGACCACGGCTTGCTCTTACCAAAATAGTCACAAAATATCCTGGAGCAACCTCCTCGAACGTTTTATCCTGCTGTAAAATGTAGTCTCCAGGATGTCCAGCAATTTCGAATCATTATACAAGTGTTCCTTGTATACACGTGAGTGAGTGTGCTTGTTTTATGGCCGCAGGGTTCCCAGACGCGCTGCTTCGTGTTTTGTGGGGGTTCCTTTCCACCCTCTGCTGCGCCCCTGAAAGGGTGCGCAGCTCCGCGTCGCCTTATCGCGGGCCGCGTGTTTACGTCGGCGCCGTGGCTGGTTTACGAGTCGCTCCCATTAGCACTGCGACAGCCCCTACACTGTCCAGGCGCCGAGCATCGCGTGTGTGGTGCCGGGGAAAGGGGCAGGGGGAGGGGGAGGGGGAGGGGGAGCCCTAGGCCCGGCCTCCTCAGCGCCTGTCGATACACGCCTCCTTCCCACGAGATAAGCCGCTGCTGGGCCCGCCTGTCTGCAGCCGTGTCCCTACTAGGCCGCCGATCGCTGCGGAGGGGCACGGCCGAGTGGGCTGTGAAACTGCTTCTCTCCGCATTTCGGGTAATACAGTTCGGGTAATTCATTTCAAACCGGTACGATTGCAGACATTCTACGGGCGGGAAGATGCGCAATTAAACGCATTGTTTTGGATGAAGTGCCGGTTAGATTTAGGCTAACATTTTAAGTAAACGGACGTGGCGTTTCACACCTAGAGACACTGTGCAGCAAGACTGGCACATTGTGAGAAGATTCCCTGCAGTCACAGTTCTGGTGAGGTGTGGATAACAGGTGCATGGCAGTGTGCGACTGAAATGGAAGGGGGGAGAGGGGATATTAGGGTTTAATGTCCCGTCGACGTGGAGGCCATTACAGATGGGGAGCACAAGCTTGGACTGTTTAAAAGATGGGAAAGGGAGTCGGCAGTGCGCTTTAAAAGCCGTCATCCCGGCACTTGCCTGGAGAGATTTAGGAAAATGACAGAATGTCCAAGTGTGGATGGTTGGATCCATCCGGAAGACCGGATGCCGATTTGAAGCGTCGTCCTCCCGAATGACAGTCTATCGTGCTAATCACTTAACCAATTCGCTCACTGACTGAAATGGCGAGGCAACTTGAAAATACTACAGAGTTGAGTACGTGGGACAGCACGATTCATGAGGGGGAAAAAAGTCTAGATTGCATAAAGATTAACCGCAAAATTCTTAATAGTTCTTAAAAGTATTTTAAACATAGCTGCACAACAGCAACGGTTCCACGTAATAAATTTTTAAACAGTCGACCAGTTGCAATGGATAAAGAATTCTTTACCTAGGTTTCGACAAATGTAAATTTGTCTTCTTCAGAAGGTGGCAATTTTACATTAGTAAAAACTAATGTACCATTGCCGTTTTTACAAATGTCTGCATAGATCCATTTGTCAAAATTAAAATATAGCCCAAGAATTAGGGTTTGTCACGTAAATATAAATTAGTACATGGATCTTGCAGAGCTCACAACCGACTCAAAAGACCACACAAACGTAGGTGGTGCAGATCGGGAAGTCCAGAACTTGCACCGTGCAATTTCCATCCTTTCTCGGAACTGAAAGGACATGAATGGGGGGGGGGGGGGGGGGGGAGGGAATAGGTTTACCTGAGTTGAAGACGTTGACACAGCGGTTCTCGAATCAGTTCATGACCAAGGAGCGGATTTCTACCGTCGACAAACTGAATGGTAGGTACATTGGATTACAGATAGGGGAACCATACCTAAGAGTGCGCAGTTAAGGAATAACCGTAAATATCTGGGTTATTATCAACAGAAAAACAAAATGATTTTAGATTTAGATTTATTAACAAAAAATCGACATGTTCAGAAAACTACAGCAGCAGAAATTTTCAGAAATACAAAAAACGGTAAATACGCACTCTTTCGTTCTCTTGCGCAAAAGGGTACGCAAAACATGCCGAAAGAGCGAAAGAGTACACATTTAGAAAAGTCACAAATGAACGCAATATCACTCTAAAATGAAGAGCACTGTTCGTGCCTCCATCTGGCACAGTTAATACGCTGGATCCAGTCCTCTCGAATCGCCAGAATCTATCTACGATAATGATGGAAGCTGAGGAAATGAATTAAAATTTGTGTTATGGCCAGGACTCGAACCAGTGTCACATTACGTACTAGGCAGTAATGCTGACAATTACACCACGGCAGCACTCTGGGTAACAATGCTGCACGAAATACACACTTCGAGTCCCCCCCCCCCACGCACACACACAAACTTCAGTGCATATCTTCAGCTTATTTTCTCCCTAAATTGTCACTATTGCCGGAGCTCTCCGGCATTGGAATAGCTCCCCAGCGTTGGACGTAATGGGGAAGTCCTGTACCTCAGGTCATCTTGTAGATCTTATAATTAAATTTTCGACGAGACATTTAAGTCTTACCGTTATCTACGGTGATGATGGAAGCTGAAGAAATAAATTAAAAGTTATTCTACGGCTGGGGCTCGAAACCGGGTTTTCTTGTTTACTTGGCAGAAATGGTAACCTTTACACCACTGCAGCACAATGAGCAATTGAGGTGCACGGACTAGCGAAATCGAATGCCCTCCACAACAAAAACTTCAGTTCATATCTGCAGCTTATTTTTCCCCTAAATTGTCTCTATTGCCTGAGCAATCTTGACCCTAGCGCTGCGGTGGTATAATAGTCAGCAGTTCTACCTAGTAAGCAAGTTTAGTTTTAGTTATGTCATGTTCCGTAGATTTATTTTCCCGATTATTTTATCGATATGATGTGGAACAAGCCATATTACAAGATATATATATATATATATATATATATATATATATATATGTGTGTGTGTGTGTGTGTGTGTGTGTGTGTGTGTGTGTGTGTGAATAGTGATAATATTAATATTACTGAAATTTTTAGTTCTACACAGACAACTACACTCCTGGAAATTGAAATAAGAACACCGTGAATTCATTGTCCCAGGAAGGGGAAACTTTATTGACACATTCCTGGGGTCAGATACATCACATGATCACACTGACAGAACCACAGGCACATAGACACAGGCAACAGAGCATGCACAATGTCGGCACTAGTACAGTGTATATCCACCTTTCGCAGCAATGCAGGCTGCTATTCTCCCATGGAGACGATCGTAGAGATGCTGGATGTAGTCCTGTGGAACGGCTTGCCATGCCATTTCCACCTGGCGCCTCAGTTGGACCAGCGTTCGTGCTGGACGTGCAGACCGCGTGAGACGACGCTTCATCCAGTCCCAAACATGCTCAATGGGGGACAGATCCGGAGATCTTGCTGGCCAGGGTAGTTGACTTACACCTTCTAGAGCACGTTGGGTGGCACGGCATACATGCGGACGCGCATTGTCCTGTTGGAACAGCAAGTTCCCTTGCCGGTCTAGGAATGGTAGAACGATGGGTTCGATGACGGTTTGGATGTACCGTGCACTATTCAGTGTCCCCTCGACGATCACCAGTGGTGTACGGCCAGTGTAGGAGATCGCTCCCCACACCATGATGCCGCGTGTTGGCCCTGTGTGCCTCGGTCGTATGCAGTCCTGATTGTGGTGCTCACCTGCACGGCGCCAAACACGCATACGACCATCATTGGCACCAAGGCAGAAGCGACTCTCATCGCTGAAGGCGACACGTCTCCATTCGTCCCTCCATTCACGCCTGTCGCGACACCAATGGAGGCGGGCTGCACGATGTTGGGGCGTGAGCGGAAGACGGCCTAACGGTGTGCGGGACCGTAGCCCAGCTTCATGGAGACGGTTGCGAATGGTCCTCGCCGATACCCCAGGAGCAACAGTGTCCCTAATTTGCTGGGAAGTGGCGGTGCGGTCCCCTACGGCACTGCGTAGGATCCTACGGTCTTGGCGTGCATCCGTGCGTCGCTGCGGTCCGGTCCCAGGTCGACGGGCACGTGCACCTTCCGCCGACCACTGGCGACAACATCGATGTACTGTGGAGACCTCACGCCCCACGTGTTGAGCAATTCGGCGGTACGTCCACCCGGCCTCCCGCATGCCCACTATACGCCCTCGCTCAAAGTCCGTCAACTGCACATACGGTTCACGTCCACGCTGTCGCGGCATGCTACCAGTGTTAAAGACTGCGATGGAGCTCCGTATGCCACGGCAAACTGGCTGACATTGACGGCGGCGGTGCACAAATGCTGCGCAGCTAGCGCCATTCGACGGCCAACACCGCGGTTCCTGGTGTGTCCGCTGTGCCGTGCGTGTGATCATTGCTTGTACAGCCCTCTCGCAGTGTCCGGAGCAAGTATGGTGGGTCTGACACACCGGTGTCAATGTGTTCTTTTTTCCATTTCCAGGAGTGTACATTAAGAGGTACAATTTTTTTTTTACCATCTGCTACCTGCCAGACACTTTATGTTGTTGGGCAAATGATCAAGGATTTTTGTTGCTGAATAATGTACTCCTTTTTGAGAAACTGACAGCTTCAATAACGGATAGGAAAGGTCATTTTTCCATCTAGTCTTGTACGTATGAACATCACTGTTCTTCGCGAATTGAGATGGATTATTTGTAACGAATTTCATTAGCGAATATAGGTACTCTGAAGGTGCAGTTAAAATACCTAACAGCTTGAAAAGGTTCCTACATGACGCCCTTACGTGAACATCACTAATTATTCTCTCTGCTCTCTTTTGTGCAATCAGTACTTTATGTCTAAGTGGTGAGTTACCCCAGAAAACTATTCCATAACACATTATTGAGTGGAAATATGCAAAGCACGTTAGGAGGCTGATCTGTTTATAACCAGGACTAGCGATTATACGAAGAGCGAAAGAAGCTGAACTTAGTTGCTTGAGAAGCTCAGTAATATGCTTCTACCAGTTCAAGTTGTCATCAATGTGAACACCCAAAAATTTGGAGAAATCTACCCTGTGAACTGAGCCCTGTTCATACGCTACATCAATTGTCGGTATGACTCTATTCGGTGTACAGAACTGGATATAGTGAGTGTTTTCAAACTTAAGGGTGCGTCCATTTTCTGAGAACCACTTAATAATACTTTGAAAGACATCCTCAACAATATCTTCAGCTGCTTTTTCTGGAATGGGATATATTATAACACTCGAGTCATCTGCAGAAGTACTAGTTCCGCTTGCTGAACGTTAAGTGGGAGGTCATTCACATGAATAAGGAACAGCAGAGGTCCTAAAATTGAACCCTGTGGGACTCCCTTTGTGATAACTCCCCATTCACTAGAATTTACCACCCTCCCAACATTATTTGTGCTATTCAGCACAAGTTTTTTTCTTTCTGTTCATTAAGTATGATTCAAACCAGCTGTATGAATAGCCTTCCATAAGAAGACCCAGGTTCGAGTCCCAGCCATAGGCCAAATTTTAATTCATTTCTTCCATCATTATCGCAGATAAAGATGAGGCTTAAATGTCTTGGGGAAAATTTTATCGTAAAAACCAAAATCTATGTTCTTTAGTCACGGCTTTCAGTCTTTCTTCAGAGCAGACTCCTTCGTACCAAGAACAGCGGCAACCTTTGTTTGCTATCTCCATTTTCAGTTCGTGTCCTGGCCTCACTGAACAGCTCTTCAGTTTAGATGAGTTTACAGTCCGATTTTCGTACTTAATTTGAAGTCATTCAGAAATAAAACCTATCCTTCAGACTCCAGAACGCACTCAAGACAAATTCGTAGTTGTGGCCTGAAAAGAGACCGACCGAGGTGGCGCAATGGTTAGCACTGAACTCGCATTCGGGAGGACGACGGTTCAAACCCGCGTCCGGCCAACTTCATTTAAGTTTTCCGTGCTTTACAAAAATCACTTGAGGCAAATACTCCGACGGTTCCTTTGAAAGAGCACGGCTGACTTCCCCATTCTTCCCTAGTCAGATGGGATTTATGACCTCGCTGTTTGGTCCCCTCCCCCAATTCAACCAACCTACCCCAAAGACAGCGCACGCACTCTTCGGGGACGTTATATGCGTTCTTTTTCGTGAAATAGATGTCAGTACAAATCGTATTTTCAAAACATGTGGATGCAGTATGGTAGATTGCAAGTCATCCTCTCAAAATGCAACGAAGAATTAAAGGCTACTGCTCGTTTATTCTATGCATAACTTATGCAACAGAGTACCAGAACTACATTAAGAAAGCTGAAAAGTGATTCTTACCGGTTTAACTTCGGAAATACAGGATTTCTTCATACAACTTCTACGAGGTGTTTCTGAAACCACTCTCAACACAACTAAGTCAGTGGCGAGCTGATCAGTTTCATCAGCTGTCAGGAACACAAGCTGCGGTGTCCTTGGGGCTGGTTGGTTGATTTGGGCCGTGGGGACCAAACAGCGAGGTTATCGGCCCGATCGGATTAGGAAAGGATGGGGAAGGCAGTCGGCCCTGGCCCTTCTAAGGAATCATCACAACGTTCGCCTGAAGCGATTTTGGGAAATGACGGAAAACCTGAATCAGGATGGCCGGACGCTGATTCGAACCGTCATTCTGCCGAATGCGAGTCCAGCGTGCTAACCACTGGGCCACCTCTCTCGGGCTCTTTGGGACTGCGCACTCTTTGCTGCATTTACCCTACTTAGTGACTATGTTCAGAAGTAGGGCCATGTATCTGTGTTACGCTGAACTGTACTGTAGCATACAGTAAAAGGTATTTGCCCTACCATAATGATATGCAACTTACTTTTTGAAGTCCCTTCATACCTACGATGCTAAGTTGTCGGTCTGCTGGATGTACGCAAAATTATGTCGGCTACAGTCCATACCACATGAGTGTATACAATGTTCTCGGTGTTAAGCTGCGGTGAAACTCGAGGTTTCGAAGAAATTCAATATCTTCATCGTCAGGAGTTGGCTGCTTTGACCAACATGTCTGTCACAACCCCGGGAGTTCAAAAGGAAGCCGACTATATTCGTACCGTAGACACTTCTCGCCAAAACCAGAAATAAATTCCTGCAAATGTACGTCCGAAAACAAATGCGTGCCATGCTCTCCTACAGTAGATATCTCGCTGTCTGTTGACCTACTGGAGCTGCTCAATCCGGTCATCACTCATTCCTGCACAACCTTCAGCCCATCTGGTCACACAATCTGCCCTCGGATTTGGGCACACACGTGGGACACACCGTTCTGTAACGTGAGCATGTTGTAATGAGTGTGGAATGCATCAGTTCCATTAAACGTCCCCATTCCAAACACATAGGAGATTAAGCTCAGGTGAACGGGGAGGTCATGCCACCGGACCTCACCACACAATCAATTTTTTGACATGTAATGCGGCGTTGTGGACGTTGTTCGCCCGCGGCGCAGGATTAGCCGAGCGGTCTGAGGCGCTGCAGTCATGGACTGTGCGGCTGGTCCTGGCGGAGGTTCGAGTCCTTCCTTGGGCATGGGTGTGTGTGTTTGTCCTTACGATAATTTAGGTTAAGTAGTGTGTAAACTTAGGGACTCATGACCTTAGCAGTTAAGTCCCATAAGATTTCACACACATTTGAACATTTTGTCGTTCGCCCACTGTCGTCTAATCGACTAATCCCGTTGGCTAAACGATAGCAGAACACCGTGTCCACTGCCTCCCGCGTGGAACGATATCGTTGTATACTTTGTTCATTCTCCACGCAGTCACTAATAAGAAAAAACTCAAAACGATATGTACGGAACGGCTGATGTGAGAGACAGTTGTAAATGCGATGTCTGTCAACAGCAGCAGAGCTAAGGGACTAAGAAGAAATACTAACCAGCCAACTCGAAACGAGAAATTAACCCCGTAGCCTGCGCTACTGTGTACTGGACGGTCTCGATACACGCCAGATGACGCATGTTTCAACACGTGTTTGTTTCTGGACGGACGTCCAGTACTAACTCCTCGACCAGTACTACCTCCTATAAGAAAATAGGACCATATTGATGGAGTGATGTCACCTTCGGCGGGACTTGCATCCGATAACGGTGGAATTGGACAGAGAAAGGGCGCAGTCCCAGGGCCACAATTACAGGGCGAAAGCAGTGCGAGTATCTTAGAGATAAAGTTCGTAATTTTTTTTTCTTCATGAACGTCCTTTTTCTAGTTTCCAGTCTCAGACTCCTACATCTACATCTACATCTACATCCATACTACACAAGCCACCTGACGGTGTGTGGCGGAGGGTACCTTCAGTACCTCTATCGGTTCTCCCTTCTATTCCAGTCTCGTATTGTTCGGGGGAAGAAGGATTGTCGGTATGCCTCTGTGTGGGCTCTAATCTCTCTGATTTTATCCTCATGGTCTCTTCGCATGATATACGAAGGAGGGAGCAATATACTGCTTGACTCCTCGGTGAAGGTATGCTCTCGAAACTTCAACAAAAGCCCGTATCGAGCTATTGAGCGTCTCTCCTGCAGAGTCTTCCACTGGAGTTTATCTATCATCTCCGTAACGCTTTCGCGATTACTAAATGATCCTGTAACGAAGCGCGCTGCTCTCCGTTGGATCTTCTCTATCTCCTAGCGCTGCGGTGGTATAATAGTCAGCAGTTCTACCTAGTAAGCAAGTTTAGTTTTAGTTATGTCATGTTCCGTAGATTTATTTTCCCGATTATTTTATCGATATGATGTGGAACAAGTCATATTACAATATATATATATATATATATATATATATATATATATATATATATATATAGTGTGTGTGTGTAAATAGTGCTAATATTAATATTACTGAAATTTTTAGTTCTACACAGACAACTACATTAAGAGGTACAACCCTATCTGGTACGGATCCCACACTGCTGAGCAGTATTCAAGCAGTGGGTGAACCAGCGTACTGTAACCTACTTCCTTTGTTTTCGGATTGCATTTCCTTAGGATTCTTCCAATGAATCTCAGTCTGGCATCTGTTTTACCGACGATCAACTTTATATGATCATTCCATTTTAAATCGCTCCTAATGCGTACTCCCAGATAATTTATGGAATTAGCTGCTTCCAGTTGCTGACCTGCTATATTGTAACTAAATGATATGAAATCTTTCTTTCTATGTATTCGCAGCACATCACACTTGTCTACATTGAGATTCAATTGCCATTCCCTGCACTATGCGTCAATTCGCTGCAGATCCTCCTGCATTTCAGTACAATTTTCCATTGTTACAACCTCTCGACATACCACAGCATCATCCGGAAAAAAACCTCAGTGAACCTCCGATGTCCTCCACAAGGTCATTTATGTATATTGTGAATAGCAACTGTACTACGACACTCCCCTGCGGCACATCTGAAATCACTCTTACTTCGGAAGACATCTCTCCATTGAGATTGACATGCTGCGTTCTGTTATCTAGGAACTCTTCAATCCAATCACACAATTGGTCTGATAGTCCATGTGGTCTTCCTTTGTTCATTAAACGACTGTGGGGAACTGTATCGAACGGCTTGCGGAAGTCAAGAAACACGGCATCTACCTGGCAACCCGTGTCTATCGCCCTCTGAGTCTCGTGGACGAATAGCGCGAGCTGGGTTTCACACGATCGTCTTTTTCGAAACCGATGCTGATTCCTACAGAGTAGATTTCTAGTTTCCAGAAAAGTCATTATACTCGAACATAATACGTGTTCCAAAATTCTACAATTGATCGACGTCTATAGTTCTCCACATCTGTTCGACGTCCCTTCTTGAAAACGGGGATGACATGTGCCCTTTTCCAATCCTTTGGAACGCTACGCTCTTCTAGAGACCTACGGTACACCGCTGCAAGAATGGGGACAAGTTCCTTCGCGCACTCTGTGTAAAATCGAACTGGTGTCCCATCAGGTCCAGTGGCCTTTCCTCTTTTGAGCGATTTTAATTGTTTCTCTATCTCTCTGTCGTCTATTTCGACATCTACCATTTTGTCATCTGTGCGACAATCTAGAGAAGGAACTACAGTGCAGTCTTCCTCTGTGAAACAGCTTTGGAAAAAGACATTTTGTATTTCGGCCTTTAGTCTCTCATCCTCTGCTTCAGTACCATTTTGGTCAGAGTGTCTGGACATTTTGTTTTGATCCACCTTCCGCTTTGACATAAGACGAAAATTTCTTAGGATTTTCTGCCAAGTCAGTATATAAAACTCCTCCAAGATTATAGTCAGTGTCTCTGTTGAATTCACTAGTGTACATCTGAATCTCTGCCTTTGTTGTAATGTTCTGGTAGTCGGCAACTTGAAATAAGTCCTCCTCATTATCAGAGAGTTGAAAGAACAACAATAGTTGACAAGAGAGCGAGACAGTGTTATAGTCTATCTCCGATTTCATGATTTTTTCTATTTGGTTGGAAAATAACTTATGATGAAGGAAGTAGAGAATATATAAAACGCAGGGTAGCTGTACCATTTAAAGAGTTTGCAAACAACAGCAATTTACTAGCGTCAAATATAAATTTAAATGCTATGAAATCTTTTCAGGAGGTAGTTGCCTGGCGTGTAGCCTGGTACGGAACTGAAACGTAGACAACAAATAGTTCATACAAGAAAAGACAGAAGCTTTGGAAATATGATAGTGTAGAAGAATTCTTAAGATTAGATGTGTATATCCAATAACTAATAAGGGTCTATGTAAAGATCTTTTAAATTACCGCTAGCAGTCACAAACTTTGTCAACTATTGTATTACTTACTTATTTAGCGACATATTTCGAGGGAATACCTCAACCTCACGCTAAATGGCATTACAAAAACAGCTTTACAATAAGGTCATGCTGATGTTACATAGTCATTTTATGAATGCTGTGGTCATCCTGTGGAAGAAGAGAAAACTTAGTAAGAGGCGACGTCGCTGTGGAAGCTGGACTGATGTTTGCACGAAAATGTTTTGTAACATGGCGTGGCAGCCTCGTTGTGATGCGCTCAGGTGTTTCCTTTTCCGTGGCTCCCTTGGCCACTGTTCACAAGTTGTCACTAACACAGCAGTAACTTGGAGGAAAAACGATCACAAACAGTTCTGGAGTGCACCGGACAAGATGGCGGTCGAAATACGGCTGGTTTCGATTTGAGTATCAGTTTGTCGATCTATGTGGTGTCAGATGTTGACATGTCTTCTGCACGTCTTGTTATTATATGACAGATGTAGGTTGACGAAATACATTACAAATTGAGCACCTGTTACAATATTATTGAACACATCAAGATATAAACTATTTATTTTACATATTTCTAAGTTATTTCTGGGACTAGAGTCAAATGACTGTCGTGTTATGTATCTTTTATTCTAAGAGTACTGTAGCAAGTCTGTCATTTCATTCAGGATCTCGTTATTCCCCATGTGGCCATGGATACATATTTCCATTTCTTCCAAGATGTCCATTTTCCAACTCTTTTCTAAATTATGTAGTACTTTCAGATCGTTGTCTATTGTAACACTATATCCTGTTTCATTTGTCTGTCTCGCTATAGCTGATTAATTCGGTTTGCCAAGTCTGAAACAGTCAATGTATCCTTTAAAGCGGGTTTTAAAATTTCTTCTCGTTTGGCCAATGTAATATTTGTTGCAATGATTGCATGTAATTTTATAAATTCCTGCTTTGTTAAGTTTCTATGTGGGATGTGAGATGTCACGTATCAGTTTCTTATTTAAGTGGTTGTTGGTGGCAAAGTTGATCCTGATGTCTGTTTTTTTAAACAGCTCGGCTATTTTGCCTGATATGACACCTAAATATGGTAACGTTATGTACTTGGGTTTTTGGATGTTGTGTGAGGAAGCTATGTCACATTGTTTGTTGTTATTTTTAGTCGTGCGCTGTGATAATGTGTCTATTTCATGTTTGTGATAGCCATTATTACGTGCAATGTATTTGATAGTGTTCATTTCTCTCTCATAGTCAGCAGCATTAAGTGGGAATCTCTGTGCTCTGTTATTAAGGATCTGAATGCCGATTGTTTATATGAGTTGGGATGTGTGGAAGATTTATTAATGACTTTGTCTGTATATGTTGGTTTTCTGTATACATTGATATTTAGGGTTTGGCATGTGGTACTTATTGTTATGTCTATAAAATTAATTTTATTATCTTTTTCATGTTCTATGGTTGTTGTGTAAATTATTGAATCTGTTTAATATTCTATTTCTTCATCAGTTCCAATGTATACAATGAATGTGTCATCAACATATCTGCAATAGTGTATTATTTTTTGGGGTATTATGTCTTTGTTGTTGAGAAGTTTATTTTCAAAGTGGTTAATGAAAATTTCTGCAATGATTCCACTTAGAAGACTTCTCATTACTAGACCTACATCTCGTTTGTACATTTTACCATTAAACGTGAAATAATTGTGTGATAGAACAAGCTCTAGCAATTCTCTTAATTCAACTACTTTAGCTGTGGACGTAATCTGACCTTTTAATAAATTATTTTTGATTGCATCTGTGGATTATTTGATGGGTATGCTGCTATATATGTTTACTGTGTCAAGGGACATGAGCTTTGCATTCGATGGGATATAAAGATCTTTAATACTTAGAATTGCTTGGTAGCTATTTTTCATTGAAAACGAGGTTTTAAATTTATATTGTTTTTGTAAAATTGAATGCAGCTTACACATAACTTTGTAGCTTGGATGATTTATAGCATTGACAATGGCTCTGACAAGGATATTAGGTTTATCGATCTTACGCTGGGCTCTTAACTTTGAGGCTGCTGGGTTCATAATTGTTAGCCTACGTGTTTCTTCTGTCGTTAATAAGAAGCAAGTTTCATTCAACTGATTCTTTAGTTTAGTGATGGATTTCTGTGTGGGGTCATGAGACAGTTTTCCTATATGGTTATTCTGAAAGAACTCAAGTGTTTTACTTATATATTCATGTTTGTCCATGATAATTACCGTTTTGCCTTTGTCGTATTTTACTGCTAGTGCATTGCTTTCAGTGAGCTTCTTGTTGATGTTTTTAAGTAACTGGTTCCCTTCTTTAGCTTCTTTTAGTGGATTATTGTTAAGATGTTTCTCTGTTAATTTCATAGTTTTGTGTCCTATTACTGTTTGTTCATTTTTGTTTATTTTGGCTACATCTGCTGCCTTTGTTTAGTATAGAGAGTTCGTTGTTGTTAAAAAGAATGTTTGTGGAATCGACTACTCTTGAGGAAAATTTGTGGAAAGTCTGACTTTTGATGCTGAAAGTGAGGTAAGTGTTTGATTGTCTGAGTTCACCTAGTTGTTAATAAAAATGGCCTTAAACAGGCCTTAAACATAACCTAAAACCAGAAGTCAATCAGCAGATCATTGAAAAAATTATTTGCTCAGTCAACTCGCTATTCAAGAGTGGTACAGGGATGGAGGGATCAGATAGTGGTACCGAAAGTATCCTCCGCCACAAACCATTAGTTGGCCTGCGGAGCATGATGTAGATGTAGATTACAAACAGAGGCACAATGTTGTGACACAAATGATCCACTGGAACGTATGCAAAAGTTACGGTCTACTGGTAGCAAATAAATGTTTTGACCAGAAGCTAATAAGCTGTCGAAAATGAACATGCTAGTTTCCAATTCCAGGCAGATAGAATGGTGTAACACAATTCAACATACTTCGAAATTGTGGAGAAATAGATAATGTGGAACACTGGCCTGGCCAGCCCAGCTGAAAAACAGAACCGGCGAGAAACAACTGAATAGCATTACCAGATACGAGGACTTGAAAACCGAGCTACACGACTCTGGTGTAAACCAGTGAAAGTGGTCCCAGGATTCCCAGCACAATGGGAGCAGTGCCAAAAGATCGCAGTGGCACTTGAAAACCATTATCATCGGAAACCTATCCATCTGTCAACTACAGGCATCCACATTGCTGGGATACAGACGAGTTGTCGCCAATATATCATGCAGTCCTAGACGCCTGGAAAAAGTCTTACTAGTGGTAAAATCCAGCTTAGTGGTCTCATTTTCTATGGTTGTTCAATGACACCCTTTATTTACAGGACTAACCAGAAATAATATAAGTTTAAAAATCGTATTCACATTATATTTATTGGAGTAAATCTTACTTTACAATAATAAAGTTGTTGCGGTCTTCAGTCCAGAGACTGGTTTGATGGAGCTCTCCTTGCTACTCTATCCTGTGCAAGCTTCTTCATCTCCGAATACCTCCTGCAACCTACATCCTTCTGAAACTGTTTAATGTATTCTTCTCTTGGTCTCCCTCTATGATTTTTACCCTCCACGCTGCCCTCCAATTCTAACTTGGTGATCCCTTGATGCCTCAGAACACGTCCTATCAACCGATTCCCTCTTCTAGTCAAGTTGTGCCACAAATTCATCTTCTCTTCATTTCTACTCGGTACCTCTTCATTAGTTACGTGATCTATCCATATAATCTCCAGTATTCTTCTGTAGCCCCACATCCCAAAAGCTTCTGTTCTCTTCTTGTCTAAACCGTTTATCGTCCATGTTTCGCTTCCATACATGGCTACACTCCATACATATAGTTTCAGAAAAGGCTTCCTGACACTTAAATCTATAGTCAACGTTCACAAATTTTTCGTCTTCCAAAACGCTTTCCTTGCCATTGCCAGTCTACGTTTTATATCCTCTCTACATCGACCATCATCAGTTATTTTGCTCACCAAATAACGAAATTTATCTACTACTTTAAGTGCCTCATTTTATAACCTAATTCCCTCAGCATCACCTGATTTAATTCGATTACATTCCGTCATCCTCGTTTTGCTTCAGCTGCGGTTCATCTTATATCCTCCTTTCAAGACACTGTCCATTCCGTTCAACTGTTCTCCCAGGTCCTTCGCTATCTCTGACAGAATTACAATGTCATCAGCAAACATCAAAGTTCTTATTTCTTCTCCATGGTTTCTGCTCCAAATTTTTCTTTTGTTTCGTTTGCTGCTTGCTCAATATACAGATTGAATAAAATCTGGGATGGGCTGCAACCCTGACTCACTCTCTTCCCAACCATGCTTCCCCTTTCATGCCATCTGGTTTCTGTACAAATTGTAAATAGCCTTTCGCTCCCTGTATTTGACCACTGCCACCTTCATAATTTGAAGGAGAGTATTCTAGTCAACATTGTCATAAGCATTCGTTAAGTCTACAAATGCTAGAAACGTAGGTTTACCTTTCATTTATCTAGTATTTTGCAGCTGTGACTTGTTAGACTGATAGTTCGGTAATTTTCACATCTGTCAACACTGCTTTCAATGGGATTGGAATTATTATATTCTTCTTGAAGTCTGAGGGTATTTCTCCTGTCTCATACATCTTTCTCACCAGATGGTAGAGTTTTTTTCAGGGCTGGCTCTCCCAAGGCTATCAGTAGTCCTGATGGAATGTTGTCTACTCCCAGGGCCTTGTTTCGACTCAGGTCTTTCAGTACTCCGTCAAATTCTTCACGCAGTATCATATCTCCCATCTCATCTTGATCTACATCCATTTCCGTTCCCACAATACTGCCTTCAAGCACATGTCCCTCGTATAAACCCTCTACATGCTCCTTCCACCTTTCAGCTTTCCCTTCTTTGGTTAGCATTGGTTTCCCATCCGAGCTACTTCTTTTTCTTTAATTTTCCTGTAGGCGGTATCCCCTTTCCCCAAGTGAAATATGCTTCTAGATATTTACTTTTGCCCTCTAGCCATCCCTGCTTAGCCATTTTGCACTTCCTGTCGATCTCATTTTTGAGTCGTTTGTATTCCTTTTCGCCTGCTTAATTAAAGCATTTTTATATTTTCTCCTTTCATCAATTAAATTCAATATCTCTTCTGTTACCCAAGGATTTCTACTAGTCCTCGTCTTTTTAGCAACTTGATCCTCCACTGCCTTCGCTATCTCATCTCTCTCAAATCTTCCCATTCGTCTTTCACTGTATTTCTTTCCCCTGTTCTTGTCAATCGTTCCCTAACGCTCTCTGAAACTCTCTACAACCTCTCGTTCTTTCAGTTTATCCAGGTCCCATCTCCTTAAATTCCAACATTTTTGCAGTTTTTTTTTTTCAGTTTCAGTCTACAGTTCATAGCCAATAGTTTGTGGTCAGAGTCCGCATCTGCCCCTGGAAATGTCTTACAATTTAAAACCTGGTTCCTAAATCTCAGTCTTACCATTATATAATCAATCTGAAACCTTCTGGTGCCTCCTGGTCTCTTCCATGTATACAACCTTCTTTCATGATTCTTAAACCAAGTGTTAGCTATGATTAAGTTATGCTCTGTGCAAAATTTTACCAGGCGGCTTCCTCTTTCGTTCCTTACCCCCTTTCCATATTCACTTACTACTTTTCCTTCTCTTCCTTTTCCTACCATCGAATTTCAGTCCCCTGTGACTATTAAATTCTCGTCTCCCTTCACTTTGTGAATAATTCCTTTTATCTTATCATACTTTTCTTCAGTCTCTTCGTCATCTGCGGAGCTAGTTGACACTAGTAATATATATATATATACATATATATATATATATATATATATATATATAATGGCATCCCTCCATCCTTGAGGAATGATGGTGTAGCATGCTTGGTTCAGAGTCTGCAGCATCTGCTGTGGCTAAAAAGTCCCACTCGAGAGTGGCAGTCCCTACTGCACTTTTGGACATGTGAAATTTGAGGGACTTCGAACAGAAACCGCTCTGTCTCTCCGCTTTGCCCTCTTCCTGATTTGTTCCTGTGTGCGTTCGTCCTCTGAGAGCTTGACGCCGTTGCGCACAGTTACTCGTCACTTGACACTGTCATCTGCAACGCTTTCCCAGCGACTTGGATTGATTCTGGTCTGGGTCAGGTCTCTCTTGCAGACATCCTTGAAACGAAGATGCGGTTGTCCCACTGGCCTCACACCCTCCTGAAGTTCTCCGTACAGCAGCTGTTTCGGTATCCGTTCAGGATCCGTGCGCCTGACATGTCCCAACCACCTTAGACGTCGATGACTCAGGAGTGCAAAGATGCTGGTTGTGCTTGCACGATGAAAGACTTCGGTGTTGGGTACTCTATCTCTCCAAGAGATCTGAAGGATCTTCCAGAGACAGCGGAGATGGAAGCTGTTGAGTCGAGAGTCATGCCTAGAGAGAGTTGGCCATGTCTCACAGCTATAGAGAAGGGTGCTTATAACACAAGCGTTGTAGACTTTTAATTTAGTTTTTGTGGTAAGTAGTCCCTTGTTCCATACTCTGTTTTTCAATCTAGCCATGACAGATGATGCCTTTGCGATTCTGTTAGTAATTTCAGTGTCCATGGACAAGTTTGCTACATATTGTGGATCCCAAGTAGGTAAAGTCATCAACTACCTGGAGAGGATTGCCATCAATGCTGATGGATGGAAGGTTGGTAGTGCTCTGCGCCATGATCTTAGTCTTTTTAAGGCCGATGAGTAGACCAAATTTTTCACAGGCATTTGATAATTTGTTGATTATATACTGCAGCTCATCTTCTGTGTTCGCTACTAGAGCTGCATCGTCCGCATATAACAACTCACGGATAACAGCTGTATTTACTTTGTTCTTGGCCTTGAGGCGAGCAATGTTGAAAAGATTTCCATCAGACCTCGTATGTAGATACACTCCCTCCTCACAGACTTCAAAGGCAAATCTGAGCAGAAGGGAAAAGAAAATCGCAAATAATGTAGGAGCTAACACACACCCCTGTTTCACACCGCTATTAACAGGGAATGCTTCTGATGTTTTACCGTTGAAGCAGATTGTTGCTCGTGTTTTCTCATGGAAAGAGACAATTATCTGTAGTAGTTTAGGTGGGCATCCAATCTTCTGCAACAGTTTGAAAAGCCCATTTCTGCTCACTACATCAAACGCTTTAACAAGGTCAATGAAAGCAATATACAGTGGCCTCTGCTGCTCACGACATTTCTCTTGTAGCTGTCTTAAGGAGAAGGTCATATCTACGGTTGATCGGCCGGGCCTGAAGACACATTGAGATTCTGGGTAGATTGTGGAAGCTAAGATCTGTAATCGCATTAGGATGACTCTTGCATAAGCTTTCCCGGCTACACTTAGTAATGAAATGCCTCGGTAATTGTTACAGTCACTTCTGTTCCCTTTCTGTTTATATAGAGTAACTATCCTCGAATTCCGCATACTCATCGGGACATAACCTTCCTCCCAGTTGGTTGTGATAAGTGAATATAAATGTTTGAGAAGTAATATATGTACTAAACTATTTCATGGCGTACACAGAGGCCAATGACGTTACGCCGATGACAGCCAGTGAACGCCCCACGTGGTTTCCAGACTGCCACATCCAGTGTCGCAGGTACCTTACACGATGCAGTCAGAGGATTTCCCGGGCTCCCTCCCTGGTTCTCCTTTAGAGGGTACTTATAGGGCATTTAGAAGCCTCGGAAACCGAGGATGACGGACGGCTGGCTGGCTCAGCAGACAGTCGTTAGACACCAGACACCTCCCTCCCCCCCTTCAGAATCTCCCACGCACTGCTGATGACTCCCTCGTTCCGCGACCACCAGGAGGGAAAACCCTAAACCGCCCGCTAATTAGCGATGGCCGGAATGCGGCGGCAGCAGTCCCTCATTCCCGTCTCTCTGTCTGTCTGACCCGCCACCACCGCGCCCACAACACGCAGCTCCAAAAGTCGAATAATTTCGATATCGGCCCAGCTGACCTTGACGCAGCTTTCTCATATCGACTAGAGTTGGGTAGTTGGCGAACGAACGGGTGCAAAGGAACGGTTCACCAAGATGAACGAAAGGACCGAGGAACTAATTCCTAGGAACGATCGGTTCATAGTTCACTTCGGTCGCGACGGTCTACTTATAGTTCCTGGGAACGAGGAACGATCGGTACATAGTTCACTTCGGTCGCGGCGGTCACTTCGGCAGTTCTCGTTCCAGCCTCGGTCTCCCTCGGCCGCACTCGTCGTTCTTCGCATGACCACCTGTCTCAGTTCCACTGCCGACTGCTCCTAGTTAGTTCAGTATCCAGTTGTTCGGTTCGTTCACTGCGCTCGCCTACTTTACATGTGTTCCAAACTGTTCTTGCACTTGGTTCTGGCTATTGAGCGTCCACGACCGGTAATCTAAAAGTAATTTATAGTTACGTAAATTACACAAACATTACGTTGTATGTAATAGGTACGTCTTTTCAGGTTAGAAAAGGACATATCAGCTCACTTCAATATATCGATGAACAGCAGAAGACATCCTTATAACAAGGCAAGTTTTTTTTGTTATTCGTATTTTTTTTTTATTTCATCGTCTTGATTTAGCAGCTAACTTTGAATAATTTGCTTAATTTTGAATGTAAGAAAATTCATATAAAACGATTTTCGTTTATCTTTCATATACAATACATTACATTTAGGAAGGCTCTTATTATTTTTAAGTTTGGTTGTTTCCAATTTGCATTACCTGCTAGTTTCAAACCAAAAACTTTATTACTGCGAACATTTGTTCAGAAGGAGCTTTCAAACCAAAAATTTTACTACTGCGGACTTAATTATTATTATTATTGCTGCATTAAGGTTAATAATGCAACATAAAGGCCTAATTTTTACTAAGCGCGTAACGCAAGTATGATGAGAAAACCACATTTTATTTTATGCTTCCATAAAGTCTAGGTCGCCTACGAACTCAGAGACAACGTGAAATATATATAGGGTGTAAACGATTATTGTTTACAACGTAGCATAGCTATGTAGTGGAAGTCGAAACGAAGAATTTTATACAAGACACTTGTGGTCTATTAAGTTGGGGAACAACCACCAACAGGTTTACAAGACTACACGAGCTATGGCCCATGCGCGTCGCGTGAGATTTTCATGTTCTCTTCTCCAGTTCTCTACACATCGTCATCGATTGGTTCGCAATTTTTGCTTGCATTAGCTTGTTATTTCTTCACTGCCTAATTATTACATGTTTGTTGTATCTGCTCGTAATGGGTAACACATCGTCCGTAACTGGCGATCAGTCTGTGTTCGGGGCCGGTTTTCCGTGCGCCACCCTATATTATTTCCCTGCGATCAGCCACACAAGGCTACGGTTCGCTAAACGAGAGGTTCTGCAGAATCATAGAGATTACTTCTAAAGGTGTGTAAGAATTCTGTAATGAATAAAAACTCTATACTCCAGCGGGGAGGCAAGTGCTCCCTCTTGGTGCCCTCCATCCTTCAGTCACCTACACTACTAGTTTTCAGTTTTTCATAAGAACCATACACCAAGCACAAATGAACGGTGAACAAGTAAAAATGAACGGTTCCCAAAAAAGAACGATCAGCTGTGAACTAGTTCCCAAGAATGAACGAGTTTGCCCATCTCTAGTATCGACGATTCTTGCTGCAGGTCGCTGGAACAAAGGGCCGGCATCGAGCGGCTGGAGAAAGGCGCCGATCGTCCCAGTCTATAGGACCGCTGCGGAGGAGTTAGACCTACCTCACACACGTCAGTTTCTTGCAGACTTAGATAACATATATCGTGAGAATGATGGATAGTGCCAATAATTATGTGTAAAGAAAAAGAAGGGTAAATAAGACTGTAAGAACACTAAAGAAGAGCTCGCTCTAAAATTGGCTAAGGCAGGAGCGAGAAAACGCAGAGCAGGAAAAGTTGTCTGCATCAGCTACAGAAATCAAACTGTAGAAGTAAGTAGGAGCTCAATACGTACAGTGAATTAACAATTGACTATCACGATACTGAAACTTCCTTGCAGACTAAAACTGTGTGCCGGAGCGAGACTCTAACTCAGGAACTTCCCTTTCTTGGGCAAGTGGTCTACCGACCTTCTTTCATTTTTACGTTGCCCTTGGTCTGGGCGGACGTCGCATGACACCGGTTCAAGTTCATCGTTGATTCTCAACTCATTTTTCTTTCTTTTTTTTTAAATAATAAAAAGTGACAGAGTGCAGCCAGTCATCTTACGGAAGGAGCAGCCCGAGCGCGAGCCACGACCCGCCCCCACAGCTCTGCTTCCGCCAGTACTTTGTCTCCTACCTTCCAAACTGCACAGAGGCTCTGCTGTGAAACTTTAGGGTATTGCACGTACTTGGCGAAGCCACAGCTTGGGGGATATTTCCAGAGTGAAATTTTCTCTCTGCAGCTGAGTGTGAGCTAATATGAGACTTCACGGCGGATTAAAACTTTGTGCCGGACCGAGTTCTCGAGTCTCGGTTCGGTACACAGTTTTAATCCGGCTGAAGAGTAAAAATTTCAGTCTGTCATTGTACTGCTTAGTAGTTTCGTCCATCCTGTAAATGAGTTAATTCTAGAGAATTAGCAGGAAAGCTACTACTTTCAAAAAGCTGTTTTACAAGGCATTTTCAGTGAGTGTCCTGAAATAATACACGATTTGTCCTTTTTACACATAGGTTATGGTTTCACATCTAGGTTATAGATTTAAAAATAGTTCCTTAACCTTTTTTTTACGAAATGGAAAGGTAGTTACAGGTAACTTATAATTCACTGCATTTAAGCAAACTGCTTTTTCTCATCTGGCAATCAGGTGGACATCTTACAGTTCACTGTTTTCGTTACACATCACTGTAACTGCCATCTTTTTAATACAGGGATTCATTTGTTTTTCTAAGTGTTATCAACTGTTTTGTGAATGTATGTGTGTGTGTGTGCGTGTGTGTGCGTGTGTGTGTGTGTGTGTGTGTGTGTGTGCGTTTGTGTTTTAGAGAGGGAGAGATTTTTTTAAATTTCTTAACAATAATAATAATTATTATTATTATTATTATTATTATTATTATTATTATACTTTCTTGTATATACTTATGAGAAGAATCAGATGTGTAATCATTTGTTGGTATTTCTGTCTATTCTAGGATCAATCAGTGTAAACAGTGACTTGTTAGTCATATTTACTTGGTCATTTAGTAGTTGTTTCTTTTCAGCCTTTGTTTTGTATATATGATAATTTTCCTGTAATGTTAGGAGATGTCTTTCATTATTTATTCTAATTATCTTCATATCATTTTGTCTTATAGTAGGTTTGTGGTTATTTTCTCTCAAATGTTCTGCAAAAGTTGAGTGGCTTGTTCCATATTTCCATGCTCTGTTAGTTTATGTGAAAGTACGTGATATTGTGTGACAAAAAGTAAAATACTACAGACTTTACTTAATGCGACACAGTGAACGTGGAGTATTTAAACAACTCTGAAATAATTATAAAATAAATCTTATATAACTTAATTGAAAAATTTCAAATAATTTATTCCCTGAATCTCAGTTTTAACGTTGCGGTCCCAGAGGCCACACCTCATATTGTACGTTACAGAACAGTCACGTCGTGAGTTAAGACTTAATAGCTGCTGTTTATCTCCAACTGGTAGTTCAAGGAATAATGTTGACATGACTATGTGGGCATTTTTCAAGGAAAACAGCTACCTAGATGTCCAATAGCAGGATCACAAATGCCATTGGGACACTAAATATTGGGGGAAGGGTAACAGTTTTCCAAGTATCATGGTACTTCACTTGTTGGTTGAAATGAACAGAAACGGTCAAACTGTCTCCCAATTGGAGATCAGTTTAAATATTAGTACTTTACTATACTTTGGGAAAGGAATATCCTTGCCAGCTGTCATTGGTGTCACAAACCTTCAACTTTGAAGCTCAAAAGGCTTTTATCAGCAGTGCATGCTGCTATGAGTCGGACACGACAGGGAAGTAGCAGCTGAGAAGAGAGTGACATAAGGTTGTAGCCTTTTCCCTATGGTATACACTCTGTACATCGAGAAACTGTGGAATAAGTTAGGGAGAGATGTGGACAGGGAGTTCAAGTAAAGGAGAAGAAACAAAAAGTTCGAGGCATGCCGACGACATTGCAATTCTGTCAGAGACGTCAAAGAGCGATTCAATGGAATGGATACTATATTAGAACGACAATATACACTCCCGGAAATAAATCTAGCAGCCTCGAGGAAAAGACAATTTTACTGACAACCGACGTGCCAGGTAGTACGTTATTGTAGGAGTATACGATAAGTTCAGAGCAAATGAAACACGCATGTCACAGTGAAGAGTTCCCAAACAGTCGCGTCAGCACACAGTGTCCCCCTCTGGAGGCAATGCTGACGTGTATTCTCGGTTGATTGATTGATTTGGGGTAGAGGACCAGGCTGCGAGATCACCGGTCCCATCGAATTGGGAAAGGATGGGGGAGGAAGTCGGCCGTGCCCTTTCAAAGGTCACCTTCCTCACAGTAGCGCGGTGATAGCAAAATGTGCAATAGAGCAACCACTGGTTACTTTACCCTGCAGAAACACCAAAGGTGACAGCGAGTTGTAACTGATGGTCTCACACACCATGAATCCTGGATTTGGACCTTTGTGTTGTAGGTGAATTCACTCCGGAATAGGCCATTCACCAGGACTACTCCGTGTAAGCGTACGTCCATGACTTTCATCACTGAAGACAATGGAGTACCATACCAGTCGATTCTTTCACTACACAAGAGTAGCCCTGCTTGGTAGTGTCGTGGTGTCAGGGATATCCTCGCCAAAGGCGCACTTGATCTTTGTCCTGCTGTAACCAGACGGATTCCAATGTCCCTTGGTGACGCATCAGGTGACATGCGCCCAGATTTCTCCCCTCGATGAAGTTCACCATTGCTGTTCTCACGATGCGTCGATCTTGATGAGTGTCTGTACTACATGGACGTGCAGGAATTGGCCTACGGCTGTGCGAGTGTTCCACAGACCATTGCTGAAAGCAGCGACACACCACCGATTCAATATGCCCAGTGTGTGCATCAGCCTGTCGTTAAGTCCATCCAGCTTCCTGCAGACCCAAAATGCGACACTATTCAAATGGCTGAAGTTCTTCAACAGTAGTACGTACTCCTTCGTGGGGAATGAGTGTGCCTTAGAATGAATATTGCACACACTGCCCACCTAAAAATAGTACAGTTAATACCTGCCGATTCACAAAAGAAGGCGCACAGACATGCCTCTAAAGTGTCATCTCATGTCCGATGACCGTGACAAATGAATCACTAACACTGCAACCCCTCAGTACGCATACACACTATGTGATCAAGAGTATCCGGACACCTGGCTGAAAATGACTTGCCAGTTCGTGGCGCCCTCCATCGGTATTGCTGGAATTCAATACGGTGTTGGCCCATCCTTAGCCTTGATGACAGATTCCACTCTCGCAAGCATATGTTCAATCAGGTGCTGGAAGCTTTCTTGGGGAACGGCTGCCCATTCTTCACGGAGAGCTGCACTAAGGAGAGGTATCGATGTCGGTCGGTGAGGCCTGGCACGAAGTCGGCGTTCAAAAACATACCAAAGTTGTTCTATAGGTCTTAGGTCAAGACTCTGTGCAGGCCAGTCCATTACAGGGATGTTATTGTCGTGTAACCACTCGGCCACAGGCTATGCATTATGAACAGGTGCTCGATCGTGTTCAAAGATGCAGTCACCATCCCTGAATTGCTCTTCAACAGTGGGAAGCAAGAAGGTGCTTAAAACATGAGTGTAGGCCTGTGCTGTGATAGTGCCACGCAAAACAACAAAGGATGCAAGCCCCCTCCATGAAAAATACGACCACACCATAACACAACCGCCTCTGAGTTTTACTGTTGGCTCTACACACGCTGTCAGATGACTTTCACCGAGCATTCGCCATACCCACACCCTGCCATCAGATCGCCATATTGTGTACCGTGATTCGTCACTCCACACAACGTTTCTCCACTGTTCAGTCGTCCAATGTTTACGCTCCTTACACCAAGCGAGGCGTCGTTTAGCATTTACCGGCGTGATGTGTGGCTTATGAGCAGCCGCTCTACCATGAAATCCAAGTTTTCTCACCCCCCGCCTAACTGTCATAGTACTTGCTGTGGATCCTGGTGCAGTTTGGAATTCATGCGTGATGGTCTGGATAGATGTCTGCCTATTATACATTATGACCGTCTTCAATTACACCCGTGCCACTGAACACAGCCCTTGAGAGTGCTGCATGTTTTTTTTCAGCAGTGTAAGATGAACATGTACAAAAGTAATACAAGAGTAATGAATTGTAGTCTATTGAAACAAGGTGGTTCTGGGCGAGTTAGGTGAGAAAATAAGACGCTAAAAATAGTAGATAGGTTTTTCTATTTGGTCAGAAAAATAAATTAGGCTGGCAAAAGTAGAGAGGATACAAAATACAGACTGGTAATATCAAGAAAAGCATTTCTGAAATATTATAGGATATAAGTTTTGCCTTTTATGTGACACACTGTTTCTCTTGATATCCAAACATGTTACAGCACATCTGCGCCATCATCAGTGGGTTTTGTTTACTGGATAACTGTAAAAGTTGTAACTGATCTAACAAAACGAGACGTAAGAACAGTTTTTGTTCGTTTCCGTTCTTACCTTGATTTTACATTATATGGTTTTGTAGGACTATCTGTATGGTGTCCTTCACTGAAAGCTTGTCATCTGCAAACCAAACGATGTAAATCCGAATTTTTTCAGCGAGTTAGCCCATTCCTTGATTTTTAAAAAAACGTTATTTCGGTTTGGCAACGTGTTTTGGTTTCTTATTTGTTATTAAGCCTTTTTGCGACTGATCCTTCTCCTTTCAATCACAACAAAACATGAGTAACAACAAATAATCACAAAAAACATGTTGCCACCATGAAATCAGTTTTTTAAAAAAAATCAAGGGATAGGTAACTCGCTGATAAAATTCGTTTACATTGTTGGTTTGTAGATGACAGGCTATCAGTGCTGGACAACATACAGATACTCCTACAAAACCATAAAATGTAAAATCAAGGTAACAACAAAAAAGAATTTAAACTGTCTTTAGGCCTCTTTTTGGTAGATTAGTTATAACTTGCAACAGGCTCACTTTTAGAGTTGTACAATAAACAAAACCCACTGATCATGGCACAGACGTGCTGAAACATGTTTGGGAAACAAGAAAGTGTGTTGCATAAAAGACGGAAACTGCATCCAATAATTTTAACTGCAAACACGGAAGAAATACAAGAGCTGCAAATCCAAAAGTTGAACATTCCTGAAAGAGATAAATTTGTTAATATTGAATTTAATTTAAATGTCAGGAAGTTTTGTGTGAAGGCATTTGTCGGGATTACAGCCTTTTATGGACGTGAAACGTGAGTGATAAACAGTTCAGACATGAAAGTAACAGAACCTTTTTAACGCGGTGCTATAGAAGAACGCTGAAGGCTAGCTAGATATGTTGAGAAATTAATCCTTATTAACTTCATCGCTTGAAAAGAAAAAAAACTTCGGTAAAAGGAGGAACTGGTTGACACAACACGATCTGAGGGGTCAAGAATTCATCGATTTGGCAACGAATGCCGAGCGGAGTGGCCGTGCTGTTCTAGGCGCTACAGTCTGGAACCGCGAGACCACTACGATCGCAGGTTCGAATCCTGCCTCGGGCATGGATGTGTGTGATGTCCTTAGGTTAGTTAGGTTTAAGTAGTTCTAAGTTCTAGGGGACTGATGACCTCAGCAGTTGAGTCCCATAGTGCTCAGAGCCATTTTTTGGCAATGAATATCGAAGTGATCGCCGCATCATAAACAGGCAGGAATGCGATATTTTCCCCCTACCGTTCAGGCTATATGTCCAAGACGGAATAAAAAAAAAAAAAAGGAAGGTTCAGCAGTGATAGGAAATCAATGATAAAATTCGTTGATGACATGTCTAACCTCAGAGAAAGTAGGAAAATTAGAGTAAATGTTTAGTGGATTGAAAGTCTAATGAAGTAAAGAGGCTATGGTGCTTGGAACTTTCCAACGTAGTAAATACTTTAAACGATTCATAATTTTATATAACGTTGTCGCAGAACAGCGTTCTTATTGTGATAAAATTATTTAAGAGCAGTCTTGATCGCAGCCGATGTTAACTTCTGACCGGTTTCGGCCGTTTAATGACGGGCATTCACCAGAGTTTGCACCATCTGGATGGCGGAGCCCGTGATAATAATTTTGCTTTAAATGTTCTCGGGCGTTGCACGGGATGCTGTCACGGAAACCGCACAATACTGCCAAGAGTCCACCACTCGTCACACGACGAGCTGGTATCTCGTTAAAATATTGTACGGTTTCCACGGCAGCATTGGATGTGACATCCGATAAATTCGAAGCAGTGAGTAGGTTCTCCGCAAAATAGACGAGCAAAGGGATGTGCAGAAAACATTAACGAGAAGGATTAGTCAGTGTAGTGGGCAATCATTGAACTGGAACGCACAGACCAATGTGCGTAATAATTGATGACGCTGGGTGTAAGTGTTAGTCTGAGATCAAGAGAGGAAATGGTAGTCAGAAGACTGATGATGCAAAAAAAGAAAGAAAGAAACTTAGCATCCAACGCCGTAAGTATGCAAACAGACTACGCCAGACCAGCCGCAGCGACCGGCTGGAAGCTTATCTGGGACCACACACGCGTGCTGTCTGGAGGCTTCAGAGTGCACCCAGTCCCCTTATCACGAGCGCCGTTATTAATGTGTCAAACAGTTTAGTCTGTTGCACGCTCCGCTGTTTACAGTTTTTTTAATATCCGGAAACGTCTAGAATGCTCTCATCGGTGTTCGTAGCGAAGGACGAGGAAGTCTTGGCGCCCGACGGATGCAGACACCTCGGCGCCGCAAAACAGGCCCCGACCCAAAAAGTTTGTTTATTCCATTCCTAGCCTCACTTTACTGATGTTGCTTCCCTGGCTGCATTGAATGTGCAGGGTTATTCTAAATGACAGACCTATTTTCAAAACATCGTATTTATTCAAGTACAAATCCAAAACGAACAGGCTTTATACCAATGAAAAGAACAGGTTTCAAAGTTTTTCATAATGTTTGATATCAATTTAATATACTTTTAATAATTTGTAATCAATCCGTCGGACATCATCCTCTGACACACGAGGTCGGCCTGTGCTTTTTTCCTTTGCTCACACTCCCAGCCTGTTTAAACTGCTTAAACCAACGGCTAATGATTTTGCGAGTTGATAGTTGAATACCGAATTTGGTACGAAATGCCCGCTGCACTGCAATTTGCGACCCACTTTTCGCGAACTCAAGAACGCAGAAAATTTTGTGCTTCACAGTCTTTATCTCACTCACAACTGACAGTGAAACGGAATGACGGCGCTATTGCCGCGCGAACTCTGCCGGCTGCCAAAAACTTTGAAACGTCCTGTTTTCATTGGGATAAATTTTGTTCATTTTGGATTTGTACTTGAATACAAACGAATTTTTGAAAATGCGTCCATCATTTAGAATAATCCTGTATAACACAGTTATCAGTCGTACTGGAAGCATGTCCTTCACAGTCGCTAAAGGCACGTCTTCCAGCAGAAGTTTATAAAATCTTGTGTGTAAATCGACCACTTTACTGACTTCCAAAGGTGAAGGCATCGTTACGAACCTACCTATAAGCCACAGTGGAATAGATGATAACTTGAAGATTGATCAGCTGCCAAAGGAGGCCGTTTGTTAACAGGTTATGTTTTGATATCCAAGCTGCCGCACAAAGAATTTTGTATCAGACTGGTGTCCACATTTGTGACCGAGTGGCAACAACAATTCGTCGTGTCTAAACTGACTCGGAGAAGTAACTACACGGATTTATTAGACACTGCCATCCTGCGCAAGACCTTGTTTCAGAGGAAGTTCTGGTCGCGAGGCATGAAAAATGGGTGATCTAAATATTTTTTCATAGAAAGATTGTTTTTATTAAAGTGGGGGTTTTACCACATTATTATACAGTATATTTTAAGATGGCAAGAACTATGCCCCTTACATTAAGTTATTAAAGATCACGTTGAGTGAACAGTAGGGTTGAATAAAATGACTGACAAGGCACAATGCATCTTGTAGAGGGTATACTATGGACGTATTGGAATAATTAATGTCAGGTGATGGTTTTAAAGTAATTCACACGACATGAAAACTTTATGGAAACGTGTCGATTTACTGGAGGCTAGTCTATCCCAGGGAAGTATTCGAGTGACTGTGGCCAGCGGGGGAGCGGCTAAGGGAAGCGACAATAGGCAGCTTAGGGCGGCTCAAGCTCTGAGAAAGCGGTAACGGTGCGCGGCCTCCAGCTACCTTAAGATTAGTGACAGTGAGTGGGCTGTTGAGCCCGACTCCATGCTGGTGTACCGGGAAACAGACGGAGAACTTGTACACCTGTTGATAAATGTCCGTCGTCCCGTTTTCTGTGAAACATATGACAAAGCCGCGCAAGCTATGGTGGAGCGGTCAACAGAGGTCAAAATATGTGTGTTCGTGACTATAGCAACTTCATGCTGAATTCATGGTCTGCAGAATCTGAAGAAAATCAGGTGAAGAGCGACAGCATGAAATACGCCGGCCTCCGATGGGAACGTAGGACCGAGGAATTTGAAGTACTCTCCTGGGAGTCAGAATTCTAGAAAACTTGGTGTTTGTGCAGACGCTAACCTTGATGGGTGGCCTGGGGGGAGATAAATAGAAGAAGTTGAGAGGAAGGGAATTTTTGTGGGAATTTGTTCACTTCCCAGATTAATTAACGTGACTTGCACCGCAATTGGCGTAAGTGATTTTGCTGGAGGGGAAACCGAGGCGAAGAGCGGACTGGGAGAAGTCTCCATGGGGGTCTTCCGTTCCCAGCTTACCTACAGTGTGTACGTGGCATTCTTTACTCAGCTTGCCTGAGAGTGAGTGAGCATCTCTGCAGTTTATGACTTAGCAAACGGAACGATTGAGCTTGGAGATAGGAAGTTTTGGTTCAGCTATGTACTGAGCAAGATAGCTAGGAGTGAATAGACGAGCGCAGCCATGCAGCATCACGAGGTCGGCCGACGTCCACACAACGACGACGCTCTGCCACGCTGTATTCGGTGATATTGCGCCCACTCCGGCCACTGATTAATTTGTTGGATCACGTCGGCAAAGTTTCCATGAGGGTTTCATGGGCCGTGTACTGTAGAATTTTTCTCGCACTTTGCATTACGCCTGGGTCAGTTGATAGGAATTACTTTTGAGTTATCAAGCTTTACTCCATGCAAACGCAATTTATTACCACTGCCTGGTAGGAGAGTCATGTAATGTGATGATTGAAGGTCGTGAGTTAAAATAAATTTGTGATAATCGACTGCATCTGTTTTCAATCAAGTAGTTGAAATCCCAAGTCACTTTCTTAATTAATTTTATGTTCAACATTTGCATCTGGTGTTCAATAGCTGCATATAACATCAATGTGCACCCCTTTTTAATTAAAAGTGATCAATTCTGAATCAATTAATGTCAACACTGCCACCGCAGTTCAATCAGGAGTCACAAGGCCTTATTACTTTCTTTGCGTTATCCGATATTGCGGCAGTTTTGCACTCTCTGTTGATCTGTTAGTCAATTAGGTGGGGTGACCACGCCAAAACCAGATAAGTGATGGGTGGTGTGTTACAATACACATACGTGCATGAAACATGTTGTCATCTCACAACAAATGAAAAATGGAGGCCGCAGCCCTTGTCAAAGTATACGCCTCGCGGCGCGTCCTGGTTTGCACGATGCGCTCTACAGACTCGTGTCTATTTTTGAAACCTATAAAAATAGAAAATTCTTAAATTAAAATGAGTTTCAGGGGCCATGACGGAGAGGTTCTGATAAACACGTCGAACAAACAATGGCTGCTATTTGAAAAATGTCGACTACTTGGCATGTTTTTCCAAGTTCAAATGTTTAAAAAATATTTCAAATTTGAATACAAAAAAATCTATCTCGAATACCCTCTAAATCTCATTATTTTTCATTTTTTTAAAATCAAAAGAATCGTTTCATTTGTCGTGGGTCTAGACCGCTTCGCGTGCTGAAAAACGTTGTTTCGAGGAAAACGCGTTTAAAGCGTAGAATTACAAAACAAAAAACGTTGTTTCAAAACTTACGGTTAACACCACAGAGGCATCCCTCCTCCTCCTCAAAAAGCTCTGCTTTGGTGCTGTATGTTTACAGCCCGGGCTCTTTTAACAAACTGAGGCATTCCTTGCTCCGCGGTAGCCAAGCGTTTCCAATCAGACAACTCCGCGAGTCCCTGTGGCGACTCCTACCACATTCATGGTCTTCCGAATAGAAAAATAACCTTCGTAGAATGTACTTGCAGCTATCTACGCTGCTGTTTCAACAGTTTTTGCCCCACATTGCAGGCGTTGAAGCTCTCGTGGCCATTTTGCGTACTGGCACAGGTGTATCTTCTAAGCAAATCTTCATTGGACAGAAATTCGTATACTTGTCAAATCTTTTCTTGAATTAATTCATTGAGCGGCTACACCTGCCTATATTTCCCTCAGTGCACGGTTCCATTCAATATGCTACAATTACTAAAATACTTTCGCAATCATAAAATCATTTCGCAGGCATAATATACAGGGTGAGTCACTAATTATTGCCACCAAGAATAACTCCTGAATTATGTTAGGAGCCGTTTGTGGGATAAAAGTTGCATGAGACAAGGGGGGCCATAATATGACGTTGGTTTTTTGTTGCTAGGTGGCGTCGCTTCAGAGATATGAAGGTCAACTTTGTTTTTTTAAATGGGATGCTATTGTTTGGTACTTATTTTCTGATAGCGGCTATCGAGACGAATCCAATGATGTGTAACAGTAAGGTCTTTAAAGGTCAACGAAGGTCACAAAGGTGGCATGAACGTCCATTTACAGAAGGTGTTCGAAGTGATGGCCATTGGTATCAATCCAGTGCTGCAATCTTCTTATCAAGGATTCAGTGGTATTCCTTGTCACAGCGGCACTTATCGAAGCAGATGCTCTGACAATTCTCTCTCGCATATTTTCAGGTGTAGTTGGAACGTCTTTATAAACAATGTCTTTTACGAATACCCATAAGAAAACATCCAAAGGCGTCAAGTCTGGCGAACGAGCCGGCCACGTCACATCTCCTCCACGTCCAATCCAACGATTTGGGAATTGTCTCTGCAACTAATTTCTAGCCATCAGCGAAAAATGTGCCGAACACCCAACGTGTTGATACCACATTCTGTTCCTTTTTCTAAAGGTATTTGTTCCAATAATAGACCTAATGTTTCCCACAGGGGTGTGTTGTGCTTCCTAGCATTAAGATCTCCTTCGATGAAATAGGGGCCTATAATCCTGTCCTCCAGAATCCCACACCATACATTCACCAAATGGCTCTGAGCGCTATGGGACTTAACATCTACATCTACATCTACATCCATACTCCGCAAGCCACCTGACGGTGTGTGGCGGAGGGTACCTTGAGTACCTCTATCGGTTCTCCCTTCTGTTCCAGTCTCGTATTGTTCGTGGAAAGAAGGATTGTCGGTATGCCTCTGTGTGGGCTCTAATCTCTCTGATTTTATCCTCATGGTCTCTTCGCGAGATATACGTAGGAGGGAGCAATATTCTGCTTGACTCTTCGGTGAAGGTATGCTCTCGAAACTTTGACAGAAGCCCGTACCGAGCTACTGAGCGTCTCTCCTGCAGAGTCTTCCACTGGAGTTTATCTATCATCTCCGTAACGCTTTCGCGATTACTAAATGATCCTGTAACGAAGCGCGCTGCTCTCCGTTGGATCTTCTCTATATCTTCTATCAACCCTATCTGGTACGGATCCCACACTGCTGAGCAGTATTCAAGCAGTGGGCGAACAAGCGTACTGTAACCTACTTCCTTTGTTTTCGGATTGCATTTCCTTAGGATTCTTCCAATGGATCTCAGTCTGGCATCTGCTTTACCGACGATCAACATTATATGATCATTCCATTTTAAATCACTCCTAAAGCGTACTCCCAGATAATTTATGGAATTAACTGCTTCCAGTTGCTGACCTGCTATTTTGTAGCTAAATGATAAAGGATCTATCTTTCTGTGTATTCGCAGCACATTACACTTGTCTACATTGAGATTCAATTGCCATTCCCTGCACCATGCGTCAATTCGCTGGAGATCCTCCTGCATTTCAGTACAATTTTCCATTGTTACAACCTCTCGATACACCACAGCATCATCCGCAAAAAGCCTCAGTGAACTTCTGATGTCATCCACAAGGTCATTTATGTATATTGTGAATAGCAACGGTCCTATGACACTCCCCTGCGGCACACCTGAAATCACTCTTACTTCAGAAGACTTCTCTCCATTGAGTATGACATGCTGCGTCCCGTTATCTAGGAACTCCTTAATCCAATCACACAATTGGTCTGATAGTCCATATGCTCTTACTTTGTCATCAGTCCCCTAGAACTTAGAACTACTTAAACCAAACTAACCTAAGGACAGCACACAACACCCAGTCATCACGAGGCAGAGAAAATCCCTGACCCCGCCGAGAATCGAACCCGGGAACCCGGGCGCGGGAAGCGAGAACGCTACCGCACGACCACGAGCTGCGGACCATACATTCACCGATTACAGTTTTTGGTGTGCAACTTGCCGCAGCCAAGATGGTTTTTAAGTTGTCCAATAATGCACGTTATGCAAATTAACATTTCTATGGTTCGTGAATGTGGCCTCGTCAGTAAATAAACTCAAATTAATGAATGTGTCATCTCTCTGAATCTGAAGTTGAGCCTATCGGCAGAATTCAGTGCGACGCATACAATCCGTACCAGTTAATTTCTTGATGGATACTGATATGGTAAGGATGATATTTCTGACAATGCAGAATACGAACAACACTACTCTGGCTCATGCCAGATTCCCTTGCGATTTGACGCGAACCAACACAAGGATCTCGAACCACAGTGACAAGAGTACCAATTTCCGTTTCCTCATTAGTAAGTTTCTTTTGCCGGACATGTCTTCGATGCGTTAAAGATCCAATTGTTCTCAATTTATCGCACACATATTTAAATGCACGACGTGTAGGGTGAGAACGTTGAGGACATCTTTCAGCGTAAAGTCTCTAGCTCTCACTGAATTTCGTTGGCATTCTCCGTAAATGAGAAGCATATCGACTTGTTCTTCGAAGGAACACATCATTCACATACGCTTGATTCGAAGATACTAGTCTTACCGTTCCTATTAGTGTTGTATTGCGACACCGTCGAATGGTGTTTACATGTCAATGGCACCTTAGATAGATACGCCGCATTCGGCGAATGTTTGCCATTTGCACGATATATGAGAGAGAATCGTCAGAGCATGTACTTCGATAAGTGCCGAAGTGATAAGGAATACTACTCAATCCATGGTAAGAAGACTGCAGCACTGCATTGATAGCAATGGTCATCACTTCTAAGACCTTCTGTAAACGGATGTTCATGCCACCTTTGTGACCTTAGTTGACCTTCCAAGACCTTACTGTTACGCATCATTGGATTCGTCTCGATAGCCGCTATCAGAAAATAAGTACCAAACTATAGCACCCCATAAAGAAAAAAAACAGAGTTGACCTTCATGTCTTTGATGCGACCTCACCACGCAACAAAAAACCAGCGTCATATTATGGAACCCGTTGTCCCAAGCAACATTTGTCGCACAGACGTTTCAGGTACTATCATACTTTCGGAGTTATTCTAGTTGGCAATAGTTAGTGAATCACCCTGTATACACAGGTGTCCAAAATTAAAGTAACAAACCGTCATTTCTCCATCCTGTGTCTAATTCACTATATAATCATACAACCTGTCAGTCAGATGTCGGTACCATCTTGTTCTGCGTGGAAGATGGCATTCCGGTCAACGGACAACCATGCCAACAATGACGTCACGGCACCCATGAAACGAGGTAGTGTTTTCAGGGTAGTCCCATACCCACAGTCGCTGTGTACACAGATACAGACGGTGCAGTGAGAGAAGGTAGCCACCAGACTCTCTGCGGTGGAGGACCACAGAAAAAACGGAAGCAGGAGAGTCGCAAACTGGTGTGGCCCGATGGCTTAGTGTGAATCGTTCTGTTGTTTCTCGGACGTGACGACAGTTTATAGAGACCGAAACTGTATCCCGAAGACCAGGGTGGGGCCAAACCACGTGTGACTCCGTAAGAGAGGACCGTCATTTGGCAATAAGTGCACGACAGTACCGACTTAGTACTGCACGGAAACTGGTATGTGAGCTCGCACTGGACGTGTCGTATCGAGGCAAACGATGTACAAATGACTTCGGCAGAGTGGCCTTCATTGTCGGAGACATGCTGTTTCTCTGTCTCTGACGCATCTTCACAGAAGAGAACGTCTAGAGTGGAGCATCAACATTCCACCTGCGCGTTCAAACAGTAGGAAAATGTTGTTTGCAAAGATGAGTCCCTATTTAGGCTGGAGAGCTATTTCCGATGGATTCGCGTCTGGTGAGAACGTGTAACAACACGATTTCGGGGTTGGGGGTTGTTTGGGGGAGGAAAGCCGACAGCGAGGTCATCGGTCTCATCGGATTAGGGAAGGACGGGGAAGGAAGTCGGCCGTGCCCTTTCAAAGGAACCATCCCGGCATCTGCCTAGAGTGATTTAGGGAATTCACGGAAAACCTAAATCAGAATGGCGGACGCGGGACTGAACCGTCGTCCTCCCGACTAAAAGTCCAGTGTGCTAGCCACTGCGTCACCTCGCTCGGTACGATTTCGGGACCCAAACATTGTGGAAAAACACCCATATCGAGGATCCCTCATGCTGTGGGCAGGGATTTCTTGACCACTCGAACGTCTCTTCAGAAAATCGTACGGGTGAATCAGCAAGATTTAACCGCTGTCAAGTAACGTGAGGAGATTTTGGGATCCCACGCACGGCTGTTGCGAGGTGTTGTGGGCCCAGACTTCGTATTGATGGACTGTTTCTACTTTACTGTTACCTGTTTATACTGTTTCGTGGCAAAATAAAAGCAACTTTGCAAAATTTCCGTTTGTTGCTTTAATTTTGAACACCAGTGTATATACTTCACCGATACACATTACGTAAAAAATCAATTTTTTTTTCATCGGTGTCAACCAGAACATCCCTTTAAACATCACAATTTGTGAAGACGTACCATCATTAAGCCGAACGAGATTTGTACAGTTTTCAAAGTGAACAATGTACAAGTTCGTACGGCATTCGTTGAATTCATAACGGAATTAGTTTTAGTGTTTGAATCGGAATGTAATTTTGATTTAAATTTTAAACACATCTAGAAGTGATAACCTGTAGCTTTTCAACATCTGTTTCAGATGCCTTTTGAGTTCTCTGACTGCTTCATTGAGAGCTGTTTGTTCTGTACATGTCGTCTTAAAATTTTTATGTAAATCGTTTAAACACCAAAACGAAATAACTGTAATGTACAGCTGTAAGTAGCTAAATGAATGACTGTAAGCTCTTACGAATTAAATGTCAATATAAACAAAAAAAGAGGCTGGTGCAGTACAGTCTACGTCAAAGGTACCCGTTTCAAATTCAAAACTGTAACACAACTTTTCACCAATGGTACTGTTCGGCAACAGGGTGAAGCAGTACCATTCACCACCAATCACGGATATTTCTCAGAGATTTTAGGGGTTAAGTTTAGTTCGGATTTTTGCATTTTCTGTGGACACGCTATGAAACGTGTCAGAATGTTTACAAATAAGATACAGTTTCTCTTTTGAAAACATTCTTGGATACTGGGAATTTACTTTATTTGTTAATTCCAATCCACAGGACCTATTTAAATTCAATTCATTGACCTACAGATACTCTCGATTCAGAAATTCATCAGGAGAAAACAAGAAGTTGTAAATCAGAAATAATTTCCACTTATGTTTGAAACTTTCATTATCTGCCAGCATCGTGCTTTGCTCCTATCCTGTCCACTGACTTCTCTACCAAGTGGAACCAATAAAAGACGGTGCGGTAAGTGTAGTCTCTAAAGCATCGTCTCCAATCGTACATACAGGCGTGAATCAGGGAGTCAACAGTTACACTGATAATTCAGGGTTGATAGCGGGGGTGAAAGAACACACCACAGCAACAGCTGAAATCTGACTAGGATGACTGAAACACATTATGCACCAACATTTTATATGTACTTCAGCAAGAAAGTATTTTTTTAATGAAATTGGAGGAAAATATTGTACCGTGAAATGTTCGCCGTGATTACTTTTAAAGTGTATACGTATGTGGGAGGGCAAATGGCTCTGAGCACTATGGGACTCAACTGCTGAGGTCATTAGTCCCCTAGAACTTAGAACTAGTTAAACCTAACTAACCTAAGGACATCACAAACATCCATGCCCGAGGCAGGATTCGAACCTGCGACCGTAGCGATCTTGCGGTTCCAGACTGCAGCGCCTTTAACCGCACGGCCACTTCGGCCGGCGAGTGGGAGGGCACCCTGAAAAATAATGCCTACGAATTTTGTATGCGATAATTCTTAAAGCTGTTGATATAAAACGAACTTTATTAACATTCTACATCCAGAATGAGAAACAGTTTTAATCTGCCAGGAAGTTTCTTTAACATTCTACATACTTATTCTTTGTGTCTACATATTTATTTCTCAACGTAGTTGCCCTGGCGACAGACACATTGCTCACGGCGAGGGACCAGTTTGTTGATGCCGTGACTGTAGAATTTTTTAACTTTGTTGACGGAGCCACGGCGTCACCTCTGCTTGCACCTCTTCATCACTATCAAAGTGAAGTCCTCGAAGGTGTTCTTTAAGTTTTGGAAACAGGTGAGGATAGGCAAAGCACTTCGTTCCGTTAAGGATAAAAGTCCCCCTCTGTCTGCAAGTGCTGTATACAAGATTCCGTGTACATGTGGTAGCGTCTACTTTGGAACTACAAAGAGAAGTGTGAATACACGGTTTAAGGAACATAAAAGTCTTTGCCGACCAGGGAAAACAGACAAGTCAGCCTTGGCGGAACATGCTCTTCAGTCGGGTCATCACGTAGTGAAATTTTTAGAAACTGAAGTTTTATGTACTATGACGAACTATTATCCACGGCTACGTAGAGAAGCCATTGAAAATATATAAACATGGGGATAATTTTAACAGAAAAGAAGAAGCCCTGAAACTCAGCGACATACGGACAGTGGCGCTACAGAATCGATGAGAACTTTTTATCTTTGACGTACTACGATCGATAGTTATATTTCATGCTTGACAAGATTTATCTCTGCTATCACGTGAAATCCAGACCACGTGCACTTTCCACGGTATTTAGGCCGCTCTTCTACTTCCGACTCGTCAGTCGGCAAGACTCGGCACAACCAGGAGCACCTCTGAAGATGTCCAACGTAGCTTTGGACGAAACGTCATGGATTGAAGAGTTACATGGACCACGGCCATACAACCCGGAAGGATTCTCGGCAGCTTACATGCTACTATCCGGAGCCCTCTATCGGCAGAAGGTGGCAAGTTGCGTCGTCAATGCGGGATAGTCGGCCGAGTACTACCCGTGAGATACAATACCTCAACCGATACTGAGGCATTACATTTCAGCACGCCCTGGTATACTGTCTGAAAAAAACTGAATAACCCGAAAGAGGAGGAGGAAACAAAATGAAACTTTACTGTTTGAGAGGGCATGTGATGTTTCTAGAATGAAATTATCACTCTACAGCGGAGTATACGCTGATATGAAACACCCTGGCAGATTAAAACTGCCGGACCGAGACTCAAACTCGGGACATTTGCCTTTCGCGGGCAAGTGCTCTACCAACTGAGCTACCCAAGCGCGACTCGAGCACTTCGAGTCTGGGTCCGGCACATAGTTTTAATCTGCCAGGAAGTTTCATATCAGCGCACACTCCGCTGTAGAGTGATAATTTCATTCTAGAAACATCCTCCAGGCTGTGGCTAAGCCATGTCTCTGCAATATCCTTTCTTCCAGGAGTACTAATTCTGCGAGGTTCGCAGGAGAGCTTCTGTGAAGTTTGGAAGGTAAGAGACGAGGTAGTGGCGGATTTAAAGCTAAGAGGACCGGGCGTGAGTCGTGCTTGGATAGCTCAGTTGGTAGAGCAATTACCCGCGAAAGGCAAAGGTCCCGAGTTCGAGTCTCGGTCCGGCACACAGTTTTAATCTGGCAGGAAGTTTCGTATGTGATGTTATTCCAGTGATCACAAAATACGGTTACATTTACAGCACTTGGCAGCATGAGTCCAGTTACCAGTTACTAACCCTCTGACCTTGATTCTGGAAGTGATTCGGTTGGGGAGCGCGTCATTAAGCCGTTTTATCCTCTCCTCAGATAAGATGACCCACGACTATCTAACTGGTCCTTACTATCTTGGATTCTCGCATAAGGCCAGAGATTGACGTCTGAGCTGGTGCTCTGTTCTAATAGAGACCGGTTCGAAGATCTTACTGGCCGTGGAATACCTCAACATGGCCCAGGCAGCGCACAGCGACATGTGGCGCGTGTAGACGCACATTGTCCTGTTGAAAACTGGCACCACCGTGAGGTCGCCTGAGAGGTAACGCATGAGGACGCAGGACATCCACCACGGGCCGTTGTGCCGTCACAGTTCCCAGGGTCACCGCCAGCCGTGACCTCAAGTCATTTCCGGTGACTCTCCGCGCCACGATACCAGGAGTGACACCGCTGTGCCTCTCCAGAGCTTTGGAAGAATGGGTCGCCACCAAAGTCGCCGATGATGGGCGTGCAGAGTAGCGCAGAACTGCGATTCACAGCTGAACACATTGCGACCCCATCCATCTGCAATCCAGCTGCATGTCACGGGAGCACTCCACACGCAGCCGTTCGTACTGTGGTGTTAACGGCAGCTTACGCATGGGACGGTCATTCCCTAATCTGGCTGTTGCTAGGGTCTGACCAGCAATGAGGAATGGCACTGAATGTAGCAGGGGATGCATCACCGGTTCTCTGAGCGTGGGTGCGGATGTGAAGGGGTTGCGACCTTTCTTTGTGGTGGACAGGCGTGATCGACCAGAACTTTGAAGACAGGCAGTGTGCCCTCGCGTTCCCATGCAGTCCAGAATCGGGCCACTGTCACATCCGAGTGCCCCATCAAAGCAGTATTTCACGATCCGACCAGCCGACCAGATGGAGATCCAGAATCAGCCCTTTCAAATTTGTCAGGTCCCGATAACAGTGTGTCACACGAGAACGCGCCATCTCCGAGTTCTGCACAATGTGTAACGGTAACACCGACCACCTTAGACGGCAATCGATGCTAACGCTAAACCTTTGCGAGGAATTTTTGAGAAAGTTGTGACCGTGAGATAGCCTAATGGGAACAGAACAATCAAAATGGGATTCGTTTCTGAAACACTCCAGCAGAGTATAAACAACAGTAAACAGGTGGGTCAGGAACAAACGTTCTCCCAGCACAAAAGCAAGTTGTAACATTACGTATTAATATTGGTCGCCAGCCTAGTAGGCATTCTTGCGTCAAGCAATATAATAAAGTAGAAGGCAGTGCTGAGGCTAACCTAGCCTTCCTTGACACACACACACACACACACACACACACACACTAAACTCTTTCTTTGTATCTTTTCACACTACAACACAGTAATCTAACCTTGCAGACAAATGTACTACTAACTTGGAAGTCAGACAAACAAATGACCAATGAGATAACAAATAGTAGCACATACCTGTCAACAACACGTACCTTAAATGAACTAGATGCAGCAGTTTACGTAACCAAGCACCAACACTCACGAACCTAGCAGCAATACTAGACAGGGAAGAGCATGAAATGATTCATCAGGGTATGTGTTAATTACCATAGTCCATAACTTCTTTGCTTAGTACAGGATCTCTATGCCTGTGCATTACCCAACTTGCATTAGAATAGCTAACACAGTAAATATTTCTATCTTAAACTCAGTTTCAAGCAATTACACAGAATGCAAATCTAACTACACAGGCTCTGAAGGAGCCTTTGCTTTGCTTCCTTAACTAGCTAGCCTAGTACGTGAGGCCCCTTAAACTTTCATGGTTTGAGGAACTACACAAGTATGTGTGAGAAATGGTAAGTACCTTCATCAATAATTATTAATTAAGTAAAGCACATCAAGCTATTACTCTTTAAATAATACATGTGTTTCGACAAGCAGTCTTTCAACCTATTGAAGATATAATTGGATGTGCAAATGTCAACTCAACATTAAATTCAAGTTCAATTTTTTCTCACGAAATAAACACAAATAAAACTCGTAATTCTGATCAAAGTGCATAAATGCAATAATTAATAGTCTTTTTCACTTCAGATCAACTTTACTATTACCAGGCAGCTTTTCAAGCAAGGCAAATTATTTAAGGAAATGACTGCAGATTGATTTAAAAATGCACTGGAAGTGGAGTATTTCTCAAACTATAAAATTGATCTTTAAACATTATAACTCCACAGATTTGAAAGCAATCACAACTATTTTTACAGCTGCCGAATAAGTCTCTCCATAATAAATTAGGACACTCGGAATTAAATTTAGTAGGGTAGGATTATTGTCTAGGTTTGCGATTTGGGATGATCACGGGTTTTTAGCAACACCACAACTATTATCAAAATCAACTAAATTTCAAAAATACCTGGTCAGTTTACAGAGTGCCAAATACAAACAATTTAGTGGAAGGCTGTTAATACTGGTGGAGTAATTTGCAGTGGCTCGTGTACCCTAGGGCGCCTGCTAACAAGACTGAACACGAACAACACAAATGTGGCCTTTCGGCCATTCTACCTGCCACAGAGACCTGCAACCCCCATCACTTACGAACCCGCCAACGTTGTGTGCGTGGTACCACGCTACAGTGGGATCCTGCCATGGCTTCTGGATGGCGAATTTTTTGTCAGGCACTGTACGTTTTCTATATTTCTTCCTTATTGGCATATTTTCATCCTACGAGGCGTTAGGAGAGCAGCTTCTGAAGAAAGTCACGTGTTATGTAGATGACATTCTCATCGCTAACCCAGACATAGAAAAGGACTTTTACATGGCTTGTGATGCATCAGACTATGGACTTGGCGTGCATCTATATTAAATTGATGGCAAGATTGAAGGAGGAATAAAAACAATAGCTTTTGCAACTCGTGCGCTGGCGAAGTGGGAGTGCCAGTCTACAATTATGGAACATGAAGCATTAGCAACTCTTTGGGGATTCACTAAATTTAGGTTTTACCTGGGAGGTAGAGTGACAAAGGTGATAACATAAGGCACTTTCCTTCCTGAACGAAAATAAATTCTATCATAGGAGATTAACAAGATGGGCAACTGCACTTCAGGAGTATCAATCTGATATTATGTTCAGAGCAGGGGACCAAAACATTGTACCAGATGCCTTCTTCAGAATGCCACGTCGTATGGAAGACATTAATCTAAATGGACTGCAAGAAAATACATTGTGTGTTAGTCTTATGAAAGGTGTTCCACATGAGACTTATGTGAAGAATTTTATTAAGAACATAGATCCAGTGCTGAAGCTAGTTAAGACTAGGTATGGTTATGTGGGTCAAGAGAAACTTCAGAAATACTACCCGATTTATAATGATGTTTTATATAGACGTACTGATGAAACAAAACAAGAATGGAGAGTCTGTATTCCAGAGCACACTATAGGGTGGTTAATTTGGTACATACACTACAGCAATGCATGCTTTGGCGCCGACAATGCATCGAAAAATTAAGAAGAGAGTGTCTATTCTTTGGCATGAGCAAAAAAGTATGGAGGTTATTATGAACTTGTGATGCCTGCCAAAGGGCAAAGACTACAACAATTATACATCAAGGCCCTATGCATCCAATCATTCCAAGTGGAACTGGGGATGTAGTTGCAGTTGATCTTTTCTAAGGCCCTTTGCCAAAGTCACACGGAAATTTTACTCAGATTATGGTGGTATTGGATGTAGGATCAAAATATGCAAAATTTTACCCACTGAAACTAGCTGTTAGCAAGATGGCGGTAAAGAAGTTGGTTGATGACTATTTTATAAATGTTTGTAAACCAAAGAGGATACTTACAGACAAAGGTCCACAATGTATCTCCAAAGAGTGAGAGGAGTTGCTATGTCAAAATAACATTGAACAAGTCTTAACTGCAAAATATAGACCATCCTCGAATCCAGCAGGGCAAATCATGAAAGAGATTAATCGTATGTGCAGAACCTACTGTCATCACAAACATACCCACTGGAGGGACTATTTGAAATACTTTGAGGATGTACTTAACAGCATGCCACGTATGTCCACAGATTTTGTACCTTGTGATCTGTTGTTAAACCAGGAACCAGAAACGGTAATTACTGAACTCATTAAGGATGTCACCAAGACCACCACGACCTTGGATGATAAAATACAATTAGCAATGCAGACTCTAGAAGCTAAGGCAAATCACAGAAAATGGCGACATGATAGAATTGTTCATCCAATCTCATACAAAGTGGGTGATTTGGTGTTATTAAGACACATACAAAATCGAGTAAGATAAAAGATTAAATAAAAAAAATTAACTTTAATATAAGGGACCATGTAAAATCATTGGCATTGATGGACCAAATACAGTAGAACTGGAAGTATTAAGTTCTGGCAACTATGAAGGAAAATATCATGTGGAAAATATCAAACCCTACTATAGGAGTGACAAATGTAAACAGAATATTATGTCACTGCAGTCACTAAAGACTGTGTTGGAATCAGAAAATGTAGTGTACGCTGATAGGGTTACATGTGCTCTAATGAATTACCTTAGGTTGTAATGTGATATCCTTTATTATTCTAATTCTTCTCTTACTCATTATTTACCACGTATTGACGCACCACGTTGATTTAAGGATAATTTTTTGCTGATTGGATCTCATAAAATTATGTCAAAAGTTTGTATGTCACATTCATGTAGCGGTGGCCAGAGCTATCTCCCTTTTTAAGTTTACCTTAAGATATAAGTAGTTTGAATTGTCATAGGGTGCTCACTATTTGTTTCATGGCCTGAGGGAGCTTAATGTTGCTGTACAAGATGAAGTTAGCAGGTAATTTCTACAGCGACGGAAGTCACACATGGTGCTGCCCCCCCCCCACCCCCCTAACAACTGCCATCCTGGAGCAGCGGCCTCCCCCTTTCCAGGCAGTGTTAAGTGAGTTGCAGTTAATATTCATCATTAAATGTGCAGTCATGAGTATAGTGTGCTGCGTGAGACAATATTTGATAAATGTTAGGCACATATGTTGCTTTCTTTCCCTTTCTCTAAATTTGTGATCATATAGACTGTGTGTGATAGCGTTGTGATGTGTTAGTTCTACCCATATTGGCATTTAAACTGTGTAGTGTAGTGAGTTCAATGTCCTGTATTCCTGGTATGTCTATACTGCTTTGGGCAGTAAGGTGGATATTTTTTTCCCCTCGTCATTTTCTTTTATCTGTGTTCAGACTACATTTGGTGATGTTGTGTTATCTTTGAGTGCATTTCATGTTGTGTACACTATTTTGCTTTATTTGTGCTATATTACTTCTTGTTTGTACTTTCACTGCACTGTAGGTTAAGGTATAACATTGTATATTTCTTCCCTTCATCTTTCCTCTGATGGACCAGCCTCCATTAGCGCTTATTTTCGTAAATCCTTCAGAATTTAGAAACAATTTTCGTGCGGGAATGTAAGCGCTGATATCGATTACGATGACAACTCTATGGTCGCTTCTGTCTCCACTATATCCTTTCTTTCAGGAGTGCTAGCTCTGCAAGGTTCGCAGGAGAGCTTCTGTAAAGTTTGGAAGGTAGGAGACGAGATACTGGCAGAAGTAAAGCTGTGAGTACTGGGCGTGAGTCGTGCTTCGGTAGCTCAGATGGTAGAGCACTTGCCCGCGAAAGGCAAAGGTCCCGAGTTCGAGTCTCGGTCGGGCACACAGTTTTAATCTGCCAGGAAGTTTCATATCAGCGCACGCTCCGCTGCAGAGTGAAAATCTCATTCTGGAAACTTGGATTACCTATATTGCCACGAACGCTGCATCTGGATTGCAATGTGGGATGATGTATTGTGGTGTAGTGTTACTGTATGTATCAGTGTACCAACATATTTGTTACTTTGTGAAGCATGTAACAGTGTAGCCCTGTGTAGTGCAAGTTTTAAAAAATACATCAATGGATTATACTAGACTGAAACTTAAATTTCGGTAATTGGCACTCCTTTATTCCCCTTGTTAGTTATCATTTATTACAGCAACACTCAAGCTGCTGCTCCTAGACTGCAAGGGAAGAAGCGAATGACGATTGGATTTACGAGGCGAGTGGGTAGGAATAAGCCAACACAGACAGTATTATAACCCAACCCTTCCCCATTCGCTTACAAGAGGCAATAACCATTTAGAAAGCAATCTGAAATGAAAATCATTAAAAACACAAATACTAACCGTGAAAACCTGCGTTGTTAGAAACAACACTTCCCAGTCACATTTTATCCGTTCATGAGGCAAATTAGTTTCCTGACAAAAGTACGGTTTAATGTTTGAAATTCATCTATAGCCGTCAGAAATCCTTAAAAAGTGTATTCTTTATTGTGATATATACTTGGAAAACGTGGGTTTCAAGACCCTACGGTGACACACCTGATATCCAGAAGCTTAAATTGCATCCTTCTGCTACAGCGCAGGTCACCTACGTATTATAGACCTTCAAATATTTCAACGTAAGTCAAGGAATACATTACACCAGATTACTGTTCGAGAACTGAACATGGTCAGTCCCTTATTATCAGGCATATTCACACCCATCTTGGAAGATATACTATGGACATCTGTTAAGTGGCTTCACTCGGTGCAACCCAGTCTGCAAATGGCAGCAATTCCTGGCTGGATGCGATTGATGAAACCATTCAGTGCCGGCCGAAGTGGCCGTGCGGTTAAAGGCGCTGCAGTCTGGAACCGCAAGACCGCTACGGTCGCAGGTTCGAATCCTGCCGCGGGCGTGGATGTTTGTGATGTCCTTAGGTTAGTTAGGTTTAACTAGTTCTAAGTTCTAGGGGACTAATGACCTCAGCAGTTGAGTCCCATAGTGCTCAGAGCCAGCCAAACCATTCAGTAACACAATGCACTACTGCTCTTAGACACGCTACACAAATTAATATTTGTTTTTAACCAACTTAATTTAAAGATAATCAATTTTTATACCAATAAAAACAGTGTTTTTAATAATCAGCTATTTTTCCATCCCGTGCAACGAGGAAACAAGCAGTCATAGAAAAAAATTAATAGGACCTTTTTATAGTAAATTTAATGTAGTTTAATTTTGTACTGATAAACATTTTCTCTAGAAGCCACGGTTTTCGAGTTATTCGAGGAAAAATTTAAATAGTTATCTTTAAACACCCCCCCCCCCCTCCCCCAATCCAAACGCTCACACGCCACCGGTCATAATTTGTAAAACGTTGTTCAGGACACTCGCTCCTAGCACCGTGCAAAAATTGTGACTAGACGATTCTTACGCTAATTTTCCTTCGTTGACTGAATTGTGTACCTACCTACCGAAGGGATTGGGTGGAGGTGAAAAAGAAGTCGAGCCCACGACGAGTGGAAGCCATACTTTACTCATCCAGTTTTTGAGAGTGAGAGCACATAGTGAGTTGCGACAAACTTTACATATAACAATAAGTCTTTACGAAATTATTTCTCTGCAACACGACGTGGGATGAACTCGACAAATGTCTGAAGTAGTGCTGGATGGAATCCTGCAGGGCTGTCCATAAATCCGTAAGAATACGAGGGGGTGGAGCAATTTCCAATGCATCCCAGACATGCTCAATAATGTTCATGTCTAGGAAGTTTGGTGGCCAACGGAAGTGTTTAAACTGAGAATAGTGCTCCTGGAGTAACTCTGTAGCAGTTGTGGTCGTGTGGGGTGTCGCATTGTCCTACCGAAATTGCTCAAGTCCGTAGGAACGCACAATGGACTTGAATGGATGCATGTGATCAGACAGGATGCCAACATACGTGCCACCTGTCAGAGTCGTGTCCCATATCACTCCAACTGCACACGCCCCACACCATTACAGAACCTCCACCAGCTTGAACAGTCCCCTGCTGACTTGCATGGTCCATGGATTCATGAGGTTGTCTCCATACCCTTACACGCTCGATACAATTTGGAAGGAGACTCGCCCGACCAGGCAACACGTTTCCAGTCATCAACAGTCCAATGTCAGTGTTGACGGGTCAAGGCGAGGCGTAAAGCTTTGTGTCATGCAGTCATCAAGGTACACGAGTGGACCTTCGACTCAAAACGCCCATGTCGATGATGTTTCCGTTGAATGGTTCGCACGCTGACACTTGTTGACGGCCCAGCATTGATATCTGCAGCAATTTTCCACGTTGACTGATTCTCTTTAGTCGTCGTTGGTCCCGTTCCTGCAGGATCTTTTTTCGGCCACAGTGATGTCGGAGATTACATGTTTTAGCGGATTCCTGATATTAACAGTACACTTCATCGCTACCTCGGGGATGCTCGTGCGTTGATTATAACACCACGTTCAGACTAAATCTTGATAACCCGCCATTATAGCAGCAGTAACCGATCTAACAACTGCGCCAGACACCTGTTGTCTTATATAGGCTTTTCGGACCGCAGCGCCGTATTCGGCCTGTTTACATGTCTCTGTATTTGAATACGCACGCCTATACCAGTTTCTTTGCCCGTCAGTGTAGTGCAGGAGATCAGGAGATACGAACACATTACCCCACTCCATTTTTGTATGTTGCAGCAAATTCAGTTCAGTGTTCGAAAAAAACAGTCTGTTGTGAGCGTTTTATTAACAATGACGCGTTTCGGTCGGTTAGTGCATCTTCAGATTATCGTGAACAACGGTGTGGGCTCTCCGCTCTTCAAGATAATCCGAAGATACGTGACCGCACGAAACGCGTCATTCCTAATAATATACTGTTTTCTGTTTTTTTAACAGTAGATATGACATCATAAGCACTGAGATGCTAGAAAAACTGCTGCATCATGTATGACGTTGAAATTTATTACTTATTTGCGACTAACTCTATTCGGAATACGTTTCGCAGTCGTTATCCACACATGTCGCTGAATGTACACACAAATATATATCACTGTACGACACATAGTTCACGAGATATGTGATAAAGCGTGACTGCGTTAAAATGAAATTACAGGGCAACGTCCACTATATAAATACGTGAAATTCGTGCACAAATACGTGTGAAGTCCCTTATCTTATACATACAACATGTTACAAATGCAAAAGTTTCTGTCTGTCTGTGTGTGTGTGTGTGTGTGTGTGTGTGTGTGTGTGTGTGTGTGTGTGTGTGTGTGTGTATGTATCAGTAAGTTTGTTAGTGCTTCATTCTGAAATGGGTGGACGGATCTGGATGAAAATTGGAATGGACACAGTTTATACCCTGAATTAACACTTAGGCTACCTTGTACCTACCAAAGCGGTGGTGGTGAAAAAGAAGTATAGCCCACGACATGTGAATACCCGTACTTTATTCCTCTGTTAATTGAGCATGAGAGCTCTTAATGACTTGCAATAAACTTTACACATAATACCAAACCTCTACGAAACATTTCTCGCTGACAATCCCCACAAAGTGAAATAAGCAAAAAAGTTTATCGCTTACTACCTTTTCCCTGTTCGTGTAGTAAAACCGTCATAAAAAGCTTTACATTTTAATTTATTACTTTTTTATTACTTACTGTATTCGAGACACGTTTTGCAGATGGTATTCACACATAGCACTAAATGTACCAACAGAATTATGTCGTTGTACTACACATAGTTCAGGACATATGGTGTCATAAACACTGAGATGCGGGAAAAACTGCGGCACCGCGTATGACGTTTAAACTTATTGCTTCTTTGCTACTAACTCTACTCGCAGCACATTTCTTAGACAATATCCACATATGTCACTGAAAGTAGCTACAAAATTATAGTTGTACGGCACAAAGTGTAAGAGATATGATAGCAAACCCTGAGATGCGTGAAAAACTGTCGCATGATGAATGACGTTTTAATTTATTAGTTCTTTACTACTAACTCTATTCACAACACATTTCGCAGATAGTAGCCACACATACCGCTGGATGTACCTGAAAAATTATATCATTGTGCGTCTCGTATGCCAGGAGATGAGACGTCATAAACACTTAGCTGCCCGAAAATGAAACTGCACGATTTTCTAGAGATACTGGTGAAATATGACGGCAAATACCTGAGAAGTACGTTAAATACACGTGAAATGCATTTCACTTGTGTGTACGCTGCAAAAGCCACGAGTAAACAGCTCCTCCTGAAACGATTTCAACCAAATTTAGTATACATATTAGTTAGGAGCTGGGAACAAATCCTTTCCGGGTAGAAATCACCACCCTTCCATTAGGGTGACGGTGATAAAGTGGAGAGGGAAGAGGGGACGAGGAGATGGATAGACATAGAGGGGCAATGAGAACATGTACAGAGAGAGGTTAGAGGAGGAGTGAACAGAGAAAGGGAAGAGGAGGAAATCGACAGGGAGAGCGGAGATGAGGAGATGGAGAGAGAAAGGAAAGTGTAGAAGATGGAATGAGAGAGGAGGGAGGCGGAGATGAACTGTGAGAGAGGAGGGAAGGAGATGGGCAGGTAGAAGGGGAGATGGGGCAGCAAGAGATCAACAGAGAATGGGGATGGATTAGGTGGACAGAGAGAGAAGATGGAAGAGGTGGGGAAGAGTGGATGGGCTGAGTTCCGGAAGGAGGAAGTGGACTAATAGAAGATTGGAATAATATATAGCTATGCATTTTTTATATAAATAACTGCTTAACTGTGGCTAACGGCACGGGGCACAGCTAGTTTCCAAATAATCAAAAGGGCGACCACAGAAAAGTTACCATTCTGCGCAACGTCCGAATTTCGACTTCCTCCTCTGTGGGACAGAGGCAGGGATCTTTCAGCTCTGTAGTATCTACAGTTAATAGACGATAATACGACCTGTGTACTGTACTGCCAAAATACCGATGACAGTGAAATCAGAGTTTTGCAATTAAGCACAATTTTCCTTTGCTGGACAAGCAGCTTGTACTGAAGAAGAAAACTGTGTCTCCAATAATTCAAACGTAACTTACTGACTTCAAGCTCTGTATTATAATGATTTTTCAGTTTGTGCATCAATAACAAAACAAATTATTGGAAATTCCTCGCGTAACAGCACTCCTGTTTCATCTTTGAGTGGCCCTAAAAATGTCACGAGTTCTTTTGCAGTGTTGTTGTCGTAACCACTACATTTTTCAGAGTCGCGTCTCCCTGGAAGCATTTGCATAAATTTATCGTACTGCCTAACGAAAGAATGGGGAGTTCTAAGCCAGTTATTCCAACTAGTCTCCTTTTCCTGCTGCAAGGTTGTCTGTATAGAATTCACGTCAATAGTGTTCTCCATGAAAAGGTCATTATCTCTGGCAGCATAAGATGTGGAAAACAACTATAACCTCATGTATCAAATAATCTTCATCGAAAATGTGTTTCAGGACTGGTGATCTGTTAATTTTATCTGTTCCCGTTGTAAAGGCTATCATTTAGTGTTGCCCTGTGAACGTCATTTCTGTTGTATGTATATGGGACCAGTGCTAACTGATTTGTTTTTCAGGTTTCATCATGACTATTTCATTATGTGTATAATGTTCCGCCAAGAAGTGTTCGCAGGACTGAAGTATGAAATAAAATGTGATTGTAAGCTTGCGGCACTGGAAACCCAATGAGACAGCTGTGGATGAATTTTAATGCTGCAGATCAGTCTTTGAGTTAAGTAATCATCTTTTGTAACTGAAAACTTCGCGTCTCCTTTGGCGTTCATCTAAAGGTGCTCTGTCTCATCACTACCTCCTTCACCAAATAGCATGAATTACTGAAATCTAGAAAACGTACCACTGTAGTAATAAGTTTATAGATTACATATATGGCCTAAGTTAAAAGAACATTTTCTCCGGCTTCTGTAGAGGCCGGACATGATATTGTAGATACAAAAGAACAGACATAATGAGATATGATCTTATAGCAAATAATGAAGAACAGACGTTAAACCATATGAAAGATAAATTTTTCCTGCTCAACTGATGCATCTTGACATGCACAGTATATTTATGGTGTTAAATCTTATGGATCAATTGCCGTTTTTAAGTTCGAAACGTTTTAACACTGGCCAACATAACTTTTTGTTATCCTTCGGAAAGAGTTAATAATTGAGACAAACTTAACATGCTCACATATGACTAGGCTTGACAGTTTCCATACAGCCCTGAATGCTATGATCTGACATTTATGTAACAAAAAGATATAAAACACAGTTGTTGTTGTTGTGGTCTTCAGTCCTGAGACTGGTTTGATGCAGCTCTCCATGCTACTCTATCCTGTGCAAGCTTCTTCATCTCCGAGTACTTACTGCAGCCTATATCCTTCTGAATCTGCTTAGCGTATTCATGTCTTGCTCTCCTTCTACGATTTTTACCCTCCACGCTGCCCTCCAATACTAAATTGTTGATCCCTCGATGTCTCAGAACATATCCTACCAACCGATCCCTTCTTCTGGTCAAGTTGTGCCACAAACTTCTCTTCTCCCCAATTCTATTCAATACCTCCTCATTAGTAATGTGATCTACCCATCTAATCTTCAGCATTCTTCTGTAGCACCACATTTCGAAAGCTTCTATTCTCTTCTTGTCAAAACTATTTATCGTCCACGTTTCACTTCCATACATGGCTACACTCCATACAAATACTTTCTGAAACGACTTCCTCACATTTAAATCTACACTCGATGTTAACAAATTTTTCTTCTTCAGAAACGCTTTCCTTGCCATTGCCAGTCTACATTTTATATCCTCTCTACTTCGACCATCATCAGTTATTTTGCTCCCCAAATAGCAATACTCATTTACTACTTTAAGTGTCTCATTTCCTAGTCTAATTCCCTCAGCATCACCCGACATAATTCGACTACATTCCATTATCCTCGTTTTGCTTTTGTTGATGTTCATCTTATACCCTCCCTTCAAGACACTGTCCATTCCGTTCAACTGCTCTTCCAAGTCCTTTGCTGTCTCTGACCGAATTACAATGTCATCGGCGAAGCTCAAAGTGTTTATTTCTTCTCCATGGATTTTAATACCTACTCCGAACTTATCTTTTGTTTCCTTTATTGCTTGCTCAAAATACAGATTGAATAACATCGGGGATAGGCTACAACCCTGTCTCATTCCCTTCCCAACCACTGCTTCCCTTTCATACCCCTCGACTTTTATAACTACCATCTGCTTTCTGTACAAATTATAAATTTCCCTTTTTAAATTTTCTAACCTACCTGCCCGATTAAGGAATCTGACATTCTACGCTCCGATCCGTAGAACGCCAGTTTTCTTTCTCCTGATAACAACGTCCTCTTGAGTAGTCCCTGACCGGAGATCCGAATGGGGGACTATTTTACCTCCGGAATATTTTACCCAAGAGGACGCCATCATCATTTAATCATACAGTAAAGCTGCATGCCCTCGGGAAAAATAAAACACACTAAAATAAAACACAGTAATTCAACAAATAGAATATGTAACACTATGTGACTGTCAGTGATGGCAGTTGGAGTCTTAAGCTATCATCTAGCACTTCGTTCATAAAGATTGCACAATGCGTTAAGCAGTTATTAATTTGCTGTGATTATTGAAAACGTATTTGTTAACTGTGTTCAAGTACCTTCCATTTTTATGTTATTTATAATATGGAAATCTTAATAAATGCGCCTCAGACCACAAGTACCATGGTATTTTTGTATTTGCTGTACTGTGAAACATCGAATTATTATAGAATTATGGAGTATAAGGCCATCATTCATTCTGTAGCAAAAGCCCGCCATTGTACCTGATGTGTCGACAGAAGTGCCGACACAGTGTGGTTTGAGGGGACCGCAATGCACGCTATAAGCTCACGAAGGATGGCGTGAGGTCTGAAACAGGATACGTAATGAATGCTATAAAGAAAAGTACGTAGCTGCTGGAATACTTAACTTTAATCCATCCTTGTTGTACATCGCTATTGACGATACAATTGAGACTCTGTAGATTCAGGCAATAAACTACTAATGGCGCCTTGCTAGGTCGTAGCCATTGACTTAGCTGAAGGCTATTCTAACTATCGTCTCTGCAAATGAGATCGTATGTAGGCAGTGAACCATCGCTAGGAAAGTCGGCTGTACAACTGGGACGAGTGCTAGGGAGTCTCTCTAGACTAGACCTGCCGTGTGGCGGCGCTCGGTCTGCAATCACTGATAGTGGCGACACGCGGGTCCGACATGTACTAATGGACCGCGGCCGATTTAAAGCCTACCACCTAGCAAGTGTGGTGTCTGGCGGTGACACCACAGTACCAGACACGCACTGTAGAGTAGGCTGGAGGTCCTGCGCTGCTGCCTACTAATAGGGGAATACAATGCTATTTTACGCTGCTGGCCTGTCCTTTGTCGACGCTCGTGGCCCATCCGGAACTCCACTCCCATGATACACCTTCAGACCTCTCTCTGGCTGATTTCTCGAGCATATGCCGTAGTTACAAGTAGTAAGGCGCTGGACTCACATTCAGAAGATCAGAAGATCAGCGATTCAAATCCCACTCTGGCCATCAAGGTTCAGATACCCAAACCGAGTTTGTCTCTTCTTCTATTGACTGCGTTGTCAATGGAACGTTAAACTGTAATCTTCCTTCCTTCCTTTACCTATTCTCCATCACAACGTTCTCGAGTGGCATTGCAACTTTTCTTGCTTTGTGACGAAAAGGTACTACCTGTCAGTTACGATATGCTACTGCAATAAAGCAAAGCACATACTGTAGCTACCGTACACTGTATAGTTCCGAAGATATCAATATGCAGGTTCAGTTTTAACGGTCGATCGTCGAAGGCGTACGTGCATTGGTAGTAGTAGGTTTAGTAGTATTCGTGACTAAAAAAATTTCCTTATCATGGTCTTGCTTATTATTTTGTGATCATAGCAACCCAAAGATATTCACTTTGTGTCAAGTTTCCACAGCAATTGATCTCTGGTCCTAATAACATTTAATGTTGGAACAGCTTATGATTTTTCACTAAAAAAAACACAGACTCCCGAAGTTTCAATTTTAAAGAATAATTGGCTTTTGGACTAGTTCAAACTAACACTTTTCCATTATTATTGTGACTTTCCACTTTAAAATTACATTTAATGTAACTTACAATATCCAGCGACTTTAGTATAATGGTCCGCCGCAGCTGCACTTCAGTTACAAAGATGATCTTTGTCTCTTGATTTATAACTTATTTCGCCAGTTATTTGACAAACCGTTGTTTCTGCAATGTTATGAATTTAGATTCATCTTTTGTATGCTTGCTAAAGAAAATGTCAGCATCCTAATCGCCGTGAGGTATAGTCTATAAAATATCACGTCCGTGCATTCAATATTCCACAGATAGCATTATCGCATATAATTTGATTTCCCGTTTCATTAAGCTCATTTCGACTTTTAAAAAATCAACTTAACTTAATCCACAGTATATTCCACTCAGACTCAATTCGTAACAATTATCTTAATATAAACTTTCGACTGAACACTTCAAAATTAATTACAGTGAAATCATACCGTTATAAACAGCCATTCGTGACGACAGCTGAACATGAACTCTCTCGACCCTCACAGTATCAATTCCATACAAAATCTTTTTCAGTTTGTAAAATTCTTCTTTTTTCCATCATTACGGCAAGGTTGGGCGAGTCTCTTTCGGACGTCTTCCTTGGAACTCGACCGTCGTTGTCACGTTTCTGATGGCCGATAACTCTATTTGAAAGCGGGAAGACCTTTCCTTCCGCCACTGCCACAACCCCGCTCGTAAGATGAAACAAAAATAAACAGAAACATTTCTTCCAGTATTACAGTTGTAACAACAAAATATAGAATTCATTTGACCATGTCTAAACACTACAACAAACCTACAGCTACTTACATTCCATGTGTCACGTGGCGGGAACAAATCTATGGTATTGCGCTCCAAACACTGTATCATCACAACTCTCGAGCAGGTACTTTTCCCCTTACATATTGACACTTCAACATTTTCTTGCGTTAGCTCCCCCACTACTTGACTACCAAGTGCAGAATCCTCACCTGCCTAACCTCTATCAATTCCATATCGTAAACGAGAAGGCTTCCCACTTAATATTTGTGATGAAACCTGTTATTTTTTCTGTATCTTTCATTAATTCAGCCAAACAAACTCAATCACGGAGATGGCCTGATCGGGAAGTCGGCAATAACATTGGCGGTGTTTATTGCTCCTGTTGTGCTATCCGCTCTCCAAACAGCCGAGCGTCATCAGAGGGTCGCCCCGGACGTTTGTTTGTCCTGTCGGCGTGATGCATCGTACGCCATCAGCTGGCAGCCGCTTCCGGACTGACGCAAACAGGAACACGGGACGCAGCAGGAAGGACTGCAAGTGGAGGGAATGTAGGGGCTCCTCAAGCGGTCTACCGTTTAACGGTTCATGTGCAGTGTCCGACACGTGCTCTCCATATTTTTTTTTTTAAGTCATCTTATTTTCTATTCGTCTGATACCGCCCTCCATCTCATGCAGTGTTGTGCCAATCTCTACATCTCTTCGCTGCTGTTACACCCCGCATCTAATACAGGGTGGCCCAAACCGCCTGAGAAGCTTGTAAGAGTATTGTAAGGCAGGTTGTGACGACAAATAATACAGGGCTATTACAAATGATTGAAGCGATTTCATAAATTCACTGTAGCTCCATTCATTGACATATGGTCACGACACACTACAGATACGTAGAAAAACTCATAAAGTTTTGTTCGGCTGAAGCCGTTCTTCAGGTTTCTGCCGCCAGAGCGGTCGAGAGCGCAGTGAGACAAAATGGCGACAGGAGCCGAGAAAGCGTATGTCGTATGCACTCACATCAGTCAGTCATAACAGTGCAACGACACTTCAGGACGAAGTTCAACAAAGATCCACCAACTGCTAACTCCATTCGGCGATGGTATGCGCAGTTTAAAGCTTCTGGATGCCTCTGTAAGGGGAAATCAACGGGTCGGCCTGCAGTGAGCGAAGAAACGGTTGAACGCGTGCGGGCAAGTTTCACGCCCAGCCCGCGGAAGTCGACGAATAAAGCAAGCAGGGAGCTAAACGTACCACAGCCGACGGTTTGGAAAATCTTACGGAAAAGGCTAAAGCAGAAGCCTTACCGTTTACAATTGCTACAAGCCCTGACACCCGATGACAAAGTCAAACGCTTCGAAGTTTCGGCGCGGTTGCAACAGCTCATGGAAGAGGATGCGTTCAGTGCGAAACTTGTTTTCAGTGACGAAGCAACATTTTTTCTTAATGGTGAAGTGAACAGACACAATTTGCGAATCTGGGCGGTAGAGAATCCTCACGCATTAGTGCAGCAAATTCGCAATTCACCAAAAGTTAACGTGTTTTGTGCAATCTCACGGTTTAAAGTTTACGGCCCCTTTTTCTTCTGCGAAAAAAACGTTACAGGACACGTGTATCTGGACATGCTGGAAAATTGGCTCATGCCACAACTGGAGACCGACAGCGACGACTTCATCTTTCAACAGGATGGTGCTCCATCGCACTTCCATCGTGATGTTCGGCATTTCTTAAACAGGAGATTGGAAAACCGATTGATCGGTCGTGGTGGAGATCATGATCAGCAATTCATGTCATGGCCTCCACCCTCTCCCGACTTAACCCCATGCGATTTCTTTCTGTGGGGTTACGTGAAAGATTCAGTGTTGAAACCTCCTCTACCAAGAAACGTGCCAGAACTGCGAGCTCGCATCAACGATGCTTTCGAACTCATTGATGGGGACATGCTGCGCCGAGTGTGGGAGGAACTTGATTATCGGCTTGATATCTGCAGAATCACTAAAGGGGCACATATCGAACATTTGTGAAAGCCTAAAAAAACTTTTTGAGTTTTTGTATGTGTGTGCAAAGCATTGTGAAAATATCTCAAATAATAAAGTTATTGTAGAGCTGTGAAATCGCTTCAATCATTTGTAATAACCCTGTACAGTTAAGAAAAAAATTCGATACGTAGCCCGGTTTCGGAGTTAATTAGTGCTGAAATTATCCCGTCAATCCGTTGCGGGCGTAAACTGAAACAACCCACCAGATACAATTAGTGTGAGTTGTTCTCATAGTGTGGGCGACAGCGCGCGGGACTGCCCAGCCTTTGACTCGGCTCCGTCCCGTGTCCAGTTTCTGTTGTTCGGTTTCAGGAAACCAAACGAAGAACACCTTAGGCGTCACCGTCTCTGGCGGGCCGCTTGAATGGCGCGATCGGCTAGCCTCAACGCTAATTCACTCCGAAATGCCACAAGGAATCGATTTTTTTTTCTTAACAAATATTTCTCACCTCAACTTCCCCTGCAACACTTTTACAACCTTTTTAGACTGTTTCTGACCCCCCTGTATAACTTGTTTTGGGTATTCTGACTCTAATATCTTCCCCGTTTACTGCCACTTCCAGCATCAAGATAAGTATTCCAAGATGCTACAGAAGACATCCTACTAGCCTGTCCCTTCTACTAGTAAGGTTCTTGCGCTGAATTCTTTCTTCAATTACTCTTTCTTCACACGTGGAATAATCGGGTCTACTGCCGGATGTTTGTGTCGCTCTGTCACAATATTTCGGCCACGTAACTCGTTGCCTTCTTCAGGTGCTACCTGAGACTGCCGTTCAGACAGACAACACCTTACAGGCAGCGCCAGGCGGGCGCGGACGACAAACAGAGCGCCCAGCGCCCTCTGGTCATAAATACTGGACAAGATCCTCCAATAGGGCAGTCTCAGGTAGCACCTGAAGAAGGCAACGAGTTACGTGGCCGAAATATTGTGACAGAGCGACACAAACATCCGGCAGTAGACCCGATTATTCCACATGTCAAGATCTCGCCGGGAAAGCCGAAAGAGTTACTCTTTCTTCACTTATCTACCCGTCTAATTTTACAAAAACTGACAGCATCCTCGGAGAAAAACAGCAATCGCTGGTTGTAAAACAGATTTTTTACTGTCCATCTTGGTTGCTTAAATTTTTTAAGTGACCGGTTTCGATTCAATATACATCATCCTAAGATCTGAATATAAAAGTAAAATAACTGATCAACAAGTGCTCTAAGAAACACAACGCTGATTGCTTCAGTTACAAAAATAACTTGCCCAACTTATCAGCAAAAGTTGGGTACTATGTCACAGAATAAAAGAGTGTGAGATTTTCACTCTGCAGCGGAGTGTGCGCTGATATGAAACTTTCTGGCAGATTAAAAGTGTGTGCCTGACCGAGACTCGAACTCGGGACCTTTGCCTTTCGCGCGGGCAAGTGCTCTACCGTCTTTTTTTTCCGTTATTGATCGCTGTGTTTGGTCGTTGCGGACGTCGCAAGACATCCTGTTCAAGTTCGGTGGTTGATCCTTCCACTCAGTTTATTATTACAGAGGCCAACCGGCTGTCTGACCGAACACGCTGGGCTACCGTGCCGGCACACCTTGCAGAACTGCAAGGTTCGCAGGAGAGCTTCTGTAAAGTTTGGAAGGTAAGAGACGAGGTACTGGCAGAAGTAAACCTCTGAGGACCGGGAGTGAGTCGTGCTTCGGTAGCTCAGTTGGTCAGCCGGCACGGTAGCTCATCGTGTTCGGTCAGAGGGTTAGCTGCCCTCTGTGATAAAAATAAAACTGAGTTAATGGATCAATAACGAACTTCAATGGGCGTCAGGGGACGTCCGCCACGAACAATTGCAACTAACTATAACGACCAAAAATGAGATTACAAAAAAGAAAAAAGTTGGTAGAGCACTTGCCCGCGAAAGGCAAAGGTCCCGAGTTCGAGTCTCGGTCGGGCCCACAGTTTTAATCTGCCAGGAAGTTTCAATAAAACAGTGGTTTGGTAGAACTCACGTTATTCTTGCAATCCGCTCGGCAATTGCCAACAACTGGCTTCTGGTTCTTCTGTCACATATGGCTGAAACTGTCACGAATACTGGTCAGAATTTGCATATCGAGACAGGGCTAAAAAGGGACGGTTCCTCTACGTCGTAGAGGAACCCGAAATTTACAGTCAAAAAAGCAAGATCGAAATCAAATTTTGAATGAACAAAACGGTTTCAATCACAATGCCTATTTTAAAATTAATAACGACTTACTAAGATGATAATCGTCGCCTATGGATGTCCTAGACGACAGGGTAGAATGAGATGAGCGTATGTAAGGGAACGAGGAAGTAGGTAAGAGGTCGATCACCCTCCAGCACGAAACGCACGTTTCCGTCCCCTCTGAGCCCACATTGTCGAGTCGTCATCCGCGCGATTCAGCAGCCATCTATGACGAGTAAAAGTGGCTCTTTCTACCGGACGCTGACCGCTATGGAGTATGTATGTAACACGATCTGAATAAATTTAAGTAAATCTACGGACAGTGCTCGAATGCTGATCACCTGCTCGCCCTAAGAATCTCACGCCCACACCGCCACCCATCCTGTCCAGTAAAACGCCTTATAGAATGGTGTCAGAAGTAGGATCCTCTGGAATTCCTTTCCTGGGGAGAGAAGAGAACCCACAGCCTTGCATTACGGTGCATCGGTGATTGGCATTGTTCGCGAATGTTCGGTTTCTGTTCAAAATGGTTCAAATGGCTCTGAGCACTGTGGGACTTAACTTCTGAGGTCATCGGTGCCCTAGAACTTAGAACTGCTTAAACCTAACTAACCTAAGGACAGCACACACATCCATGCCCGAGGCAGGATTCAAACCTGCGACCGTAGCGATCGCGCATTCCAGACTGTAGTGCCTAGAACCACTCGGCCACCCCGGCCGGCTCGTTTTCTGTGTCTGTAGGTGGAACCAGCACAAAAAAGACACCATTCTTCCTCTAAGCGTATTGTCTTATTGCTGGCTTGGTAGCAGAGTTTCTTTGCGAGCTGCTGTATTGCAGAGTCGAGCACGGGACACAGAGCTGCTATGTTGTGTCGTGGATAGCTCTGCGCGGGAAAGGCATTATTATGGAGTTCAAGTGTGGCTGCAAGTAGTATTTTCGTGAAGTAATGAGATATGGAAGTGGATTCAGTGTGAGCGGTGCCGCCGATAACGTATTTGAGTACCCACCCGTTTGCGTGTCGCACCGTACAACATCAATCATCCGCGTCGTATTCGGCCTTCCAGAATGAAACTAATGTGAATCAGTATAATAGTCTATCACAAAGGAGAGAAATCAAATGCCAGTGTCTGGGAGCGAGCGTGAGAACATGCGTTCGGTCATCGCGTTTCCGCGTCATCTACAATAAGCCGCGTCGAGACAGTTACGCGCACGCTAGTACAAGTGAGAACTGTGAACTGTAAATTAACTTTTATGTACAGTGTTATATGAGTGCGAAGAAGGACTGGTACCAGACATCTGTGTGTACGTGACGAGCAAAAGAACTTTCGTTCGACCATTCCGTTTCCGCATCATCAACAATCACCCACGTCGTGTCGGTTACGTATACGCTCGTCCAAGTGATAATTGTGTACAGATAATCATCATCTCTGCCTGTGTACCTATCACCGAAGGTTAGGCCACAGTAAGACTGTGAAAAGAATATGACGGCGTAAAGTACAATAGTGATAGGATTTAACGTCATCAAGAATACTATGCAATAATAAGGGAATGATAATTACGACCCCTCATCAAATTAGCAAGCACTTACGACTTAGTGTGTGAACAGTGTTACATTGAGTCGGACAGTATCTCTTCGGGCGACGCAGTGCGACGAGGCATAGCACTAACGTAGCATTGCAGCAGATAATGGTTATGCATGGCGTGTATGCAAAAGGTATTGATGGCATTTTTTTTTTTAATCAACAGAGTGTCTGGGTTAATCAATTACGGTGGATGCAAAAGAAGTTACGGATTCGCAGACTGCTATAGCACAGTTTCGCGCAGAATTTCATCAATTAAAAAGAGATGCAGGAGGTAGAAGGAAGTAGCTCAACTAAATAGTAGCCCTCGGAATAGAGCCGTTGCAAGCACAATGGATTCAGCTGTAGTTAAAAATTTTTCTTTGATCCCAACAGTTCCAGCCTTTCATGGGAAGTTTGATGAGGATGTTCACATGTTTCTTAGATAAACTGGAAAACGTAGCAGCTTCATAATCGTGGAGTGATTCGGGTAAAGTAACAGCGGCAAAAATTTTGAATCCAAGATCATGTTTTCGAATTTGTTACTGAGCAACTACCTACGATGTTTCTAAGCAGACACTTGTGCGATGGTACAAGAGGAAGAATACAGCAAGTTTTTGCAGGTAATAGCTCCACGGCATGCGTATATCGGACAGAGAATCGCGTTTTGCTGATAGTGTTATGAAAGTATATTGTTAACACGTATGAGCTCATTGAAAACGACTCGCAAAATGAGGCAAAATTGTTTGAAGTCGGACAAAGTGCATCAGGTACATAATTGAACGGGCTAAAGGGCGAAGTCGGTCGTGCAGCTATGTCAGCACTTTGCAAGGCATTTGAAGAACCCATACAAACGGCAGTTCTATTTGTGGAAAAGCTATGGGGTCACAAACGGACCGCAAAGCAGATGTGTGTTCGAAGCTTGCTCAGAAACCAGTTATCATGGGTATGGGCAACAGACTACAAATACTAGCAGGAAAGAGATTCAATGTTTTTGTGTGGAAGGAAAGGCTAATAACGCGGACTTGTACAGAAACGAATGCGTGGAGTACGTTAAACGATAGAGGGGGCGGAGGGGCCACCACTGCCTCCGTCCCCAAGAAGCAGGAGTTGCTGTCAGCTCCACGAATGACAGTTCAGAAGGTCTGCTTGATAACGCGATTTACCGCGAACAGAGTGTCCGTTTTCTAGTTGATACAAGGGCTCTAATTTCTCTGAGTGGTGCCATGCAGTTAAGGAAAGAAGCTGGAGGCAGCCGAGCTATACCATTAGAGAGTTAAATAGTAGCCAGGTGTAGAGTTACGGAGAAGTTTAATTTCGTGTTAGGGCAAGATGAATATGAGGCCGAACTGCAAGTGGTAAGAAGCAGAGAGGAACGCTAAGAAATGATGCTAGGGTTGGATTTCGTGTCAGCTAACCACGCTCAGATCGATGAAGCAGAAAGAGGAATGTCATTCGGTCAGAATGATTATGACTGCAGTGGTAACTCCAAGAGTCATACTCAAAGGGATGTCGGTGCTGCTGAGGTAACGCGCAAACCGAGTAGCGACCTAAATATACCGTTCCGAGTCGTCGTACATCTGATGGAAAATGAGCGCATGCCCCTGTAGACACAAAACGCTATATATCGACGACGTGAAGGTATCGAAGTGCCAGGGAAGCAGTCTGTTCTTAACAGAGCCATCAGTAAAGGCGACTTGCTACACCAGTGGCGTTGCTATTTAGCAAGAACGTTCAGTGTCATTAAGGACGAACAAAGTGGAAAATTACGTGGTCCAGTAAGCATTGTTAACATGAATAAAGCAAGACCAGAATTACCACGCGTAATTATTGTGGCAACAGTATCGAACACAGATCTACAAGACGTGATAGAAGTCCTTACCGAGGATAATGACTTACATGCAATAACTTATTGTCCCCTGCATGTCAGTACAAAAGAGGCAACTGACGAAGCACGTGGATCAATCGAACGAGAACTGGTTACTAAATTAAACCACTTATCGCCGGAGGATCGGGAAATAATTTCACCCGTGTTACTTAGCTACTCTGATCTTTTCCGTGAGCGGGGTAATCTTCCAGCAACTCCGTTAGTTCAAGACAGGATACATACAGGAGGAATAGTACCCATCGCTCAACGGTCATACAGAATTCTCTATAGCCAACAGCCTTAGTCGACGAGATGATTGAAGAACGACTCAAAGCCGGGTTCATTGAAACTAGAAAACCGCCAGATCCACCCTGGTCATCGCCCATCGTAACCGTGGAGAAGGAATCGCCTACGGGAGAAGTTTCGATTTTGTGTTGATTACTGGAACCTGAATGCTGCAATGCTACCAGACATTCATCCATTACCGGATCTTGTACAGTCATTGGATTATCTTGGTTCATGTAAAATCTTCTCTGTTTGTGACCTAAACAGTGGGTACAGTCAACTGACTCTACATCTAGACGATCGGGCTAAAACATAATTTATTACACCCACTGGCATGTAGAAGTATAACCACCGTCCTTTCGGTCTTCGGAATGCGCCAGCAACACTCCAGCGCTTGATGGATACTGTTTTAGAGGACTGACCTCCACTCGGTGTACGGTTTACCTCATTTACAACATTTTCAGCCGAGACATGCAACAGCACGCTGAAGGATTGCATGCTTTATTTGAGACACTGGGCAACGCAAATCTTTCCTTGTCAACGTCAAAATGTCTTTTTGCTGTACATGGAGTAGAGTATTTTGGACACAGGAAAATCGCAGATGCTGTCAGACCTCTGGTTTTTTTGTACTAAAGCGATCAAGGCCCTCCGCACCTCCTGAACCCAAATGTGTTACCGCACTGACATTATACTGGACTTGGCACCATCTGCGAATGAAGTGCACCATTATTAGGAATTATTCGGTAGAGAATTGGTTTGATGAGACACCTGGTAGTTAATTTTTATTGGAGAGGGTGGTGTAAGGAAACGAGGAAGTAGGCAAGCCATCGTTCACCCTCCAGTGCGGAACGCATGTTTCCGTCCCTGCTGAGTACGCACTTCCAGGTCGCCGCCCTCGCGAGTGAGCTGTCCACTCGGAATAAAAGTGGGTCTTTGTACTGTCCGGGGCTCGGATGTGTCTGTTGGTGTCGTCAGCCACCCGACTTCGGTATTGGGCTTGTGTGTCGGGTACGAGTCAGTAGGCTGCAGGGACGTGGACCGCTACAGAGTACATATGTAACATGATTCGAATAAAGTTAAGCAAATCAAAGGACTGTGTTCGAATGCTGATCATCTGGTTCTTCTAACAACCTCACTCTCACACCACCGCCAATCCTGACCAGTAAAACACCTCATATGTATGGCATTGGAACCTGGGTTTGTGTGTTGTGTGTGTGTGTGTGTGTGTGTGTGTGTGAATTCCTAAGGGACCAAATTGCTGAGGTCATCGGTCCCTAGACTTACACACTACTTAAACTAAGTTACGCTAAGAACAACTCGCACACCCGTACCCGATGGAGGACGAACCTCAGGCGGGAGGGGTGGCGCAATCCGTCACACGGTGCCTCAAACCACGCGGCCGCTAGGTGCGGTACCTGGGAATGTTCGGCCACCGAGTTGCTAGTCTTTTCAGTCGATGCCACATTGGGAGAATCGCGTGTCGATGACGATGAAATGATGATGAGGACAACACAAAACCCAATCCCAAGCGGAGAAAATCTGTGACCCAGCCAGGAAGACAAACCGGACCCCTACATGGCAGTCAGATCTAAGCGGGCAGCCTGACACGGGAGAGAAAATGTGGGTTGCAGCAGCTGGAACACATGTGCTGCGTCTGACATCGGCGAAGTAACCTCCTGCGCTGCCCTCTCAGCACCGCATCAGCGAAGATCAAAGGGAGGGTGTCGCAGCGGAGACGGACCTGCAGTAACACCATGGAAACGGAAGTCTTCTACCATTAAAACTACATTTTTTTTACATTTTGAGAATGTTTGTTACCTTTCGGAAACCACAAGTTTTGTTCAAGTATTTCCAAGAACAGTATTCTCAATAAACAAGCCAATATCATTTTTAATTCAGTGCGGGTATGCATTTTCAATCGTATGTGCGAAATGTGGCAGACATCACCTGTTGGTATTTTCCTTGGGATCTGTGTGAATAAGGTGCATTCTACCAAAACAAATTTTATTCTCTGATCTGGCCAGTTAAATTTTGCTTAAAAGTTTGACGGGTTACTCTTGAAACTGGTACAGTCAGGTACGTTCTAGTACATTTGGTGTTTGATTATACGATTCAAATGCTTTCAATGTCTTGTTGTGCAATTTCCCGATTGTCCAATTTTCACTTCCATACAGTGCCGTATTCCAAGTGTATGCATTTAGGAGATTTCCATATCAACACCTGGTATCAGAAGACCTCTTTTATTGAAAAAATTTCCTTCACCTGTGTAGATCCACTTCTGACACGGGTACAGATACAAGTGAAGCGGGGGAGGGGGGTGGGGGAAGATGTCATAGGGTCATTCTGCCTCCTCCAAATAGAAAATTTCTTTAGAAACATTTATTTTTAAATAAATTTATTCATTTTCTATGGAAATGGTTGTGGTCACAAACTGTATTATAAATTAATGAAATAATTTTTGCTGTTTCTGTCATTTTTTTACTTATGTTTATTAACTGGACGACTTTCCGCATCATGGTCCCAACATCAGGTGGATTTCGGTTAAATTAATCTGAAGTTTTCTGGCTGTTCCACTGAAATGAAAAACGAAAGAAAATGTTGTGTCAGCTTGTTTAGCTCAGATTGGTTAATCAACCAAGAAATGCCAGATAATTACACTATTTAAATATGTGCCATGACATAAATATAATTACATTAAAAGACTGTATTTTCATTATTTTTACTGACTTAGCAATTGAAATTAGTTTATCTGAGCACATAAGTCTTTGGAATGTAAACATCTGAATGTGAAAGTACCATATGATGATGACGTGTTTATTACTGCATTCAGTCGCTACAGTCGTAGGTTCGAATCCTGCCTCGGGCATGGATGTGTGTGATGTCCTTAGGTTAGTTAGGTTTAAGTAGTTCTAAGTTCTAGGGGAGTGATGACCTCAGATGTTAAGTCCTATAGTAGTGCTCAGAGCCATTTTGAACTGCGTTCAGTGTACCAGACATACCATTTCCGCAAAAATGTTGAGAGGTGGCATGAGCCCCCTCTTTTATTTCTATCTTACGATTTTCGTCTCTAATTGCATGCGGTGAAAAGTTGCTATTCCTTCACACGCGAACTTCCCACGCAGCGTCTCTCGTCACCCAGGTGGTCCGGTGACAGGCGGGACTCGCTGATCTCGAGAGGGTTAAGCCGACGGGTGTGAAGGAGTCGAGTGGATGCTTTCCAGACGCCGACATTGTCAAAAGACACGCCCAGAGGGGCCTGAAGTAGCGGCTGGGCTAGAGGTTCCGTTACTTCGCAGAAACTTAGCGAGAACACTTTCTGGCAGGCTACCAGCGAGGCGTGGGAATGACTTGTGTACCCAGGCAGTTGTGGCGGGAAAATTCCCGCGCTTTCTGCAAAATAGTAACTGTGATTGGCTTGCTCAGGGCATAGCTCCGTGACGTAGCAAAATCAGCGCAGAAATTGGCGCCAAGAATCTCCATTGGTGGAATGGTAGTGCTCCGGCAATGGAGTGGAAATTTCCGCCGGTTTTCGAGTTGCTGATTGGAACGTTTAACCACGGCCACTGTCGTGTGGGCGGGAATGTTCGGTGTTTGGCATGTACGGGTGCTCTAGAGTAGTCGGCTCTCGCCTTTCGGTCGAAGACGTCGAAGCAACCAGCCATCACCTCCAGTACGCCAGATCGTGTTCTGGTAGTTAAGAAGACAGTTTGGTAATGTATGTCCGCAGCACCGGCAGATAGGGATTTTCCTAGGTGATAATCAGAGCCCAGCAGAGCGCGCCTGTTCGTCTTTTTCTAACTTTGTTCTGTCTTGAGTAGCAGCAATTAATGTTGGGTTAGCTGTGTGTCTCTCTTAAGATTTGAGTGGCAAGGAATTGGCTCCACATGCCACTTCGTCATAAACCTCACAATCTAGTTTAGGGACAACTTCACCTTCACAAGCCGGCCGAAGTGGCCGTGCGGTTAAAGGCGCTGCAGTCTGGAACCGCGCGACCGCTACGGTCGCAGGTTCGAATCCTGCCTCGGGCATGGATGTTTATGATGTCCTTAGCTTAGTTAGGTTTAACTAGTTCTAAGTTCTAGGGGACTAATGACCTCAGCAGTTGAGTCCCGTAGTGCTCAGAGCCATTTGAACCATTTCACCTTCACAACATTTGTTTCAGTATCCAATTTGAGCCAATTTGATGTATTATAGATGTTTCATGTGTTTTTGTTTATTATTTTGTGTTTAGTCTTAATAAATGATATTGTTATTTTGGACAGAACTTTCATTCTGTTAATCGGTAGAGCAACCCATCATTTCTCACTACGTTAATGAAACCTTCCTTTATTTAACTTATTTATCAAATTAAATTATTGCAGGTGCCAAACTCTTTTCTACTCCACTTGCAGGGTTGATTACAGTCAGTTCGCGTATATTTTTTAATCCTCGTGCAACAGCAAAAATCGGAGTTAGAATAGGGGGGGCTTAGAGCATCATCTACATATGTAGATTCTAGAATTTAGTGTTAAATACACTGCTAGCCCCGACACCTCGCATAAAATGGCGACCCTTAGCCTCGGATCTCTCCTGTGAATCGCTGATAAGCAAATATTATTAGTAGTAGGGACATTCAGAATTTTTTTTGCTTAATTTTTTTTATTGATTAATACCCAAGTTTTTTTTCTGGTAGTTCTGCGTTTAGTTTTAAGAAGCGGCGCATGATTACAGTTTTTGTTTTCAGTGTATATATTCTTTTGTTCATTGTTTTTGTGTTCCTTTGATGGTGTGTCCGTATCACATCACACTTTGTCGGATTTGTGTGCGGTTTCTGTACCACATCAAATTGCGTTTGTGATTACAGCGTTGGAACAGCGTTGTTGAAATTTTATGTCTATGTGTAAAAATACAGGGAGTAGATTATTTTTAATGTGTATTTGAGATAAATTTTGTTTCTCATGAATGATCACGAGGAGTAAGGCACGACTATTAGTGAGCGAAGCTAAAACAAAAGTGGATACTATAATGGATAAGGGGCACGTTACTGACGGGGATAGGTTCGGAGGTGAGATGGGCACATTTTTAGCAGGTCAGGACGACAGGGTCATTGATGAGGAAGGTGATTTGGACGCGATCTCAGAGCAGCGTTGCGGCCGTGATTATGATAGTGAAGTAGAGGATGAAACAGAGACAGGCACACAGGTCGAGACGGTAGCAGAAGTTTATAATCAAACGAACGAGAGCAGACAGGGGCTAGCTCGGCCACGTCAGAGCTCTAGCGCCCAGGTGTCCAGAGTTACATCTCCCACGTTTGAAGAGGATCAAAAAGATGACGTAAACTCAATACTGAGCTTCCTACGATCAATGAAAGAAGAAGCTGACGAACAGCGTAATAGGGAGAAGGAAGCAGAGGAGAAACAACGTAAGAAGGATAAGGAAGAAGCTGACGAACAGCGTAAGAGGGAGAAGGAAGAAGAGGAGAAACAACGTAAGAAGGAGAAGGAAGAAGCTGACGAACAGCGTAAGAGGGAGAAGGAAGAAGAGGAGAAACAACGTAAGAAGGAGAAGGAAGAAGCTGGCGAACAGCGTAAGAAGGACACTGAGGCAATAATTTCGCATAAAGGGGAAATTCGTGGGGAATTACTAACAATATAGAAAGAATGTGGAGAAGTAAAACAAATGTCAATGGCTGCACAAAAAGTAACAGGCCTGGCCAAAACGGAAGCAATAGGGGCAATGAAAGTCGCGGAAGCAACTTCTAAACTGGCAGGGCGCTTGCGACGTACAACACAATCCAACTCAAAATCTCTAGCATTCTTAAAAACGCAAGGTAATATCGCGGTTGCGAACACCACGAAACGAATGGAAGGAGTGGAGAGTCGGATAGCAAAACTAGAGCAAAACGGGCACACGAGCACTGCGCGTTCGGATACCAGAATTGTGTCTCCGAGGAAAAGCCCACCGTGCTCTAGCCCAATGACCGAGTGCGGAACTAACAATGCACACGCAGAAACAGCGAGTAATAGCTCCAATAATTATAGCCCACTTAGGAGAGTGAATTCTGAGTGCCACTTCCACTGTGATACAGAGGTAGCACGTCACAGTTATCAGCAAGATAGAACAGGACACTCAGCAGACGTGCAAGTATCGGAAACGAGTGACAACACCAGTGCGAGGATCAGACAGGATTTTGATCACAATCACTTCCTGTCGATACTAAAATTCCAGAAGTTCAAAGAAAATGGAGGGTCGATGCATCCGAAGAGCTGGGTGATGCAGGTGATGCAATTTACAAATTCATTACCGGCATCATGGCCAACCCAGGCAAAATTAGAATTCATGTGTGGACACATCGAAGGCCAAGCCGCGGAAAAGATGCGGGGTGTGGCAGTGACGTGTCGGACTTATCAGGAATTTGATGGTGCATTCCTGCGGACCTACTGGTCAAAGGAAACGCAAGACAGGATTAAAGAGGAAATAATATTTTATCCTGAACTGGAAGTGTCCGGGCATAGGAGCGCAACCAAATTTCTTGATGATTTACTCAAGAAGAATCAATTTTTAGATAGTCCATATAGCAACGGAGAAATCATTAAATTTTGCTTTTCCAAATTGCCAGTTAGGTACCAACAGACACTTGTCGGCAAGTGTGGATCTGACATAGAAGCATTCAAGAGTCTATTGCGCGAACTCGAAGTAGTCGTTGATAAACAAGACGCAAAGGACAGGAAGAAGGGGCAAAGTAACAAATACCACGGGCCAGGAAGGGAAGACGACAACAGATCCCATAATCGCACTGGTCAGTTAGGAAACCAGGGTTACGGAAGTCAAGGTTACGCTATTCAAGGTTATGGAAACCAAAGACACGGAAACCAGAACGTCAGGGAGCAGGGTCAATCTAGACAAGGAATCTGGGATAGGAGGTATAACGAACGGCAAAGCGACCGTAATTGGAGAGAGCGAAACCAAGGACAACAGTGGAGCCAGGAGATTGAAACTAGACCCGCAAATCCTAATGCACGTCAGAGGAGGGGGAGCTTAACAAGGGATTGACGCCAGACTAGTGCGAACACAGGCCGCCGGAATTTCGCACGTAATCTCGGACCTTGCCAACTACGGATGATACATTACGAAGATTTATCAGAAATCCTGCTCGAGGAACATAAAGCAACTCCTCGACAAGATCGGCAGCCTCTTATCACAGTAGCAACAGCTGAAAAGAGTATGAATGTGATAATAGTGAGAGGCACCCAACCCACATGCCTTGCTCATACTGTGGCATCAAGCAGTCAGGCCTGCAAGATGAGTGGTCTGCCAAGCGAGTGGATTCATTCTTATTTATCGAGTAACATGAACTCTAGTACTCACACTTAAGTTACAAGTTATCCTCCTATATGATTAATACGCAACGGAAACACACATCTGACTATCAGTAATTTACAGAACTCTGACTGTTCACTACGCACTGGCAATACCACATTTTCTTTTTGACTTTTATTTAACGGCTTTTATCAACACGTGGCCACCGCACTGAATATGAATGGCGCACACATTATAAATTCGGGACATCACAACAACATACAATTCGAAGGAAAAGTCCACCAATCTTTTTCTTTTCACTAACTTATTTATTCCGATAAATTCTATAAGCTAAACACACAAATTCTATAACCTACAACAATAACACATGAGAAATTCCGCCCAGTGGGCATGACTTTACATTGGTGAATCTCTATATTATGGTCTCGTAATTATTTTAACGCTACAGTGCACTTTCTGGATAGGATGGTGGATCTTTTATTATACCTCACACTTTGACTCTCACAATCATCATCACTAAACTTTCCTCCAGACCGAGCGGTACCAAAGGAACAAGCATAACCCACTAATCTTTCGAAACCACCACGCTACTCTCCCATGCAAACCACACATACCCAAATTACATGATACGCCACACTACGACATGAAATACTACACAGAGAATAGTCACAACATTATCACTTTCAGCTTTCCCACTTCAATTAAGATTTATCCCAGTTTCACACGACACAGCCCCACTTCGTTATTCTACTTTCCTACTATGAACTCTGGAGATATATGCACGTCTTCCTGTGCAATGCAAGCCAAGTGGCGTTGCTGGATAGACGGCCGACTCACCTTGCTTCTCTCTCAGAGTTTGAATCTAGCGTCACACGAAATTATATCACGCAAGGTAATATTAAGAACGTATTCATCACACACGCGAGTCCTCAACTGATACCATGGACGAGTACTTCTCTTTATCCTTCGTCTCATACACAGATTGAGACTCACACAGTACTCACCACGTGGAAGTACTCGTCTCTAATTTCAAGTCCTGCACACGCTATTTCTTAAATATTTCAACTTATGGTACACACGCTATTTCTTAAATATTTCAACTTATTGTACACACGCTAGTAATTCAGCTTAACTTAAGCACACGGAAGTATTTCAACTTATTGCTACACGTGGTTGCATTGTGACCGTTGGTCACTTCCGAAGATTACTACAATCCCATTAATATTACCTACCTGACATTTAATTCTCCCCACAAAAGTTCCTGAAATAGAGAAATTAATATTTCAAACTACTCTTAAATATTCCACATGCATACCATGTCTCCACTCTTTCATCATTACGGAGCACAACTAAAACAGGTCTTAACAGCACAAGATCCAGCGGCAGAGTGCTGAAACATGGCCGTTCTCTAGGTCCTCTCCCATCTCTGTCGAGGTGGGGCACTTTGCTACCCTATTGGTCAGCCACATTTCAGGCGCTCAAAGCTCTGGTAAATTTCATCTCTTTGGTCCCACCAAAGGTGGCCAAAGGATCGTCTCAAAGATGATCATATATTCACATTCACTATCTGCGGTTAGCAGACGACCATACATTCATTCATTTCACAGATCTCACCAAACTGGATGTAGGGATTTACTTTGTGGGAGTGCACATGTGATCAATTAAATAAATAAATTGTCATTCTTTCCCACACTGGTATCCGGCTTCGCTGTATTAATTGAAATTGAGTTATTTTACAAAAAAAAATTGTTGTTCTGACAAAAATAATGAAGTATGTTGTACCTATTTTCAATGTCGGGCGGTACTGTACACTTTCAATAGATAGTGGAAGCTACATAACAGCAACATCTGAGGCAGCATACAAGAGGTGCTCTCAGGAGATGGACTGGCCTGTTCTATCGGTTAAGAAAACCAAAATGAAAGGGGCATTAGCGGGTAAATGTACGGAGGTCACCCAACAAACAAGACTGGAATTCTCCTGCCAAGGACACAAAATAGAGTCTAACTTCTGGATCGTGCCAAATCTGGCGATCGACATGATAATAGGAATGGACTTCCTAAATGAACATGAAGCTATAGTTGATCTAGGACGAGGTGAAGTGGTTTTGAGGAAAGGGAATCCCGTCCACATTAAGTTCGACGACCAGCTGAACCCAGCTCAACTACCATCTAACTGTGTACGGATAAACTATGCGTGTCTGAAAGACAGAAAGGAAGAACAGGTCGACGTTGCGGGTAGGGGAGAGGACACGGATGAGAATGAAGTCGGAATAATGGGAGAAATAAAGGAGAAAATAGGAGAAAAAGTGGAAGCAATAAAGAATATAAGGTGCGACCACCGCAAAGAACTTCATAAATTACTAGTAGAACATACGGAGGTCTTCCTTCCCAAGACAGGATCAATAAAGAACTTACAATATGAATTTCGTGTACGTCCGCACAACCAGTTTCGTGTGCCACCCTATCCAATCCCCTTGGCATATCGACAGAAAGTAGCAGCTGAAATTACGCGAATGCTGAGTGAAGGAATAATAGAACCTACGGCTTCAGCCTATAATAACCCGTTAAGAGTAGTCGAGAAGGCAGATGGTAGTATTCGTTTAGTCTTGGGCTCGTGACAAATTAATACCATAATAGAACCCGAAACAGACAGACCGGAACGATTAGAGGAACTCTTACAAAACTTCCATGGAATATCAATCTTCTCATCAGTTGATCTGAAATCGAGTTTCTGGCAGATCGAGCTCCATCCAAATTGCAGACAGTACACAGCCTTTTTAGCATTTGGAAGATGTTACCGGTTTCGTCGTCTCCCATTTGGTTTGAACATTTCGTCTGCCGCATTCATTCGGGGGCTGGACGGCATACTAAGCGATAATTTGAAACGTCATGTCACCAGCTATGTGGACGATTTGCTGATCGCGGAGAAATCTTGGGGAGAGCACAATGCGGTCCTCGGTGAACTCCTTGCGACATTCAAGGAATACGGAGTGACTATCAATATCGAAAAATCGAATTTTGGGACGTCCTCTGTCAAATTTCTAGGACATATCATCACGGGTGAGGGCATTGCGCCAAATCCTGAAAAGATCGAAGTGATTGAAAAGTTTCCCATTCCTACGACAAAGAAGCAGTTAAGGGTGTTCTTGGGGATCATAAATTTTTACAACCGCTTTATACATGTCAAAACTCAGAGCAGTCCTAGGTTGCATCAACTTACAGGAAAGAAGATTCCTTGGGAATGGGATGAGGCGGCCGAATCCGAATGGAAAGCATTAAAATTCGCATTATTACAAGCACCCATCCTATCACACCCTAATTTAGCAGAAGAGCTTTGCTGAGTAACGGACAGTTCATACTCAGGTCTGGGTGTCATGGTGTTCCAAGACTATGTACATGAAGGAAACAGGGTGTGGAAGACAATTGCGTTTGGTAGCAGAGTACTAGCCAAGAGTGAGAGGAATTACTCAGTAACCGAGTTAGAGGCGCTGGCTATTGTATGGGCGTTTGAAAAATTCAGATACCTTCTGTTTGGTCGCAAGACGAGGGTCTACACAGACCACAAGGCACTCGAGTTCTTGATGACTGCAAAGCTTAATCACAGGCGGCTCATTAGGTGGGCATCATATCTGCAGCAGTACAACTTTTCGATAGAATATATCCCCGGCAGTCAGAACATTATTTCAGACGCCTTATCACGGTCACCGATCGGATTTGAGCACAACATGCAAGAAGATCTGGAGGAAAATCACTACTGCCTTTTCTATATGCAGAAAGTAGCCTTTGAAAATTTTATTACCTGTAGTATGCAGGACATCAAGAAGGAGCAAGACAAGGACCCTGCCCTAGTGTTATTGAAACAGAAATGGATAGACAGAAGACACGCCACCATCAGGCAGTTCTACCTCTTGCGGAAAGGCATAATTTTCCACCGAAATTATGCCAATGACACTGAATGGGGGGTATGCATCCCTGAACACCTAATAAACAAGGTTATATGGCATACTCACCTCAGCTATGGACACTTCGGACCACGCAAGTGCAATCTCAAGCTAAGGACCATGTGTTACTTTCGAAACATGGAGCGTCGAATACGGAGGGTACTGTCGGTGTGTAAAGACTGCCAGAAGGCTAAGCACAGAACTGTGAGCATGCAGGCACCATTATACCCAATCGTACCGACCAAATTAAGACAATTAGTAGCAACAGATTTGATGGGACCTTTGCCAAGAACAAGAAGAGGATATACTTACGTAATAGTGTTTGTTGAACTAACGTCCAAATACGTTACCTTTACGCCACTGAAGAGGGCGACAGGACGAACTGTATCACGAGCCCTAATCCGGGATTTCCTACCACAGGTTGGTCATGTGAGTAAAATTATTTCTGATAACGGGCTACAGTTTAAGTCAAAAACATGGAAGGAGACGTTGCGTGGATGTAAAATTGATCCCATTTTTATATCTTCACACCATCCGAGCTCGAATGCTGCAGAACGGGTTATTAAGGAACTCGGAATCTTGTGCCGGTTGTACTGTAACAAACAGCACACGACATGGGACGTTTTCCTTAAAGACTTCCAGGTGATCCATGAGGCACCCCATGGGATAACAAAATTGGCACCCATTACAGTACTGAAAAACCGGATTCCTAAGGACTTGATAACCGAGGTCGTAAACTTCCGACCAAGGGCGCGAACGCAGCACCAAGCCATAGTGGATTTGGCTCTCAAGAGGATACGGGCTGCAGCAGAGGTCAGGAAGAGACGTGCCGACAGGGGAGCTCGTCTACGACACTTCCAAATTGGACAAAAGGTGCTCGTGAAGTCTTTCCGACTTTCGAACAAACAAAAAATGAAATGCCAAAAATTCTATTCTGTTTACAACGGCCCGTACCGTATAAGGAGAGCAGCTCACCACAATGCTTATGAATTGGAGACGCTGAAAGGAAAGAAGTCCATAGGACTCCACCACATCTCTCACATAAAGGAGTTCGTGGAATAGTAGTAGTGTAAGTGGTGTACATAGTAGAATGGACAAATACATGAACCTTGCTATAGTAGTAGTGTAAGTGGTGTACATGGTAGAATAGGCAAATATATGAACCTTTCTTCCGGGAACGACAATAGTTGCATTAATAGATTAAGATTGCTAAAGTATTAACACACTGCGTTGTCTCGCATAAGAATTTACTGCTGCTGTCCTTTTTTTTCTGTTCGCGACTTCCAATGTCGGTGGAGTAGGAGACACTATCTTTCCATGATGCAATGTTTTAGTCCTTTCCTGTCTGGTGTCCATGTTGAGGGATAATGATGAGTGAGGAGATGTCGCACAAACGGGCGCATACAAGAACGTGCTCTTAGAAGCGTTCTGAGAAGTCGTGATACGCTCCATAGCGGCCACAACCAGTTCGTGAGACGTTCATACCAATGCTTGCAGGCACGCGTCAGTGCACTGCAAGATTGTGGTATATTGCGTGATTTCGAGGATGAACATGTGCAGTACAGTTTTTACAGTGATGCGCCAGCATCGTTGTCTTGCAAGTCAGGGTGAACCTGTGAGCGTTTGACTCCAATGGTGCCCTAGGGCCTAGACGGTAGAAATGGGGGCATAAAGCCTACCATGCCAATGTGCTGGTTGGGGATTTAGCGTACTGCTTGTGACTGTCACAGACGAATAACCAAGGAATTATACTTGGAAATTCGTGACATACTGTGTAGCTGATGTGTCGTGGGCGACGGAATCCTCAACAGGAACCAGTCCTGGCTTGGTCATATTACATTGCCTCTGGAAAGGTGTGCTTTAACCGCGAATACTGCATAACATAGAAAAAGAAGTTGCAACTATAAATTTATTGTCTTGTATGGCCATGGCTAACCCAGTCTCTGGAGTTTCAGTGAGGCGTAGTGAGAACTCGGAGGCCATGTCGTACGGCGCGCACATCACTGTCGTCAATAGCGGCGAGCAGCGAGACATCTCAGCGTGACAGGAATTATGTAAGAGTGTTGTATAAGGTAAAATAATAATAATAATAATAATAATAATAATAGAGAGAGTACCATATACTAGGATAAATTAAACTGTAGGATTTTACAATAACTAGATCCTTAATATTGTGGCGGTTTTCTACCACAAGTGTTTCGCGCGCGCCTGTTGAGATGCTATTTTTCAGGTCACCAAACCACAGACCCGAGATGGAGGGACGACGGACGAGCGAAAGTAGCATAGTTGCATGTTCTTTATACCACAGTAAAACTTAGACCTGCATAACAACATAATTTAATTAAAAGACATAGAATGTAGATCGTTGGCAAATGGTAGTTAATTCTTGAGCATGTCTACTGTCGATCTATATAATTAATAGTAATATTAGTGTGGGCCCGCACATTTAGCTGTTCATCCAGTGTAGCGTCACACACCATGTACAGTAGTGAGATCGGTCTCTACACAAATATCAAGATAAATTATTTCCATACACCAAGATTTTTAGATTAATAACTATAAAAGTAAAATAAGAGTGTCTGGAATGACAGACCATCAATGTGTCATTATGTAAATCTATTATAACATAGAAGGTCATGGGAAAAAGTTAGGCATAAGATTTTTGTCAGAACTGTGCAGATGACGGGTATCGTGGCAATGCAGAGGCCAGCCAGAGCAAAAACAAGAGGTCTTCGGCTACCTGCAAGAAGACGAGCGTCCGGTCCTGCAAGCTGACAGTCACCGGGCCGTATACCTGAGGGATTAGGCGGGATCCTCGCCGGGCCACAAGCGAAAGTGAGGCTGGCCGTTGACACTGACACGCGACCCACACGTGACAGCCTGCTAGCTCTCCGGACGCGGCAGCCGTTTGGAGGGATTCCCTGTGGCAGACCACGTTGTCGTGAGTACACGAAGAAGATCACATATCGTGTCAGAACCTGCGCCTCATGTGCCTCAGGACAGAAAGGGACGCTATATACTCACCTGTTTGGGTTTTTACAACTCACTAGCATTGGCCGATCTGCATACACAAAGCAGTATCGTGCCACACACTCTAACAAATGAATGATCTCATTTCTAACTTCTCCTCTCTATTTGAGACCAGTTTTAGCAATCGTTGCTCATAGTTCGATCCTGTATGTATAACCTCACACACTTGTGGAGTCACTCCACGTGCCATCATCCCTCGTCGAACTGCAATATTGGGAAACGTAAAGTACTGTCCAGCGAGAGAAGAGACCTAGACTAGTGATGTATCCCAACAAGTAGACCTCAGAGAGAATTAATCGACGTGAGGAGAGCCTATCACTGTGTCTTCCTATCATACTGCCGTGATCATATGCGTGGGTCTTGGTGCAATCTCAACAGAGTACTGCAGATGCTGCAGCACACCCTATTGCCGTTGCAACAACGTAGCAACAACACCCGACGTTTAGCCTTATGTGATGTCAGTACCGTGGAATTTGTGAACTGCTTCGAATATTTCTAACAATGTGATTTAGTGCCTCATTCTCAGCACAGTCGTGAACTTTGTGCAATGTACACGCACAACTTGATGCCCCATGAACCTTGTTTTTTTTTCTTAAATTTCTTTCTCTTGTGTTGTTTTTGTAATGTATGCTATACCTTGTATGTGTTTGTGTTTTACACTGCAATTCTTATTACAAATTACTGTATTGTTCTCCACACCATGTTTTTTTTTTTTTATTTTGTATTTATTGTTGTGTGTATGCAAAACAGTGTGCCTGAAGTCCACATAAACTGAAGCAGATACCACCACTGTCATTGTGAATGGACCATCAGTTCAGGGAACATTTTGTAAAGGTTATTCTTGCTGCAGGGAGACAGAATGAATCGGAGGTTGTAATTAGATTCTGAAAGCTCACAAAGAGATTGTTAACTTAAATAGTATCACGTGTGAGTGAGTTCAGGTTAGTTTCATGATTCAAACTGTTGTAAAATCTTGGGCATTTAATTGCGGAGCACTCCAACTCTGATTGTAAAGAATAAACTGCTCCATATTTGGCTCACATGCCCGGGCCATATTTAGAGCGTGAATGTCTGTGTGAATCGGTGTTTGGAAGGGGCTCCCTGGGTATGGATGTGTGATGTGAGTGTTAGTGTTCCATATTAAGAAGGTGAAGTTGGCTACATCATAAATAATCCTCCCTCTATGAGCTGCATTTTTCAGTTACAATGATTTTTTTTATAGAGTGCGGCATGTGGAGTCAGTTTGTAAGATTGTTCTTGGGCGATTGACTCACTACCTTGCTCCTAAGTGAGCCAACCGCTCACCAATTACAATCTAAAATGGCGTAGGGGCTATGAGAGGTGGCATGAGCCCCCTCTTATATTTCTATCTTACGATTTTCGTCTTTAATTGCATGCGGTGAAAAGTGGCTATTCCTTCACACGCGAACTTCCCACACAGCGTCTCTCGTCACCCAGGTGGTCCGGTGACAGGCGGGCTCTGAGGATCTCGAGAGGGTTAAGCCGACGGGTGTGAGGGAGTCGAGTGAATGCTTTGCAGACGCCGACATTGTCAAAAGACACGTCCAGAGGGGCCTGAAGTAGCGGCTGGGCTAGAGGTTCCGTTACTTCGCAGAAACTTAGCGAAAACACTTTCTGGCGGGCTACCAGCGAGGCGTGGGAATGACTTGTGTACCCAGGCAGTTGTGGCGGGAAAATTCCCGCGCTTTCTGCAAAATAGTAACTGTGATTGGCTTGCTCAGGGCATAGCTCCGTGACGTAGCAAAATCAGCACAGAAATTGGCGCCAAGAATCTCCATTGGTGGAATGGTAGTGCTCCGGCAATGGAGTGGAATTTTCCGCCGGTTTTCGAGTTGCTGATTGGAACGTTTAACCACGGCCACTGTCGTGGGGGCGGGAATGTTCGGTGTTCGGCATGTACGGGTGCTCTAGAGTAGTCGGCTCTCGCCTTTCGGTCGAAGACGTCGAAGCAACCAGCCATCACCTCCAGTACGCCAGATCGTGTTCTGGTAGTTAAGAAGACAGTTTGGTAATGTATGTCCGCAGCACCGGCAGATAGGGATTTTCCTAGGTGATAATCAGAGCCCAGCAGAGCGCGCCTGTTCGTCTTTTTCTAACTTTGTTCTGTCTTGAGTAGCAGCAATTAATGTTGGGTTAGCTGTGTGTCTCTCTTAAGATTTGAGTGGCAAGGAATTGGCTCCACATGCCACTTCGTCATAAACCTCACAATCTAGTTTAGGGACAACTTCACCTTCACAAGCCGGCCGAAGTGGCCGTGCGGTTAAAGGCGCTGCAGTCTGGAACCGCGCGACCGCTACGGTCGCAGGTTCGAATCGTGCCTCGGGCATGGATGTTTATGACGTCCTTAGGTTAGTTAGGTTTAACTAGTTCTAAGTTCTAGGGGACTAATGACCTCAGCAGTTGAGTCCCATAGTGCTCAGAGCCATTTGAACCATTTCACCTTCACAACATTTGTTTCAGTATCCAATTTGAGCCAATTTGATGTATTATAGATGTTTCATGTGTTTTTGTTTATTATTTTGTGTTTAGTCTTAATAAATGATATTGTTATTTTGGACAGAACTTTCATTCTGTTAATCGGTAGAGCAACCCATCATTTCTCACTACGTTAATGAAACCTTCCTTTATTTAACTTATTTATCAAATTAAATTATTGCAGGTGTCAAACTCTTTTCTACTCCACTTGCAGGGTTGATTACAGTCAGTTCGCGTATATTTTTTAATCCTCGTGCAACAGCAAAAGTCGGAGTTAGAATAGGGGGGGGGGGGGCTTAGAGCATCATTTACATGTGTAGATTCTAGAATTTAGTGTTAAATACACTGCTAGCCCCGGCACCTCGCAATGTAAGTAAATACATTAATGAATGGATACCATCATGCAGCAACAAGCTGTAAAAAAAAAAAAAAAGGACACACACACAAGTGTCTTTCTCTACAGGGCCAAATTTCGGAACATCACCTCTCTGGTACACCCAGCAAATAATCCTCAACGCAGTTCAGATTAATGTAATGCACATGTAAATGTAACGGTAGTGATGATGGCAGCATGTTGCCGAAACGTATCCTGCTAATAGGTATTTGTAAAATGTGACTCAACCAGTAAGAATTATTTCATAAAGTTTATATTTTTACATACGCCAATTACCATAGTTCTCTGCTAACTTTCAGAGATTAAAGTTACATGAAAAACTATGGATCCTGAATGCGACAAAAAATTCCAGAAAGTTGAAAATGTTTAAATGTGTGTGAAATTTTATGGGACTTAACTGCTAAGGTCATCAGTCCCTAAGCTTACACACTACTTAACCTAAATTATCCTAAGAACAAACACGCACACCCATCCCCGAGGGAGGACTCGAACCTCCGACAGGACCAGCCCCACAGTCCATGACTGCAGCGCCCAAGACCGCTCGGCTAATCCTGCGCGGCCCAGAAAGTTGCCAGCTAAGTTTCGCACAGAATAATTTTCAGAGTTTGCCTGAGAGCTTGTCCAGGCGAGCGTTTAATTTCTAAATTTTTAGGTGCCTGGACGAACCCATTCAGCACACAAGATCCTCTTCCCACCCTCCTCACCCTACCCTCCCCCCCCCCCTCCCCCCACCACGCTCTATCCGCAAAAATCGCAAGTTTAGATTTTTAGAAACTTGTCATAAAACTTACAACAAGAAATCATTTTTTTACAAAATACCGAAACTGAGGTCAATGGACGGACCTGTCCGTTCCCTCGACCTAAATTCCATTGAGCACTCGTGGCACAGATTGGGGAGACCTACTGCACATCCACCTGCACCATCGACCCCTCTGCAGATGTCAGTCGCGCTGGTAGAGGGGTGGAACCCCTGCGGCCAGCGTGGGGGCGCGTTGGAGATCACTGGCGTCCGAAGTGATCAAACACCCTGTTAAGTAAGAGCCATGTCCCACCTTTTCTACTGTCCTGAGGACCATCATGAATCGCTGTGAGTTCCGTGTGATTATTGTCTTGGGTACAAGAGTCATTACTGTTGGTCTCATTGCGTATTTGTTTCACTTACCTTCTGTACTACACTACAGCAGTTCTTCCTATGTACGGTCGAACATACATCGAGCTACGTTTCTTGGCAGTGACACATATGCGAAAGTTACTTTCATCTTTCAGTTTTGCACACCTGTGTAGCTATACACTTAACAGCTATTTTGTCATATCAGATATCGTGGTTTATTTTTATATGTCACATACGATTTCATATTTCTAAAGGTAAACTGTCGAAAGCGGTACTTTTTGTATCATAGGTTGGCAGCGACAAAAAAAACTGCTGTTTCTAGCCGCTGGTGCATTGAAGAGCACCAAGGAAATGAGTACCCCCCAAATATCCCTACCAGTTGTGTGATTTGTTTCCTGGTAAAGTACTGTTTCAGTAAATCCTGAAACTTCTACACCAGAAAAAGGCCGGAGGTATTTGGTAATCAGTTTTAGGACTTTGATAATTAGTTTCAGGACTAATAAGTAGGTTTTATTTTCTCTTGCAACGTTCACAGGTACTTTCACATACCCTGAAAGGTTTGTCCGCCTTCACATTTTCATAGAAGGGCTTTCAGACTCCACAATAAACGGAGGGGTATCATTTTCCTGAGCATATTTACACTGTTGACTCGAAGATGTAAGGTAACGGGCGGGTTGTGGCGCCCTGAGAATATTCAGAGTTCGGAGTGGGCGTGGTCACACGGGCTGCTCGGCAAGCGGGGGTCCGTCAGCCACCACGTGCTGCCGAACGCTAGCTGTGCGAGATGGCTAGCTGCAGCTCGTGGTCCAGCCACGTGGCTGGGAATTCCGTGGTGACGCTGTGTCGATGAAGGAGACACGCCGGGACTGCCAAACATGGCGGACTTTGTGCAACCTTAATGGCAAACATTTCACAGTTCCTATAGCAATTAATAGTAGCAAGATTAATCATGATACCTCAAAAAGAAACATGTACATTACCATTATTTGCACGACGATTCTGATGGTGTAATCAGATTTTCAATATCTTTATTTGTTTAAAGTTTAGTATCTGACAATAAATTATACAAGTAACACCCAGCAACGAATTTCCAAAAGCTAAACGGTTCATCCGATTTTGTCGATCGACGTGTCTTTAGGAAGCTATTAGTGTAAACCTAAATTGGTATAAATTACAGGCATGTAACTTGAATAGTACATGAGTTATTGGAGGTCAAAGTGGTCGATTACTATCGATGGCGTCAGGCCATAAGAACTCCACAGCGATACGAAAAAACGGTGGCAGCATGCTTATAAATATATTTATTCGTCTATGTCTTTGTTTATATCCGAGATATACTATTCATGAAGAAATTGGTCAATTACTCACTGTGTTTAGGAAGCACAGAGACATTAGGCTACAGGCCAACATTGTTTCTATTCTTTTGATATATGTTTATTTAATTGTTTATGTATTTAATAATGTGTGTTAGAGCCTGTTTATGGTCCAGCCGTAGGAATATCCATTTCATTTCAAGTTATTTAAACGTAAATCCAGTATTTCGAATGTGTTTCATTATGTTTGTGAGTGTGTGTGTTGGCTTGGAGACAGGGCGGGAGCGCTCTAGCCAATCACAGCGATCGTTCCCAAAAACGACACGTTTCAAGAACCTAACTTAAACAGTCGTTACATTCACTGCCCCCCCCCCTGCCCCAAATGAACCATAAACGTGTGATTCCTGAAGAGGGGCAGCAGTGGAGAGACTGTATGGAAGTGGGGAAGGAGCATCGTTTCGACAGAGGACAGGGCTGTTCTGGACGGTGGGGCGTGAGCGACAGTCGCACAGGACGCGGAGAGTCTGGGACAGTACGGCGACGGACACAGAGTCGTCGCAAAGACTTGGAGTGGAGCAGTTTGCGCGTGATCGAGAGAGATAAAAACATTTCCGAGTGGCGACTTGTGTACTTGTGAGATTTCCGTCGCTTCTGCAGTGAAGACGTAGTACGCGTTTGGAAGTGAATATCTCGCGAGCTATGTTGTTGTTCATAACAAATTACGTGCAGTAGGAACCTATTGTTTCCCTGTTATTCAACATGAATTTTATTTAATTGCTGGAGCATCTACACCAATAAGTGTTTTGCAGAAATACATCGCATTCTCAAAAGTACTTCCACTGTCGTACTCATCATTTAAAGTCGTTAAGACAGTACCTACAGGTTTTATTTAATTACAATCTTTCATTTATAAACGTCTTTGTTACGTTATAAATTCGCAATTGCCGAATGATAGGAACCTTCGACCATTCCATTCATGTGTCTATTGTATACTGTAGACTCAGCAGTATTTGGCCTGTAATGCAGTAACTACGCATACCAGCCCATAGACAACGAAACCAGCCAAAACTTTTAATATTTCAGCTCTGAGTCTGAGAGTATGTTGTTGAGGGCCATCACTATTTCATCATTATTCTGAATGCCCGCAAAGACAAGGCAAATGGTAGATAGAAGCAAGTGGTTTTGCTGCTCCTATGACAATAAAATAGCAATTTTTTTTATTCAAATTTATTGTGGACTTTCCTGTGAACGAATATGATTGTCGGCGTGGAGTACACTTTGATTTGTTTTCTGATTCTTCTCTCAAAAAATATAAAAAAGAAATATCTGTTTGCTTCTTCCTCTTCAATGATGCTTGCACCACATAGCGAAAAATGTACTAAATTACCGCTAATGTGAACTGATGCGAAGAGTATAAATCTCTTCCCGAACGGGTTCAGAAGGTCCAATGGCACCAATTCACCGCTGTGTCATCCTCAGTCGATAGGTGTCAATGGATAGGGACATGGAGGGGCATGTGGTCAGCACAGCTCTCTCTCCCGATAGTTGTTAGTTTTCGTGACCGGAGCCCCTACTTCTCAATCAAGCAGCTCCTCAATTGACCTCACAAGGGCTGAGTGAACCTAGCTTGCCAACAGAACTCGGCAGACGCGAGGCCTCCCTCTTCGATTTATACCCTCCACACTGCCCTCCAATGCTAAATTTGTGATCCCTTGATACCTCAGAACATGTCCTACCAACCGATCCCTTCTTCTGATCAAATTGTGCCATAAACTCCTCTTCTCCCCAATTCTACTCAGTACCTCCTCATTAGTTATGTGATCTACCTATCATCTGTAGCACCACATTTCGAAAGCTTCTATTCTCTTCTTGTCTAAACTATTTATCGTCCACGTTTCACTTCCATACATGGCTACACTCCATACAAATACTTTCAGAAACGACTTCCTGACACTTAAATCTATACTCGATGTTAAAAAATTTCTCTTCTTCAGAAACGCTTTCCTTGCCATTGCCGGTCTGCATTTTATATCCTCTCTACTTCGACCGTCATCAGTTATTTTGCTCCCCAAATAGCAAAACTTCTTTACTTCTTTAAGTGTCTCATTTCCTAATCTAATTCCCTCAGCATCCAATTTGTACGGAATCCGATTTAATTCGACTACATTCCATTATCCTCGTTTTGCTTTTGTTGATGTCCATCTTATACCCTCCTTTCAAGACACTGTCCATTCCGTTCAACTGTTCTTCCAAGTCCTTTGCTGTCTCTGACAGAATTACAATGTCATCGGCGAACCTCAAAGTTTTTATTACATCTCCATGGATTTTAATGCCTACTCCAAACTTTTCTTTTGTTTCCTTTACTGCTTGCTCAATATAAAGATTGAATAGCATCGGGGAGAGGCTACAACCCTGTCTCACTCCCTTCCCAACCACTGCTTCCCTTTCATGTCCCTCGACTCTTATAACTGCCATCTGCTTTTTCTACAAATTGTAAATAGCCCTTCACTCCCTGAATTTTACCCCTGCCACCTTCAGAATTTGAAAGAGAGTATTCCAGTCAACATTGTCAAAAGCTTCCTCTAAGTCTACAAATGCTAGAAACGTAAGTTTGCCTTTCCTTAATCTATCTTCTAAGGTAACTCGTAGGGTCAGTATTGCGGTACGTGTTCCAACATTTGTACGGAATCCAAACTGATCTTTCCCAAGGTCGGCTTCTACCAGTTTTTCCATTCGTCTGTAAAGATCACAATTTAATTTTATAATCGAACTGAAAAATATGTAAAAACGATAGGTAGGTCGAAGTATGTGATGTTGGAGGCATACGGTTCTCAAACAAGTGATTCAAGCCATCTACTACATACGTGAGTCGTATCTGTTTGTAAGGAAATGAAGTTTGCAAATCTTGTCGACTCTGCCCGAATGGAAAGTGAGTAGCACGCGGAATGGAAATCATGGTGACTGATGATTTATTCGGCACTTAATGTCACAAGCGACTCACTATGCTGAGATTAGCTAGACAGAGGAATACGAAACTATCTAGGAGACCATGAAAAATTCGGGGAAGAACATAGGGTATCTACTCAGAGACCGTTGAGGATAACGAACAGGATGGCTACGAAAACAGCGACTCGGCATGAGGAGTGCACGAACTGCTTGCGGGAAAGAAAGCAGAGTAATGGAACATTTCAGGCAGTTACTGCCTGTACTGTACTGTAAATGGTACTTCGAGTCTCGTATATGTATATGTAACAATATATGTCTAGTTTGACAATCGCTGCAGGTACCGGTTCGTGACTTCTACGAGAATGTCTGATGGTGTCATCGAAAACCTTCCAAATTGTACAAACCCAGCCTTAAGGTGGTAACTGGTTGTTGATTGGTCTGTCTTTTAATTTCCTTGTATTTCAGCAAGTTTTCTTAAGGCAAAAGAAGGTATACTGAAAAACATACCTGCTTTTTTTTAGCTCATCAACAGTTTTCTCTATTAATTTTTGTATTTAGTCTTCAATAATATGATGTAAAGAATGTGCAAAATATGGGACATATGGAAGGTTCAGAAGCATGGGAGCTGACTTCATATTTTAAATATTGTCCATTATTAGCACAGTGATTTTAAACTTGAAATTATATTTTGTCATAACATCCTTTACCCAATTTCAAATATTTTGAGCAGTATGTCTTTTTCAGATTAGATGCACTCTAGAAACTACAACTTTAATTGAATCTTATCTACACCACCTATTGTTGGCCATCAATAATAAATCCGTTATTGTTGTAAGTAACAACCAATGGCTATATTACCATCAAAACTAACGCAGTCCTATAATAATGTTGTTTCTAACCTACTTTCGTGTCAAAGCACTAAATCTCGTAAGTATATGAATGTTAAAAAACGGTAAAAATTGGTTGCACATACTGTTGAGCTCACTGTTTTTGTCATTACGCTGTTTGTGCTTTGTAGATCTTTGAAAGTGGCACAAATGTAGGAACTGCAATAGTGAAATGAAACCAGTAACAGCTAAAAGTGGATGTAACATCAAAAAAATATATACAAGCTGTTGGCCCACAGTAAAAGGAATTAATATTTTATGTAATTTTATCTTCATTATAGCATTGAGAGATTTACTTTCGTGTTGTCACTAACAAAAATCGGTTGGGGGTGACGGTATTACAAATCAGGTACTGATTGGAATCAAAATGTCGGGCTGGAAACAGATTGAGGCTTGCTTTAATTTCCTGGATTGAAGGCTTTATCTGAAATGGTAGCAGACAACGACTGGCGTAACCAGCGAGAAACAATTTCTCGAATTTTTTGAGAAGAATCACTGGTTGATCACCATTTTGATGGGATTCCTGACCCACATCGTTGCAGATGTAATGTCGGGTGCTTGAATTTTAGACTTGAGTTCAAGTTTGATGAGCAGCCAGAAGAACATGAAGCTATTGCTAGTAGTAACGGAATTTTTCTCTTTCTATCCAGTTTGGTAAAATGGTACAACATATCATCTGAAACTCTATTGTGCGAAGGAGACATAGTTGAATTATATCCTGCAGAATTTAAAAATACATTATATACAAAAAATGTAAATACACTTTTACAACGACAAAATTTAAAATGAGAACAGATATGCTCGCAGGGTGTTCTATAACGTATAAATTCGCTAACATTCACTGTGCATTTTTATCTTGAGGTAACAGTATGTCTCAACGAATTAAAAAACGGAAATATTCGTATCCAATATTTTTAAAAATGCTATCTGACGATCGAAAAATAACATAATTTAATTCCAAAACAGTATTATCTCGAGAAAAATGCATTCGATCAAAGACAAAAGTAAGAGATACATGTTGCTAATGACTCAGTGTTTTGCAGTTTTCTCCATATAGGTATTTCGAAAGATTCATTCATTCATTATCTGACTTGATTGCACTCGTGCATGTCGTCCCTAATTTATTAAATACGTTCCTTCATAACCTGACTGCGTTATTAGTTAGAACGCAGGCTGTTGCGATAGAAGAAAAAACTGAAATAGTTCACATTTATGGAGAAAATGGCAGGAATGTCGATCACACTCGTCTTTTTGTCAGCTTATTCGACATTTCACCAACGAGGGAATTATACAACGATGACAAAGTAACCATCGAAGAACAGTTGCTGGACAGAATAATGAAACTGCGATATTAGCAGTAGTGGATCATAATTCCCTCATTAGCATTCGGCAGTTATTCAGACTACCGTATGCCGAATTTCGAAACATAGAAAATTTCATCCGTTTCGTACTTCTCTCCATCAGGAATTTCATGGCAATGATTTCCAGAAGCGAGTAACTTCTTTCCAGTGATCACTTCAGAAAATGCAGAGAGATCCCCATTTTTTGCTCGAGTATTGTTCTCTGGTGAGTCGACCTCCACGAACCACAGTATGACTAATCTAAACAACATGCATTATTGGAATGTGAAAAACCCTGCCAAGCTGAACATCAGAGTTCGTGGACTGTAAATGTTTGGTGTGGAATAATTGATAGCACTTTCAATGATAAATGTCGAACGACATTTGGACAACGATAATCTAGTATTGCTTGAAGACATCCCTTTTGACGTGAGACAAACAATGTGGTTTCAACATGATGGTCGCTCAGTACGTTATACTCTAGCAGCTCAAGAAGTATTAGCCACGTGTACACTCATCAGTGTATCGGAAAAGACGGTCCAATGTCTTGACCTGCAAGATCACCAGATCATTGTTCACCTGTCTTTTGTTTCTGGGGCCAACAAACTGTGAAAACATGATATAGCGTATCACCAGTGCATGTCAGTAGATTTCATCAGATTGTGTCCGATCAAACCGTGTGTGAATAAACAAGTGCATCGACATTTTTGAGCACTTACTGTGAAATAATTCTTAGAAAAAAGAACTCTGTTGGTAAGAGGTAAGAGGACACCTCAAACGAGCTTCCTGTAGGGGAGAGGACATACATCAACTTTTTTTCACGATTACGGATGATGTCTGGTTTTCTTTTGTTGATTCAATGCATTCGTCTCGAGATCATGTAGTTCTGGAACTCAATTGTGTTATTTGTCGATTACAGTGCCATCTATGACACAATGACAAAAGTGTAACAAATAAAAGTTACTTGTTTTTCCCATAGAATCCGGTTCTATAATAAAAATGTGATGCTCGTATTTAAAATTTCAAAGTTAATCTTGCCCGATCACCTGGAGGTAGGGAGGGTTGGTCATTTTTACAACTATTGAATATGTATTTTCTCATTTTTTAATCCAGTGCATAGTTTTTGAAATATTTCATTCCCTCAAGGCAAAAAACTCACCCGGTATATGCAATATTTAATAATGCTATGTACAGATGATTACTGTTACAATGCACAATATCATATGTAGTTGAATTCGAATAAGGGGTGGTGAGTCACAGGTTGAAGTCAAACTGCACACTGGATCAGTGAATGAGCCAAGAGCACTGTGAGGTGAATCAGTGATTGAGCCCAGAACTCCAAGAGCAGAGTGACTCATGAGCCACCTCACAATCCGTACCATACAGAGCCGGGAGCAACGATCAGGCGCTTGGAGCCAGACCAGTGAGTGAGCCGAGAGCTAAGTGACTCACAAGTTGCCTGCCTGCGAATCACTCCGTGCTGAGTCAGGAGCTGTAGCGGAGCAAAGTGCTTCTGCTTGCCAGAGCATTGTCTCCTGCAGCGAAGTGTCGAATGGACCACATGGCAGCTCTTTGCAAGGTGTCTTTTCACATTAAAAGTAGAAATAAAACGTCTGTTCATGGCTAACAACAGTTTGTCACAGCTGTGAGGCACTTAGGCACATACATAACACATTGCATATAGAGTATTTTTTGCAGTGTAGCTTACCTCATAGTGACTAATTCAGTAGTGCTATTGCGGCAGTATGTCCTAGAAGTTTCCTCCTGCACACTTACGTCACTGTAGAGGCTTTTTGAATATGAAGAGCTATCGCTCCTTTTTCCTTTCACTCTGTGAAAGGATCTATCTCTTTGCTCAGTCCAGGAATGGATCACCCATCTCTAATAAAACACCAGTAAGCAATAGTGGTAATTCTTAGATGGATAATATACATCTACTACAACCCAAATAAGATCCAGCGCAACAACTTTAAGCATAAATATTTACATAGACGAAGTTTCTCACGTGAGCACATAATTTTTTGAGTTATAATCTAAGCCAAAAATTTCCAATGCACATTTTCCTATATGACCGTTAGGTTTTAAAAATATATGTGAGGTGAACTGGGTTGACAGTCACAACATATCATACATAACATAGGGTGTCATTCAATTGATTTTTATTGAGGTTCTATATTTGCAAAACTTGTGTTTTCCAACGAAGTTGCGATTTCAGATGCAATTGTGCTTACTGATTACTGCTGTGTAGTTGCTCTGCCTAGCAGCAGCCCAAACAAACAAATCAGTTGCGACTTTGCCTGATATTGCTCCTCCCATGGTCTATGCATGGCTCTGCAGAATAGTTCGATGCAGTCATAGGATTGAGCTGGACACATCTGCTTACATGCCCCGCAGCTAATTTGCTGCAAATAATAGCCTTTAGCTGTGATCCTGCACTCAAATAGTCTATACATTAGCTAGTATTGCGAATTAATGAAATACATGGAAATACAAGATAAAAGTAATACGATTAATTCAACAACAAGGGTTCTGTTCTAACCTCTGTAACTGATGTAGATGACAGACAATTATACTGAATAATGTTTATATACAAAAGGACATCTCAAATAAACAGGAAGTGATCCTACAATATTCAGTTCAAATGCAGACAGAAAATACGTTTAACAAATGTAGTTAAGTTACGTTGAGAGTGATACAACAATGGTAGCAAAATACCCAGACTAGATAGTCATCAAAAACTACATTCATTTCATGATCACAGTACATGAAAGATTCAACAGCTCACAACAGTTCAGTGTTAGACATGATGAGTCTCAAATTAACACATGTGATACAAAGAATAGTAAATTAAGAGTCCTATTCTGGAGAAACTTCAGATCCCTCGAAGTATAAAGTCCCTTTAGAAGTTACAGTATTGTACTGGCCATTCCTCGCCCAGAATCAATTATTTATGCAACTGAATCACACGTGTTACCTCAGGCAGGTCTGCCTTCTTCAAGAAGTCAGCATAAAAGTGCCTGAATCGCTCCCTTGAACTATTCAATCAAAAAGTCGCAGTCTCAACTTGATGCCTATAGTGTTCCGCTACTCTCTGCTTTTCCATTACCTGAAGAGTATCTCCACAAAAACTGCATCGTCCTTAGGTTGTACAGATGTAATTTGAATCAACATGGCCACTTGCCAGACTAAACTAAGATATAACAAGAACATTTAAATAAAGAAAAGTTATAAATGTTTGGTCACAATCAGATCAGGCACAAAGATTACAACAAATAAAGGATTGCTCGTACCGTGGTTTTCAATAGCACTTTCAACCAGCATTTAAATAACGTTATTGGCAAAATAGTAAACTGTTCATTCAATAAATACAAAAGTGTGACAAAGTATGATGTATTCATACTGTATCCATTTGCTGTGTGAGTGTGGTGGATACGAATTTTTTGACAAACATCTGCACAGATAAAAAAGACGTTGTAAATAAATAAATAAAGTAGGTACTGATACATAGCTTTCAGAGATGATAGCTGTAGTCTAATTCGATCATCTGAGATATCGTTTGCTGAAATGGCATGAGATGATTAAAAGTTGTTAATTCAAAGGTTCATTTATCATCGTCATCATCATCAGTTTCCTGCCAAAAGGCAGGTTTTCACATGGTAGTTCTCCAGGCTGTCCGGTCTTCTGCCATCCTCTTCAGGTCTACATAATTTCCTCTTCCCTTTATGTCGTCTGTCATCTTGTATCTCCTTCTTCCTCTCAGTCTTCTCCCACAAACCAATCCTT